>NC_064601.1:31079706-31386706 GCF_943734735.2 Anopheles gambiae
GGCCAGTGCGATCGCGAGCTGATCGCGGTTTGTAACGAGAATTCGCTGTTCAAGTCGGAGGCCCGCTACCTGGTGCGCCGGCGCGACGCCGAGCTGTGGGCGGAAGTGTTGTCCGAGGCGAACCCTTACAAGCGGCAGCTGATCGACCAGGTGGTGCAGACGGCCCTGTCCGAGACGCAGGACCCGGATGACATCTCCGTCACGGTGAAGGCGTTCATGACGGCCGATTTGCCGAACGAGCTGATCGAGCTGCTGGAGAAGATCGTGCTCGACTCGTCCGTCTTCTCCGACCATCGCAACCTGCAGAATCTGCTCATTCTGACGGCGATCAAGGCGGACCGTAGCCGCGTGATGGACTACATCAACCGCCTGGACAACTACGACGCGCCCGACATCGCCAACATTGCGATCAACAACGAGCTGTACGAGGAGGCGTTCGCGATCTTCAAGAAGTTCGACGTGAACACGTCCGCCATCCAGGTGCTGATCGAGCAGGTGAACAATCTGGAGCGTGCGAACGAGTTTGCCGAGCGCTGCAACGAGCCGGCCGTCTGGTCGCAGCTGGCCCGCGCCCAGCTCCAGCAGGGCCTGGTGAAGGAGGCGATCGATAGCTACATCAAGGCGGACGACCCGAGTGCCTACATCGACGTGGTCGAGACGGCGAGCAAGAACGACTCGTGGGAGGACCTGGTGCGCTATCTGCAGATGGCGCGCAAGAAGGCGCGCGAGAGCTACATCGAGAGCGAGCTGATTTACGCGTACGCCCGCACGGGCCGGCTGGCCGATCTGGAGGAGTTTGTGTCCGGACCGAACCATGCCGACATTCAGAAGATCGGCGACCGCTGCTTCAACGACCGCATGTACGAGGCGGCCAAGCTGCTGTACAACAACGTGAGCAACTTTGCCCGGCTCGCGATCACGCTGGTGCATCTGCGCGAGTTCCAGGGCGCGGTGGACGGTGCCCGCAAGGCCAACTCGACGCGCACCTGGAAGGAGGTGTGCTTCGCCTGCGTCGATGCGGAAGAGTTCCGGCTGGCGCAGATGTGCGGTCTGCACATCGTGGTGCACGCGGACGAGCTGGAGGATCTGATCAACTACTACCAGGACCGGGGCTACTTCGAGGAGCTGATCGGGCTGCTGGAAGCGGCCCTCGGGCTGGAGCGCGCACACATGGGCATGTTTACCGAGCTGGCGATTCTGTACTCCAAGTACAAGCCGGCCAAGATGCGCGAGCATCTGGAGCTGTTCTGGTCGCGCGTCAACATTCCGAAGGTGCTGCGGGCCGCCGAGCAGGCGCACCTCTGGTCCGAGCTCGTGTTCCTGTACGACAAGTACGAGGAGTACGACAACGCGGTCCTCGCCATGATGGCGCATCCGTCCGAGGCGTGGCGCGAAGGGCACTTCAAGGACATCATCACCAAGGTGGCCAACATCGAGCTGTACTACAAGGCGATCCAGTTCTACCTGGACTACAAGCCGCTGCTGCTGAACGATATGCTGCTCGTGCTGGCCCCCCGCATGGACCATACGCGCGCCGTCAGCTTCTTCACCAAACAGGGACACCTGCAGCTCGTCAAGACGTACCTGCGGTCGGTGCAGAGCCTGAACAACAAGGCAATCAACGAGGCGCTGAACGGGCTGCTGATCGACGAGGAGGACTATCAGGGCCTGCGGACGTCGATCGACGCGTTCGACAACTTTGACAACATTGCGCTGGCGCAGAAGCTCGAAAAGCACGAGCTCACCGAATTCCGTCGCATTGCTGCCTACCTGTACAAAGGTATGTTTTTTTTTAATACAATTTTATGCTCCCTCTGAACACGTTTGCTAAACTGTGCATGTGGGCGCTCCTTTGCAATTGCAGGAAACAACCGCTGGAAGCAGAGCGTGGAGCTGTGCAAAAAGGACCGACTGTTCAAGGACGCGATGGAGTACGCGGCCGAGTCGCACCAGGGCGAGCTGGCGGAGGAACTGCTCGGATGGTTCTTGGAGCGGGGCGCATACGATTGCTTCGCGGCATGTCTATTCCAGGTAGGTTTGGCGGGCCCGGCCAGTTGGTGGCTAGTTCATTCCTGAAGCTCTCCAAAACCAGTAAAACACTCTTTTGATATGTTCTTTTCCTCACAGTGCTACGATTTGTTGCGGCCCGATGTAATACTAGAGCTCGCATGGCGCCACAACATCATGGACTTTGCTATGCCTTACATCATCCAGGTAATGATTTGGGACGAAATGGAACCTCTTACACACCACCTCTGAGTGCCACCTCCTAGTGCGTCCGTTATTGATGCAATCACTCTTTCCCTCCCCCCTTCAGGTGACGAGAGAATACACCTCCAAGGTAGACAAGCTGGAAGCGTCCGATGCCGAGCGACAGAAGGAGGGCGAAAGCACCGAACACAAATCCATCATCATGCCCGAACCGCAACTGATGCTGACTGCTGGCCCCGGTATCGGCATGCCCCAGTATGCGCCACAGTACGCCGGCGCGTACGTGCCCCCGCAACCAAATATGCCCCCATACCAGTACGGTGGTATGTAAAATTGCACGTTAGCGCCTAGCAAGAAGCACAACTACATTCTACCGTGGACGGACGATCCAAAACACACATACACAACACTGTGCGAGCAGTAGTAGTAGAAGTAGTGGTAGTAGTAGTAGCGTAGGAAACAAGCATGTGTATAGAGAGTAATTCGGCTCCATCCTCCCCCCCCCCCCACCTCACACGCAATTTTGTACAATGCTCCCTGTCTTCAACAATCATTCCCAAATTAACGATCGCGATTTGCGTCGTGCGTGTGTGACGCTTAGATTTGTTTTTTTTAAGCTCCTGCGGAAGCACACAGTATTGTGTATTTTTATGTTGTGCGCGCCGCTCTGTACGCCAAACGCGTAAGAGCATGCCCTTGTGCCGAACAGTTTCTCTGTGACTGTGAAATGTTTTCAGCTGCAATGCAAGTAGCTGAATGTGTTTAACGTTTGTTATGTGAAATCCTTATCCGACTGTCTACCTTCCAGTTTTTGTTTATTTTTTGTCGCCGTCTGCGCAAACAAATTAGTGTAAGAAAGACAATGAGCACACACACACACATACACAATCTTGTCCATAACCCTTCATGCAGGATTGTACAGAGCGCTGGTGGTGCATCAGTGAAGCGTGCTAGTAGTTGACAGCATCATTGCCGCAGAGGATGAGATGCAATTTAGACAAACATATATAGACATTTCGCTCGCTCCCGTCATCCTGTGGATAGCATTTAGTACACGTGACTTATCCGTGAACATGCTTCCCTTGATTTTATGTCTAACCCACAACGTGTGTGTGTGTGTGTCGCCACTGCTGCTAATGCCATTGCTACTGGTTCTATGGCTCTACCGCTGCCCTGTTGCATTGCGCTCACGTAACCCACTTTCTGTCCGGCGTGTCGCGACCACTACACACTCATCGTCTCATCCTTGAATCGCCGTTCCACACACACACACACACACACCCACACTACTACCACCCGCCGTGCAACCGTCCGTGTTGTGTCGGTGTCACGCGTTTTGGTACGCCGGCGCTGCGATACGAATCATCAGCATTTAGTTAAATTACTACACGTGCGCCCAATAGGAGGGTGCGTTTCTGGGGGTTTCTTCCCGTTCTGGCTTTGCTTTTGCTATACCCACACCAATACCATACCACTCACCAGTGTGGTGTAGTAGTAGTAGTGGAAAGTGGAAAGGCGACAGTGTGGCGACAGTGGTGCAAAAGCGCGGCTAGTTGTTAGAGTATATTATATATCTATTATAAAACATATATTAAACATTTGCGTAGTAACGATTATTCTGTAGTGTGTATGGGGCAACGCAAAAGTGCACCACCTTCCAATTTACTTGTGTACGAAATAAAGCGATAAAATGGTTTCGTTTTCAAATGTATTTACACTTGCTGCTCTGATTGTTTTGTGTTTGGATCTCTCGCTCATCAAGAAACATTTCTCTAAACCCCTCCAGCAAAACGCATCGTAACATACACACACACACACGTCCGTGAAACGCGTCGAATATTGCATTTTTGTCCTTAATTTCGCTGTCCTTCCTATCGATTCGACCCTTTACTTATTATAATTTGCTGCTATTTGGTTGAGCTGAGAGTAGTCAGATGTTTGGCAATGGTGTTATCATCGTAAATAATAATAATAATAATAATGTGTCCTGTTTGTTCTGTTTCGTTTCTTAGGTTTTAATTAAAGCAGCACTAAAAGTTAAAGAAAAACAAACTGTCTGACCCCCCTTCCCACGAAGAGGAGAAACAAATAAACCAACCCGAAATGTTAACTATCATACATACCGAAAACAAAAGGACCAACAAATAGTGTTGAACTCCTGTTTGGCGTAATATGCTAAACATCTAAATGCAAACACACAAACACATTTATGTATCTGCAGACCTCAGACCTTCTCACAGCTGCGCGGGATAATGTTGTCCCACTTTGGCACCGGTCAGATGCAACGTTTCTCTTTTACCTTGCAGTTGGATGGCAAGCAAGGACGTGCTGCGTTGCATGCGGGACGGGGCGCATATGATGACGCATATGCCTTTCAGGTTGGTGGAACACGGTTGCTGGGTTGATGAGTCATGAATGTAATAATTTTAAAGCATTGCCCTACAGATAAACCACTGGAAAAAAAAAAACAAAACAAAACAAGAACAACACATAAGACAAGCGACTAAGCAAAATAAAAGTGAAAAAGCGAAGGTGAAAGAATATTCGTTAGCAAATATTATATGCATCTAGTATTGCAGTATATTGTGAGTAGAAATTCAACTAAAATCGTTATCATTTATCTTATTGTTCACTAAGAAAATGAAAAAAAAATGCTAGATGCAAAAGAGATGAATATATAACTATACTTATATATTATATATATACATGCATAAAGAAAAGTTCTATACAGCGCGCGCGTAAAGAAAGCAGAAGTAGAATGATGCTGTGTGCGTACGTGTATAAAGGGAGCAGCATGCCGAGATGTGATGCTTTTCCTGTTATTATCGTTGTGTACAATTTATCCTGAAACGTAGGTATATAGACACAATGCAAACCATACCCCAGTACAGGATGCCGCCAAACATTTAGCCATGTTGTGTACACAGTAAGAAATCAGCATTACGAACGATAGGAGGAATAACGCATCCGAAGCAATGTCACACACCCCCGCCCAATCTCTATCAGAAATGCAATCAATGCTTAGTACTCATCCGAAAAGCAAGAGAAAAAAGACACACATATACACAGGCGCGCAGGTTTACATAGGAAGAAGAGATAGGGGCAAGCATGGAATATACATAAGTAGTGAGAAAACAAATGAACGCATTCCTAGTACTACAGCAAGCACATCTCACTGGTAAGATTGCTTCACTCACGGTCCCACGTGGTTGCTGTTAGATGGCAGCAAATGCAAATGTCCTTGTTTGCAAACAAAATCTCAGTATTTTTCTTCGTTTATTTTGCTCCCTGCACACAGTAATGCAGCAGGATTTGTTGAAGACGAACCACACGACGGATTTCTTTGTTATTTGTGGAAGTTTTGATACTTCGTATTGCTTCTTATTTACTTCGTTTTGAATGGTTTCCTTTGCTATTTGCACTCCAAATGATGCAAATCATCATTCCTTGTCGGTACGATACGATGCGGTACAAGCAACCGTAATGAATCAAACCTTTTCTCGCTAAAGCACACACACACACACACAATACAGTATTGTTAGGTGAAAGAAAGGTTGATATGCGGGATATAGTTTTTATTTGCAAATTTTCTGCACTCTGCACCACTACTGGATTTGGTTTTCGAACTGGATTGCTGCTTGACTTTTACATTAAATGCACAAACGGAAGCCGAAAAATCGTTACAGTGTGCGGTAGTATCATTATTTTGTCCTGTTTTTTTATCGTCACAATATTTTATCCCACCATCATTATCGTTATTGTGCGGCCGACTGGCAGACAGGCTAAGCTTATTTATGCAATCTATAATTATTATTATATTAATTCACGTACGTTTTAATTACGGACCAGGGCAGTTTACACGACAAAGCGCTAAGCCTACTAAGTTTTCCTAGTGTGCATGGCTGCCCTGATGCAACCCTTGCAGCCAGCCTAGACACAGACACACGAGGCCGCGGGGCTCTGCAGATCGAAAGATCGCAAAGGTTGAGTTCGCGTGGGTGAAACATTTAGATGAATATATCTCGTGCGACATGCAAAACATGCGACTAAAAATACATAACAGAAAAATACGTATATATATACTATATGCATATGCATGAAACAGAAGATCCTCTTCTAACACACCATTTTCCCCTTACCTTATATGCATTATTGATTCGACACAGAGTAGCGAAAGAGTAAAGTGTCACCGAACAGCTGGTTGATTGAAATTAAATGCTATCGTTTAAAACCTACGAGTAAAAATCACACTAAGGAGCAAAACACAAAATGAACGAACAAACAAAACAACAATAATAAACGCGCGCGTGAGGCGAATGAATAAACTCAAAGTTGTCAAATAAATCCGCTAGTCTGTAGTCTGTGTTGCCGCATTTGTGCCGCTAATATCACATATTCTCCACTTAAAGTGCGGTTTTCCGTCGCTGCGTACCCTTCTCCGCACACAGACTGTGGCCTTCGTTGCGGAGTTTGGCAGCCGCCAGCCGGCGCACCTCGTGCAGTATCTCGATCTCCTCCTTGATGTGATCCAGCTGCGTTTCGACGTCCCCGCGCGGAGCTTTCGGCTGGGAGCCGCGCCGCTTGCGCAACAGTATGTACACGTGATTTATCGCATCTAGCAGGCAGTTGATGCTCGATTCGTTCTCCACCATGTAGCTCTTGACGACGGTGACCGATTTTTCCCAGCGCAATCCTTCCTCCTTTGCCGCAACGTACTGTGTCTGCGTAAGGCAAGCATCATACGGCATGTATAGGCGGCAGTTAGCACTTCGCACAGCGCAAAGACCATTGTATACGTACCAGAAGCTCCGACAAATCGTTGTTCAGCCCGGTAATGATGTGCAGGGCGGTTTTCGTTGCCTTGAACAGGTTCTGGCGAATTTCCTCGATTTCTTGAATCTTTTGCTGCTCTACGGCAGAAATTTCCACCTGGGCTAGTACTGGGGAAAGAGCCATGAGAGGGAAAATGCGCATAGTGTAAGAAGAGGTAGATCGCTTTAAAGCTGCATCACCTTACGCAATGAATCACAGCGCTGGATAAGATCTTGCATGGTTTCGTAAGTCTTCGATTCGGCAATTGTCTGTTCCATTACTTTCTGCAAAAGGGAAAGGGCATGTAGCGTCTTGTCACATGTCCGCTTTTACTACACGAGTCACCATACTTCCTATGCACATACCTCAAACGGTTCGAATTGATTGATCGTTTCCTCATACTTCACTACAAACTCGTCCAGCTGCTCCAGATCCGACTCGAGCTGAGCGATCTTTTCTTCGTACTGTACATGTTTTTCCTTTTCTCGCTTGACCTGCACAGGGATAGATGATATGGAGGGGGCAGAAATCAGAAGGTGTCAGCAATCGAACCTCTAGTTCAAGACAACGCTCGACCGGGTGCTTGAATTACCGTGTCCAGCGCGCCCTGTTCCTTCATTTCGCAATCCTTGAGAAAATCGTTCAACTCGACAAACTCAGCGCGCATCCGTTGCAGCAGCTCGGTCGTCTGCTCCAGCCGCTTCCGGTTGGTGACCACCTGCCGTTGGGCCTGTTCACGCATCCGGTGCTGCTCCTTGGTGATTTCCATATACTCCCGGTCATTGTGAATGCCCTTAAGCTCGAACCCATTGCGGGCGACATCCCAACCGGGGACATTGCTGCAAACCAAAATATATTACATCATCGGATTCGTCCACACCCTGTATATGTGGGTTCTATGGCCGTCGCGATACGTACATGTAGCACTTGTTGTTTAATTTGGATTCGAAGTAATTTTCTACTGCCTGTTCCGGGTTCTGGTCGTACTTCCCAAATACGCCCAGCTTCGTGATGGGTTTTCGACGCGGCATTCTATGGCTTCAACGTAATGTGATGATGCAGATAATTCTTTCTCGACCTGGCACCTCCAGCAAATGTGGGCAAGTCGAGGCAGCAGTTGCTTTTTCATCAAATAACAATCCGATGGAGTTGCGATTGGTTTCCATGGTTACACGTTCACCGATGGCGTTTCTAGATTTCCCCAGTTGTCAAAAAGGATTGGAATTTGTTCGAGCAACGAAAGCCACAACATCGTGGATAGGAACTTACGGCAAATTAACAAACGAAATTAAGGCAGAATCAATCACACGCGTATTCTTCATTCGGATAAGTATTTATTAAATGTAATTGTCTATGCTATGAAACTGGAGGAAACTGGAGGAAGCCAAAATACAACTAAAATACAAGCCAACTTTTCCTCTGCACCTTGAATGATCATCATCATTCTCCTTCCTTCCTTTCTCTTCCCTCTAATCGCACCATTACAATGCCACACACTAACAACGTTCCATATCTTTTTTGTTTTTGTTTGTTTTGTTTTTTTTTCATCACGAAGAATCAACGCAAAGAAACCGCTCTTCGCTGCCGGGACTTTCGAAAACCCGTCGTTTCTGATCTAAATAATTGGTGGGGTGGTAATTAAGGTTATGCTGCTAGTGTGCCGAGGAATTACATTCCACTCGGATCACACCTATTGGCGCTGCTGGCACTCTCCCGGGGAAAGATTTGGTGGTGACAAATCGTACTCCTACTCTGCACGATCTATCAACGCAACAGGCTCGTTTTGCAATCCATGTATTGGATCTTCTCTCCTGCATCTGTTTTCCACTTTGATTTTCGTACTTAAAACCATAGTCCGCAGGGATCGTGTTTTCGAATGTCAGTTTCTTTCTTCGCGTTGATTCTTCCCAAATGCACACAAGAGTATATTAAATATGCTATTAGTTTAATAATTGAACGCTCGAAGATTTTAGATAGAAGTGTGTTATTGTGTACAGGGGGTCTGCTGTCTGTTCCGCTCTGTTCTCTGTGTGTTTTGCTCTTCACTGCGACCTACGACCAATCAATGGCAGAACATTATTGTTGGAGAGTTGTTTTATTGTTCTGGGTTCCGGGTTCCGCTTGTTCCTGGCGCAGAGCGTCGTGCCGTGTGCGATGCACAGCCGAAGAGAGATTGCTCATGCTAGTTCTTCTTCTGTTCGGAAGTTGCACACACACCCGTAACATCTGCTCCGCTCCAAACATTCCAAGACAATAGAAGATAAATATATGGGTAGTAAGTATGTTGCTATATACGTTTGGTTTGGTTTCCGCATTACGATGCGTTTTGTAACATTCCTTCAAACTGATAAATTTTATACAACATTCTTCCTTCTGATGTACTCGCGATTTGTGATCTTAGCATATCTTCTCTTTTTTTTTTGTTCGATCGTTCAACAAGAAACGATACAGACAAGTACAATAAATATAGCATTTAACTTAGTGTAATTTTTCTCTCAAGTGTTTGTAATTTCTCAAGCATCCCTCTTTGCCGAAAGCTGAACGCGGTTTCCACTTTAATTTTCCCAATTTCACCAAGCAAACGCTGCAAACACGTGTTCGTAGATCGAATTTGTAGTTGTGTACCATTATAAGGGAGAATGTGTCTGTGTGGCTGTGTGCACTGTGCTCTTTGGTTACACGCCTTTGCCGATCACATCGCATTCGCAGGCAAAGCGGGACGAAGAAGAAGAAAAGCATGCTTCAGAAGCAGCTCAAAACTATTCAATCGATACGTTGAATGGTATCGATCAATTAAGCCGGAAGCTTCTGCGCATACAATGCAGCACCGTACCGCAGCGGTGCGCCTCTTCCCACACCCTTCATCGACTGCGGGACGCGCCAGACGAAGAATTCCATAATTAGATCTGCAACATGCGTGCGCGCGTGTGGTGTTTTGTTTTTAAAAACTAATCAATAATTTAGCATTAACTTGTTCACATCTTTTTCAGCCCATTCCTAATCGCTATGATATATGAACTTCTTCACGTTAATATAGCTTTTAATGTGTGTTTGTGTTTGAGGGGTTTTGTGATTTGTTTTTGTTCTCTCTTTCTCTCTCTCTTTGTCGTATTTCTTATCCCTATTTCGTCTGGTGTATATTTATGCTAATGTGACTTTGTGGTAAATGTTTCCGCACAACTTATGTTTTGCTGATCCAAGCGCTGGCGCATTATTATTATTATTATTATTTTGAATGTGTGTTTGACTCGTGCATGATGCCATTTTGTTTCATTTCATTACATTGCTTTTGATATTTCTCCCCACTCACATCGCTGCTAATACTTCTTGCAAGTTAAACCGAAAGCGAATGGTTGAAAACTGTAACTGCGACCAACGGTTGGCCGAACTAATGCAACGGAAACTAACCCTCCTAACTTCGCTTCGATGTAATTGGCTAATAAGATGATTGTATGTGCATGCTGCACAATCGATAATAAAACCATAGCTTATAACATAAACGATTAAAATCCAATATGACTATCCACACAAGTAACAACAAGTAGCGAAACAATCCCGGAAACGTGATGCGTACCATCCAGCGTACACTTTGTTTCCGACGGGAATCATGAAACGTACTAAACGGCATAATAGAGGAACGCAACAATACGCGAGAGTGCTTACGCAGTTACCTTGCGCGCCACTCTCCCTCCATAATAAAGCAAGAAACGGAAGCAAATCACAATCGTTTTCCTTTGCAAAGGAATGTACCATTAAATAGTCTAAAAGAGCTTGCAAAATGCCAACGGGGAAAGAAACGCAAAATCTGTCTCATTGATTATTATCAGATGCATTCCTCAGACCGGGTTGATATCTCCCTCCTTCGCACTCTGCGCAGAGTTTTGTAAGTTTACAAACTTCAAATTTAACTCCCTTCTCGATCGGTGTTTCGGTTGTATGGCACCCCTAACCCGAACCTGTGGCTTTGTGTCAGTGTGTGGGAGTTTGCTCGAACGGGAGTCGTGCATTCATTTTCTTAACAGATAACAAATAGAATACTCATCATCTTTATGACTGTCATACTGTCATACTGTTCCGCTCTTGGTAGAACAGCAATTCGAACACGGTCTGAGGATCACAAGGAAAGCGAACGGTGTTAAATCGGCGCAGCTCCATCGCCTCCACCCCCCTAGCGGCTGAATTGCACTGCCCGATCCACCTTACTCTTTGTTGAGCGAGCCCAGATCGCTGAGGAAGGTTTCCGGCGTCAGGATGTGGGACGAGCCGATGTACACCTCCCAGTTCTTGACGGCGGCCGTGACCTCGTACGCGCAGCGAATCTCCGAATAGCTGCAGCCTCCGACCACAAACATAATTAGGCGCGGTACGTTCTTAACCGCCGTTTGCGATTTGTCCTTGTGCCAATGGCCGTAGCGTGCACTACTGCTTTTGCACAATGAGAAGAAAAAAACGAGCATGAAACCGGATGGAACAATTAGTCCAATTGGCGTGGTAGTTACGCGCCCGCACTACACTTACCTGGTTGGCGCATGGAAGCCGGCCATCTTTCTGCCACCGAGGAAGGGGAAATGACGCTCGTCCAGCTTGTTGTCGATCGCGTCCTCCATGATGTCCTTGATGACGGGTGTCCAGCGGGACATTTGGTAGGTGTGTTCGTTGATGCGCTCCTTTCTCGGCACGGTGTACGATTTCTTGCGATTGCCCTAAAGTAGAAATGTTTGATTTTGTTTAGCTGAGCTTCACTATGGCCTTCACATCGCCGCTTGTCACTTACATCTGCAATAACGTTGATACCCAGATGGATAAGGTTGTGGATCATCTCGCGCTCCTTCTGGTCGATCTGTGCATGCGTGACCAGCTTGGTCAGATTCTCCTCCGAGATGCCGTTCTTGATCATGACGTACAGCGCGATAATGCGCACCTTGTCGTAGTTGGAAACGTTCTGGTCCAGCAGGATCGGCACAATGTTGCGCATGTGATCCTTGATCTTCTCGCCCTCCGCGTCCGTACCCATGGCCAGATCCTGCTCCACGCGGCACAGCTTATCGACGTACCCCTGGTACGATTTCATGCAATCCTCGGCCAGGTGCAGATGGGTCGAGTACTTGGACAGCTGCTTCTGGTACTGGGGCATCTTTTTGATCATCTGCGACAGATCCTTCATGGACTGTTTTTCGCTCTGCGTGAGACGTTTCGATTCGGTGAACGACTTCAAGTACTGCGTCACGCTCTGCGACACCACCGCAATGTGCTGATGGCGCAGATCCACCCACAGATCGTCATTTTCGTCCAGCAGCACCTCCTTCTCGGCCGCATTCGGCGACGGGATGAACTTGTACACGTCGTTCACGATGGGCAGCAGATCGTACGCCATCGCCTGCAGCGTTAGCTCGTGCAGCAGCGGCGAAACGCAATCGAACCCACGGTCGAGAATCAGCAGCTGCGAGCGGGCCTTTTCCGGACCTTCGCCCATCGTCGGCTCGTCCGCCTTGTACGCGTCCAGCTTTTGCTGCACCATTTGGGCTAGCTCCACGTTGCCATCCCATTCGCTGGAATTGAAAAGAGAGAGGGAGAGAGAGAGAGCACACAAGTCGGTAAGCTATGCGTTGGTAAGGAGACGGTTGCAGACGTACTACCTACCTACGGTAACGAACGGACGGATATTCCCCGAGCGTCGCGCATAGGGTGGCAATTTGTTCGGCAATGCGCTCCATGTTGCCGCTGCGAGCCGACGCAAGCGCGGGCGAATACGCACATTGGAAGGTGACGGGCGAGTCAAGTGAGTACACCTTTGTACACGACGAGGAAAGGTAAGTTACGTATAGAACGGAGATATAATTATTGTCGTAGAACAATGTTTGATATGTGCAGTTAACAAGCAGATTAAATTTTGTACAAATGCAAACATATTGCAATCAATTGAATGGCGTTTCGTGAAATAAGTGATGTTAACAGATGATGTTAAGTAAAATGAAAAAAAAAATGGAATTATTACCCAAAATGAAAGCGTAAAAAATGTTAGACAAACAAATGTATGAAGAAAAAATATACAAAAAAAAATAATGATAATAAAAAATTGACAACGCAACGCATTTCTAGCTACATACAAAAAGCATTGTTATTAGTATATGATCCCAAAACTTTGCACACCTGCGACTCGTACGGCAGAAAAGCAATGTTGATTTCCTTCAACGTTTTAATCTTTCTGGATACGACCGATTTACAGATATCGTTGAACAGCTCCTCCGGACAGACTGCAACGGGCCAGAGGGTGGAAGGGTTAGACACAGAATATAGTGTGTGAGATGACGCACGGAATAGACATAACAATGTAAAATTTAGAAGTTAAGAGTTAACAGCTGCACTGTAAATTCCGTGATTGACACCTTGTTCCCGGGCGGATTAGTACGATGGCCATCCACATGAACGTGAGGACGGGAGTTAAGCTTAACGCACACAAACACACTTTCCCTACTTCCAGCACCCTTTTCTTATGCAAGAGTTTAGTTTCCAGCGGCCACCAAATGCGCATAGTAAGTCTAAACCAAACCAATATTCACCTGCGCTTCGTACGGAATAAATGCAATACTCAGTTCTTTGCACGTTTTCATGAACTTCACTACGGTGCCTTTGCCCAGAATATTGAACAGTTCTTCTGGTACAGCTGGGATGATGGACGGACGAGACAGAAGAGGGTCATTATCGCAGTGTTACCATGCGCTGGTCTAGCAGTCTGGCCTGGTGTCACCACTGTGTCACTCTACTTACCCTCGGTGAAGAACACGTGTGCCGCCTTGTATGTCGGTTTGGCAGGATTCTCAAAATCCCGCATCAACAAACGTATCGAATCCTCTGACGGCGTAATCAGGTAGACCGCTTCGATCGCCGGCAGAGGCTCCCGCTTCTTGTTGATGTCTTCTACCACTGTTGGGGGGAAAAGAGCGAGGGTGAGATTAGTGATTCGAAGACGAATAAAGCTAATCGTTGATGTCTCTCCACTTACAGGTGACACCTTCCGCGCTGATTTCGTGCATTTTGGTGCACGCCGAAACCATACGCATGGCCAGCTTGTCGACGATTAGGATTCTCCATTCCGTACCAGGTTTGCCGTCCGATTTCGTCTTGCTGCGGACGACCTCATTCATGATCTCTGTACCAAAAGAGTAAATGAAACAACACAAATCAGCAAGCAAATAAAACATAATAAACAAACAAAAGATCCTACAAGCATCCCCAACCATCAACATTAAACTGAAGGTCAAAATTGATCTATCTTTGATTTGTTCTACCGATCAACGGATGATGCAAAGCAAACGGCACATTAAAACAGCACAAAAACAGCCATTGTTTTGATTGTGCATATTGCTGACCCGCTGCTGAACTGCGAAGGTATTGCTAGAAATCTCTCACTCTCCATCGGCATTCGTGCGGACACGGTTCTCGCACATTCTGACACCATATTCTATTGTGCGGCTGCTTTGCGCAAGTGCAATCAAAAAATCGATACCGAAGGCAAAATTTTCTGCGTTGTCTTCCCGAAAATAGTGACCCACTCCAGGTGGTGCTGCTCCTCCTGCCCCACATGATCCACGCCCTGCGCCTCGTTCTTCATTGTTGCACTTCCTGCACTGCCACTGTGGACCATTTTCATACATTCATATTTCGTGGGCTAGCTACAAAGGGTCACAAACTTCCGTATGGGGATGAATAATCGAACCCCCGAACCCCGCTTCACTGCTCAGTCGCACCCCGTCCCTCCCATAAACGGGAGGGGCGTTCTTCTGCGGTACACACTGCGGATGACGGACTGCTGGTCTGCATTGAACCGCAATACGCAATTTTCACACCCCAAAATACTTTTCACAGCACAGTCAGTTCCATGGATTATTCTATCGAAGAATAGTAGCTACAAACCGATGGTGAATTACTCACTTTGACCAACCAACAGTTTCAGAGCCATTTTTGCTGCTACAACTTCAGCTTTTGCTTTAACTTTGCTTTTCTCTGAGTAATCACTGGCAAAGTGGTGGGCGATAGCTGTGTCGGAATCACTGTTCGCGTCAATGGCAAATGTCACCAGGGGAGTGATTTCGATCCGATCCGACTAAGGTGCAATGTTTGTTTACATTGTAATTTATGATGATTTTTTAAATATTTAGTTGAAATATTGTTTTTTATTTTCTTATGTACTTTGTTCAAATGTTTATGTTCAATGATGCAAAAGTTCGGTTTTTTAATAATTAAAAAAAGCGGAACAATCATGCAACTGTTCTGCCCATCACTAGTGCTGTTTGTCATTGTTTTGAAATGTTGACAACGTGATTCGAAATTTATTTTTGTTGGCAGGCAAACCAAATTGGCACTCGGGCGTGATGTGAGAATCGTTCTTAATATACTCCATTATATCATAACAATTTGCGATCCCTTATGGGTTGGAAATGGTGGGAATAAAATTATTAAAGTGTAACAAATCAAGTTCTGCATGCATTGTTTGCTTTAAGCTCCAAGGAAGACCCAGTTGTTGATTCTCCAGTTTGTAGTGCTGTGTTTGTAGATAGTTTCTGCTATTTTTATTTTTTTGGTTTGATAGCATAGAGGCTATTATATTTTGTTTGTTGGAAAAATTGACCAAATAGCAATAAGAATATCGTACTTTCCGGTAGATCCATACAGACATATCCACGTGGTTGCGGTAGTAGTAGAATATGAACCATCCAAAACATAACTGTGTTGGCTCGCGAATGCATTTTCATTTAGCACACATCTAAAATCGGTTTCTTTTTGCAGGCATTACAAATGATGTGTGATAGTAGTAGTTGATGTGAAGCTATTGGCGGTCGTAGCGCATATCGCGTCGCAATTTCGAGTTCATTATGGTAAGTATTTTTATCAAACCCTGGTGAGCAATGAGACACAGCTGATTCTCTATTCTAGCTTAAGATTGCGTCGTCCCGTTTGTTCTCATCGAGCGCTCAGCTTTGCGCCTCCTCGACAAAAGCTGCCAAAGTTCTGAACAAGCTTATGAATGGCAGTAAAACGAAGAAAAAGCGTTACTACGATGAAACCAACGACCAGGGACCGAAGCTGTTGCCGACCAAATCGCTGGCCAGCACCAAACGGCAGGGAAAGGAATCGAACCGTCGCGTGGCGGTGCTGAACAAGCTGTTCATGAAAAATATCACCGACCTGATGGCAACGGGCTCCTTCGCCAGCGATCTGTACGGCTACGGTATACAGATTTCGCGTGTCCGCGTGGCGCCCGATTTCCGCGAAGCCAGCATCTACTGGTTTTCGACCAATCTCAACAGGGATGTAAAAATTGACGGCATCCTTAAGCCGCTCTGTTCGCGCATTCGTCATGAATTGTCGCAGCTACGGCTGATGGGAGAAGTTCCGCAGCTTACGTTCGTACAGGATAAGCGATACTACGTGGAAGGTTTGTTGAACAGTTTGCTGAAGGAGGCAGACTACGGCGAGGAGAATGCGAATGTTGAGCAGGACGTTTTGCTGCCGAAGCCGGAAGATCAATGTTTGTGTGAGCCAGAGATGAGACACGACATACTTGGGCTTGACCATGCTCAAATCATGTCGCGTGTTCGCCAGTCCGTTGACAAAACGAACAAAGCGTGGAAAGCACACCAGGAAGCGCAGAAGAAGCGGGACGAAGCCGCTGCTGCCGTCCAGCAGAGAGCGAATTCCGAGCAACTTGGAAAGACCGAATGATTTCTTTCAACTAAATTAGATCCACCGGCAACTGGTTGGATGTAGAAGTTACGGAAACTAGCCGCCAAATGTTGTAGTAATAAAGGTTTATTATTGATAATTTGAGTCGATTTTTGTCCTGTTTTTATTTGAAGATCAATCCCATCGTGTAAGCATGCTGATATCTGAAAAGAAAACAAAATCCAACAGATCCACCTGTAACGAAAAACAGGAGATTGAATTAGACACACATACTAACTGATATATACGAATATGCACGCGTATTTACAGAGTATCAGTGGAAATGTTTCAAAATCATAGAATGTTGTCATTCGAAAGATGGTAATTAAGTTCATTCATCATGAAAAGAAAAATCAAGGACAAGTTTTTACTTACCTATATAAAAACAGTATTAACTCTACGAAGAAGACCCGCGTAGTAGGAATCTGCAATAATAGGACAAAGGTAAGCAATATTAGCTTACGATCTCTTATATCTAATTAACGTATAGAATCATGTGAGATTCAGGGAAAAAAGCTTTTAAATCACTGTTACTCATCCGAAAGATGGTGTAAATAATAAAAAATCATCATTTGAGGCTAGTAATAGTCATCGAAAAATGACGCTGCAATTCCAAACATACCTGAAACGAAACACAGAAAAAGGTAACGTTAGTTTCATGTAAAATGCTCGAATTGTATAGCATAGATGGATTTAATGAAGTCAGTGAGAGCAATCGAAATCATGGATATCATTCCCGAAAGATGGTTAGATGTAGCGAAATCATCATTAGCAAAGAACAATTGAAAAAATACGAATGTGAAGCAAAACTTTACCTTTTAAGGGGAAAAATCCATGATGCCGATGTCGTTGTCACGCAAGTAGATGAAGTATTCTCGCCGACGGTAAACGAATTTAAAAAGAAGCAAGCATATAGGATTTTTCATGTGCAACAATTCATTCCAAGAAAAGGAACGCTGAAAACTTTTACGGATACGTGGAAATTTAAGATTTAAAAAATGGAAAAAACTAGTAGTTTTCGAAATGAAAATTTATTCCTATGTCACACGTTTTGTACACAATACCCAATCCACACCATTACACGCACTGTAACAATGATGCGAACCCCTTGGATTTGTTGATAGCTGCAAAGAAAAGAATAACAGCTTAATTAGACATAGCGAAGAAGCTTAAGATGTTAAGAGATTCACAAATGAAGAGAAGGGACATTAGCGCCAAGGGTTGGGTGAATTTATGGTGGTTTAAGAAATGCTAGGTCTCTTACCTATATCTGAACGATATAGCATAGCAGTGAATGTGACGCAGTAATAAACTATAAAAGGAAAAGGAAAAGAAATGCTTGGTTTTAGAACGTTGTGTTACAGTATTAGACACGTGTTTCACGACAGGCGAAACTGTATTGATCAGGAGAAATGTGTTAAATCACTGTTCATCATTCGAAAGATGGTGATATATCGTTGTATTCATCATTGGAAACACGCGGTGAAGCTATACAATTGTACTGAGGGAACACAAGGAGTACGATACCAACCTGAAATGGGACAATAATTAAAAATGAGTTAGTAAAACACGCCTCTTCTTGTGGGGATTAAAAGCATTCCAATCAATTGGTTTAATGGGTGGTCAGTAAGAGCAATTGGAATCATTGTTATCATTCCCGAAAGATGGTTGAATACATGCGAGTTCATCATATAAAAACACCTCCCAATTAAAAAGGGAATAATTTTGTACCCAAAGATGCTTACCTTTTACTCGAAAAGACCGAAGCCCATGTCGTCGTCTTCGGATTCCGACTCTTCCTTCTTCTCCTCTGCAATTGGATGGAGAAAATTATTTCATTAACTTTCCACACAACGAGGCACCGATGTGCACAGCACAACCGCGCTACTTACCCTTCTTCTCGGCAGCCGGAGCAGCACCACCGCCGCCACCGGCAGCGGCAGGGGCAGCAGCGGCAGCGCCGCCACCAGCCGGCATCGAGGACAGCTTCTCGCGTCCGGAAGCGATCAGTTCCTCGATCGACTTGCTCTTCAGCTCGTTCACCACCTTGGTGACGCGGGTCGAATCGGCCTCAATACCGACCGAGCTGAGGATCTTCTCGATGTCCGAGTTGGATGGTGCGGCGTTGCCACCCAGGACAGCCAGCAGGTATGCAGCTACGTAACGCATTTTTGCAAAACTAAAACACACCGAAACGATTGGTCGCTTGTTAGTTGGCGCTCCGGACGGCGTTTTGGCGGATTCTCGTACTTACTTTTAAGTCAGATCGACACGAAACGTGAGCAGCAAATGAAATACACGTCTATTCGACTCAAGCAGTTTACAAAAAGAGGAAGCGTGAGGCTTGTCGGAAGTGCGAACTGACAGCCATTGTCAGGGCTACTCGAGTGCCATCTAGCGGAAACAGTGCAAACTTTCGCGCAAGGAAACAATTTTATTTTTCACATATTTGAGGTAGCGTTCAAGGCATACAAGAACTAAAAAGGTATATGTTTTCTTTTTACTGCAGCTATTTTTATAATATCCTTGGATTTTTTTTAAATTCCGAAGTAAAGAAAAATTATGTCTTGGAAAAGATACAGGGCATTCAATTTCCAACACGTCAACTAGTCATGAAAAACGGAAAAAGCGGCCCGCTGTCATTTCTAAATATAGAATGCTTTGTGTTTATGTTGTTATTTACAAATTAGACGAATGGGCACGGCCTAGAGGACAACATTCCGGGCCACAGTCGTCGACGATGTCTAAAGATGCACTTTTAGCCGTCCCAAATGTGTGGAAGCCCGAGCGTAAGTTGCCGATTTACCCCAACTGCATCAGTCGAAGCCGTAATGAACAGCCGTGCAACTTTTTCTTGCAGTGTATAAAATACAGCTTGACGCACCCACCCCAAAACCAGTGCTATGCGAGCGGGACGACATCATGGGACCCACCCGGTACGGCAAAGAGTATCACGGGACAATGGACCACAAGGAGTGTGAGCAGATGCTGAAGGACAAGCCGGACGGTAGCTACCTGGTGCGACGCAGTCCCGGTGCCGACAACTACTACACACTCAGTTTGCGCTTTGGCCAGGCGACCAAGCATTTTAAGATATTTTATTGCCCGGAAAAGGGCCACTATCTGCGGGAGAACTTTAAAAAGTTCGAAACCGTCGAAGAGATGGTTGCCGACGGATTGGTGGACTTTTACATGCGCCTGCATGCTGCCCCGATCCTGAAAGAAATGATGAGTCAGACCAAGAAATGCTACGAACAGAGCCCGTACATGACGCTGCATCGACGCAAGCTGCGCTCGCTGTGCAAACCGTCCAAACTGCCGATGGTGCAGGACAGTCTAGAGTCGGCCGACACGGAAATAGCGGACGATCGGGATGGTGGTGCGAAGGGCGCAGACCAGGAGCAGTTTGAAAAGTCGGACACACACGACAACGCCTATCCGGAGTACGAAAAACAGCATGCGTTTAAAACTCACACATTCAAGGGCTTAAATTGGTGCGAGTTTTGCGCTAACTTTTTGTGGGGCTTCACCTCACAGGGTGTGAAATGTGATGGTAAGATAGATTTAACCCCTCCATACGACAGTAGCAAAAGTATATTTACTTTTCTTTTTTGTTAGACTGCGGTTTTATGGCGCACTTCAAATGCTCGGAACTGGTACCGGCCAAATGCGTACCGGATCTGAAACGTTTGCGGGGAATATTTGGGGTCGATTTGACCACGCTAGTGACGGCACACAAGTGTCGCATTCCATTCATTGTGAAGAAGTGCGTGGAGGAGGTGGAAAACCACGGCATGTTGCAGGAGGGTATCTACCGGATATCGGGATTTGCGGACGAAATCGAAGCGCTCAAGATGGCACTGGATAAGGATGGCGAGAAGGCGGACGTATCCGCCCAGATGTACAGCAACATCAATGTGATTGCCGGCGTACTGAAGCTGTACCTACGGCTGCTTCCCGTTCCTTTGATAACGTTTCAATCATTCCCCTTGTTTATGGAATCGATGCGTAAGTAGCTGTAATCACGGGAAAACGGGGAATTACACAGTTGGCTTACATTATTTTGTGTCGCTCCAGGAGAGAAATCAATCGGCGAACAAGTGATAGCGTTGCGGAACGCTGTGAAAGCCTTGCCACCCGCCCACCTGCACTGTTTGAAGTACATTCTCGAGCACCTTAATCGCATTGCTTCGCATCACACGATCAACAAGATGAACGAACACAACCTGGCCACCGTGTTTGCTCCGACGCTCATTGCCACGCCCCAGCATATGACCGACCTGTCGCAGGAGATCAGCATGCTGGCAGCTCTAATCAGCCACTGTCATGCAATATTTTTGTAGTGCAAAGTTAAATCAGGTGCGTGAGAGTCCAAACAATCTGTTTAAAGTCATAACCGCAGCAGCATCTTGGGATATAAAGATACGCCGACATTGTCCTTTTTTTCGGTATCCTTCGGCATCCTAAAGATGACTGAACAGCATTAGCTTCCTTAATATTCTGCTGTTTTCAAACTTTGGTCATCCGCATCAACAGCTACCTACCACCAGTAAGGCTCGGTTTATGTTGTATGAAATTGTGTTTCCTTACGTAGGTTTACTATCATTGCTAGAACAAAAACGAACAATCACGTGTGTAATCATGCTTCTACTGCCCTGACTCTATGCTAATATGCCTTTTTATAATCTTGTTTTCTGTTCAACAGACAAATAATTATCGTACGGTATTAACAGTTTCATTTTACTGGATGTAATAAACAATATTTATGTCATTAAAAATCTTATGTTTTTATACATTTGTTTCACCAAAAATGGTTTTGTATGTTAAACAAACAGTTAAACAAATAGACATAAAACTCTTGATGTTTTGGCCGTCAGTGACTTCGATGCGTGTATAGGAGATGAGCCGTTTGTACTTCTAGAGAGAGATGCTGTAAATATTGAGTAATCGAAGCAGGTTATGTTATGGGTAGCATAAACAGTATCTCCGAAATTGATAAAGATGATTTCAAAAAAGAAATCAATAAAATAAGGGAAAACAATCTTACATTGAGTTGGACGCCCCTGCCAAAAAGAACGCCACCGTTGCTTTAAGTGGTGTAATTCCAGTGCTCGTGTAAACTTACTCACAATGACCATCATTCGACGTAGACCTTCAATGTTCCCACAACCGTACACCCACTGCGAAATGCGGTTATTGCTCGATTTTAGATTATTCAGCGATATCGTACATCTTACTTAATTCAGGCAGTGCAAAAAAAACCCGCCTTACTCACAAACGCGCACCACTACTTTGTATTCCGGTGTTGTGTTGAAAAAATATGCTTCCTTGATTAGTAGACTGGGCAGCTAATGTAGAAGACTAAACTAATTCAGACACAAATCATGGCAAGACACACCTCACAGCAGGATCCGTAAATGATTGCATGAATAACAACACCCTCATACTTTAATTGTGTCCTCAAACTCGCGTTCTTCCACACTATTCTAGGAACGGTATTGTGGAGGTCCCCAACGCCTCGAAACAAATTTCGACAATTTAACATCTTTAAATTGTGCGCTTTGTATATCATACCAATAGGATCGCCATTACCATTTTGTTTTGAGCGCTTTTATTTGTCACTCCATTTATTCTCCATCTTCTCCTCCCAACATCCGAACGCCAGCTGATGATGACTTCGCCACGAACCGGGGGCGTGATGTTGGAAAAGATCCAAGCAACCGCCTCCTTTTTAGTTTCCAACCGTGATACACATTCCATTCCATTCCATCGTGTGTATGTATTAGTGATGGGAAAAATGAAGTTTTCGTCGGAATCAGTTTCCGGTATCGGATCCGTAATCGGAATCTGTTAAAGAATCGCCATCGGCTGTGTAATTGGAATCGGCTTCGGATTCGGAATCGGCTCCGGAATCATAATCGGTTACGCAATCATAATCAGTTCCGCAATCAGAATCGGTTCCGGAATATAAATAGGCTCCGGAATCGGAATTGGCTCTGAAATCAGAATCGGCTTCGACATCGGAGTCGGTTTCGGCATCTCCATAAGAATAGACGTTTGGATCCATAGCCACAAATAATCTAAATTTACTTGTAAACGATCCATTCTCACGGATATTCCTGGACTGATTTCGCTTCTGATATTTCTTCAGGCACAGATTGATTCTCATTCCGGAGCTATTTCCAATTCTGGAGTCAATTCTGATTCCATTACCAGTGCAAATTACGATTCCCAATTACGTAGCCGATTTGGATTCCGGACTCTATTCCGCATTCAACATAGGAATTGGCTCCGAAGTCGACTCCGGATTCGGCTCCTGAGTCTACTCTGGAATTAGTACCGGAATCGGAATTGATTCCAGCATCGGAATCGGCTCCGGAATTGACTCCGTACACGGAATCGGAACCGCGTAGGTTCAATCCCGAGCTCCCACCACTAGTATGTATTATTTGCACTACAACGTTAGCTTTGGTTGTTTATTTGATATTCTTCCCCTTGCCTCCACCATGTTGGGTACAACTTCCTAATGGAACCTCTCTGCCACTCCCGCCATGTTCCGGAAGTGTCTCTACCAGGGGTTGTTCCCAAAGCGCTGATCTTGGTCTTTCCGCAAATGGAACAGATCGATCCGCGAGTAGCCGACGAGTCGTCGTAATGCAGCTTAACCTCGACCAAGGTTGACACGGAACACGTTTGGCAAAATCGGCGAACCTACGTTAGAACGCAAAGGCGCACACGCGGACCAAACCAACGTCTCCCGGGTGTCTTCAAGCGAAGCGCCATCATCGGTTGGGTCTCATAACTGCGGGGGTTGAAAATGAAACTCCCCTTCCTACCTGCACAAGCACACATGGTTTGGATTCTGTGGGGAGGGGGTGTGTAGTTCGGTCAACCTACCGGTGAGGTGGTAGTTGTATTGGTGTCGTTTAATTGTTTTTGGCTTTGGGTGTTTGGATTTGCAAGCGGTTTACGCCCGAGTGGGGACCGAGGAGACGGATGCTGGGGACGGATCCTCCAAGATCGCTGCGACGGGCGCGAAACAAGCGATGACCATTTACCGTTGTTGTTGTTGTTGTAATGCAGCGAGGGGCGGGGTGGGCGAGTTTTTATATATACCTCCACCGTCGGTGGTACTCGATCAGTTGGTTGACAATCGGTTTATCGAACCGATCGGATCCGAAAAACGGGCTAGAGTCCGCGTCCGCGAAAGTGTGTTGTGCACCGAAAACCTTGACGTGGTGTAACGAATTGTGCAATTGTGTGTGCAAACACCTAGGAAAGGGGCAGCTCGGGGTTGGAAAAACAATCGCAGTTGTTGTCGATTATTGTGTAATTTGTGAAGAACGTTGACAAACATGGTACGTTACTGAGCGGGTGCGATAGTTGATTAAAAATGGCGCACGTTCACGTAGCACTTCAGTAATTGGGTGCACTAAGCCCCGTGTTTTCGAGAATAAACAATGCAATCCCACGCTTATGTGAGCGCTTTGGTGTCCTTTTAGTGAACATTAGGTGCACACGTGTTGCGATATGTGAACTAAACAGCAACAGAAGAAACACCACCATTTTAATGTGTTTGCTGTCTTTTCCGGTTTGATTGCAGCATCCGGTACAGCCGTTGGCGAGTCCTGCCCGGGGCCGGTGGCTGCTGGCGCTGCTGGTGTTTGGAAACGTTTGGCTCGCCGCCGTAGGTACGCAACGGACCGTTTATCGGGCGGGCGACGAAATCGTCACGATAACGCGCACGAAAGTCGATCCGTCTACGGCCACCTCTCCCGTCTACTCCTACTACACGTACACGGCTCCGAACCCTCAGCCCGAGGTCGTGTACTACACGAACGCGCAGGGTATCACGACCAGACAGTATCAGTCCACCTCCGGGACGGTGGTGTCAGCCGGAAATCGCCGCATTGCCTACGATGACGGAACTGCGACGGAAGGCATTGGAATAGTTTTATTTTTCCCCTCCCACTCACTTTCTCACTTAATTTACATGCCCTAATCTTCACACCCTGTGCAAAATATGCTTGCTTTTCAAATGCACTCTCAGAGCGGATTGGATTAAAACTAATAGGACACAGCAGTTCGACACAATGCGAATCTAGGACACTCCTCCCACAAACTGTTCCCGCCGCAAGTGTTACCTTTCTGGCGCAACCGTTACGCAACTGACACTATTGGTGCGCTCCTGCTCTGATCACACATCGCACCTATTGTCTCACTGACACAGCGAATCGTAGTACACCATGACAAAGTGACGCACACCAAACTCCCCTCGCATGTCAGTCAAATTCAAATTCAACCGAAAGCTCGATGTGGCCATATTTGAGTCTTTGATTTTCACCTATTCCTACATCACTTTCTAATGACCAATAACTCCTGAAACAAACAAACATGTGTAGTATATGAGATAAACTAATCTGATTCACACTAATTTTTATCAAAAAATTAATACACTTGGAAGTGCAGTTTCTGTAAAAGTAGTTGTCGTGGTTGTAGTGTGTAGTAGTAGTGGTAGTAGTACGCAGTAGCAGTAGTTGCAGTAGTAATAGTACTCGAGCATATACCCATATTTCCATATTAACCTCGATTGCATAACCACGCTAACACCCCACCCGTCTTTCTCTACTTCCACCGCACGTGTCTCCTTATAGGGCAAGGATGTTCGCGCAATCCGTGCGGGGTAGGCGCCACGTGCCAGGAAACGGCCGGCGGCCGCCCGGTCTGTTCCTGCCCTGCCGGCTACAGCGGCAATCCGCTCGTCCAGTGTCGGCGGGCCGAGTGCCTCGACCATTCGGAATGCCGTGGCGATCAGGCCTGCCGTAACGGGAACTGCGTCAATCCTTGTGCGGGCGTGTGCGGTGTCAATGCCAACTGTGAGGTAAGCTAATCGGTGCCAATCGTTTGCACCGCAATTGGAGCAATGCACTCAGCTCACCGCGTTCTGCTCGATGATCTCTTTTTGCTGTAGGTGCGCAATCACGTGCCCGTGTGCAGCTGTCCCCGGGGCCGTACAGGAGATCCGTTCAGTAGCTGCCGTTTGCAGGACCCGGGTAAGTAACCGATCCCGATGCACAAACAAACCCACACTCCAAACAGTGCCCTCCCCCCCCTCCCCCCTGTTTCCCGGAAGAGATGGTACCGATCCGATCGCAGACTAACTAGGGCCTGCGTGATGATCTACATTAGCGCGGCACGATCGCGTAGTGGCAGGGGGAGGGTTAGTGTTTTGTTCTCAGCCACTGCCACACCTACGCGCTGCGGGGCGCGTGCGTCCATCCGGGTGGTTTTGCTGCCCCGGCATGTGGCGTGTAGTACGCCATCTGTAGAACTGGCTTACCTTGACTTTGAACCGACGTACCCAATGTTGGTGCGATTTCGATTATCGCGCGTACGCTGAAATGAATTCCACAGGTACCCAAACAAACAAACAAACAGTTTTGCAGCTGGAGGCGGCAACGGCAACACTTACTCAACACATCTTAGTGTAGGCTGCAACACGATGAAGCTATCCAGCTCACCAAGCAACGCGGTGTTTGTGGCGGTTCCGGTCTCCGGCGTCTTGATCGTCTTGATGGAGATGAGGGGAACCGTGCTTGACCAGAGAAACCGTAGCGGCACAGCCAACTCGATGTGTGATCCTCCTTTTTTAAAGTTCAAACATACAAAGATTTGGTGTTTGTTTAGGGTTTTATTAGCTTCGCCTGTGTAGGTAGAAAGCAACTTCGTTCGGATGTTCGGAATCGCGCTTCTTTGCGCTTATTATTGCCACTTTATAACAAAAAATGGCATCTCATTCACGTGGGCGATACTCCCGGAACAATCAAACGATCGAACGATGTACGCAAGCCATCACAACGCAACACAATGGTATATTGTATAGAAAAATCTGAATAATTTGCTGGTCGCCAAAATCCTACGCATCTAAACGGTGAGGCCGATGTTTGATGTAAGAAACCGTTTGAATACACGGGTGGAGGAAGCACTGTTTTTTCTGAACAACCAATCGACATACTGGTCCGAAGGTTGTCGCGTCCAAATATGGACCTCGTGGGGATATGGTAGCAGTACCTATGTATGTGAATATGCGTGCTTGTAAATTATGTCTGTAATTATTGCTTTTCAACGAGTTGCGAGCAATTATGCCTTGTATGGGATGGTAGTAAAATTTGACTCGATGTAATTTTGCCTGCTGCCGGGCTTGACTGTGCAAGGAGAGAAGAACGAAGTAGGATTTTTAATTCTTTCCCTATTTTGTAGAGGAGCTGTGCCGTCCGAGCCCTTGCGGATCCAACACTCAATGTAACGTAATCAATGGTGTACCGACGTGTTCCTGTTTGCCGGGCTATATTGTAAGTACATCCTTCTGACTGTTATTTGCCCCGGCTAAATGCTTTAATTCCCCACGATCATCCTCTCCACCCCTGCTCAATAGGGTTCTCCACTGTCCGGCTGCCGGCACGAGTGCGAATCGGACGGGGAGTGTAGCTCCAACCAGTACTGCAGCCAGTTCAAGTGCGCCAATGGGTGCAACCAGTGCGGCAAGGGTGCGACCTGTGCCCGGGTAACGAACCATCGGGCCGTTTGCGAATGCCCGAAGGGGTACATTGGCAGCCCGTTCACCGAGTGCCGGCCGGAGTGTTTCGGCGATCGCGACTGTCCCGCCGGTCGGCCGGCCTGCATCTACGGCATCTGCAAAAACCCGTGCGAAGGGGCGTGCGGTGTAAATGCGGACTGCAATCTGCGCGGCCTGACGCCGGTGTGCAGCTGCCCGCGCGACATGACCGGCGATCCGTTCATCAGCTGCCGGCCGTTTACGAAGGAAGACCTGTGCAGCCCGAACCCGTGCGGCACGAATGCGGTCTGTACGCCCGGGTATGACCGCAGCAACCAGGAACGGCCCGTGTGCACCTGCCCGCCTGGCTACACTGGCAATGCACTGAGCAGCTGTGTGAGAGTAAGTTACTACTACTATCTGTAAACATTTGTGGTCGACGAGAAGGTGACGAGTTTTTTACCACCCCCACTTTTTGCGTACAGGGCGAATGCCAAAGTGATGCAGAATGTGCTGATCATAAGGCTTGCATCGCGTACCAGTGTGTCGATCCTTGCAGTGGACAGTGCGGAGTTGGTACGTTTACCCGCTTGCGGAATGGATGTGTGTTTGCCACACGGTTCTAAATCGTTGTTTTTTTTTTTTGGTCCCCATTTTCCCAGGTGCTCAGTGCCAAGCGAAGCGCCATCTTGCCGTCTGTACCTGTCCGGCGGGCACACAGGGCGATGCGCTGGTATCGTGCCGTACGGCCCGCAACTACCCAGTGGCTCGATATAACAAGAAACGAAATGCAGTTCCCTAACCCCACTGTCGTCCTCCTCCCTTTTGCATTGCACGGCAATTGAGTGTTTGTGTTTGTCGCTGCCACCCGGGCATGATCCGGAACACCTCAAGCTAGTCGCTATAGCGAACGAATCGACCGAGACGTTCGAATGCTTCATCTTTAACTTATTGAACCATCATATCTCACCAGCTCCCCTCCTTCACCCTTCATAGCCGATAACTTTTTGTGAATAGTTTTAACTGCCACCGACATGAGCGACCGAATGCTCCCCCCCAAAATGTGGGGCAACAACACGATGAGCGAACGATAACGGGTAACTTAAACGTGCGATTATTCTTTACATTTCGACTACTACTACCAGAAAATCGACTATGGTTATGACTATGGTGGTTTTATAAAAAAAGAAAAAGAAATAATACACTGAAATCATTCAAAATATGACAAAATTAAAATGAAATAAAACATAATTTTCCACGAAAAAAAAGAATGTCCCTAATTTCAATACTCAATTTACAAATGTGCATTATTACCGATCTGGCATTGGCTGTAGTTGGAAGGAACCAGAAACACAATGCTTTCCCATGATGCACACATCCGATACTGAGCGGAGGGTAAATTCCCAATTATTCATCCCACCGATATGCGTGCCTCGACGTTTGCGCTGCCTTTTGATCTTTATCGCGTTGTTAGCAGTAATGCGGTTCGCTCTGCGCAAAGGCGACGCTTGCGCATCAGCCCACGTGCTCCGTGAAATACCTGTAAACATTGTGCGCAAATCGTAATATTTTAACAGCATTGTACTTTAAACCACATTTCTATGACCAGCACACCACAGGTCAACGAATCCTACCGCCGGTGGGCACAGGTGTCCGAGCGTTTGAAGGTTCGTGTGGTGGTTTCGTGCCTGCCGTAGTTTGCATCAATTAGTCAATCTATTTCATTTTACGCACGCTCCACAAAACAATTGCCATTGATGAAGGCACATAGTTCCGTGAGAAAACGGTTTGCCTGGGATGGATGATGCTGGGCTAGATTTAATATAGCTGTTGCATCCAGTGCCTCGTAATCAGTACACTGGTGTAGCTCGCACAATCCACAGCGCGGTTTGGAAGGATCCGCAATAATAAGTTTGAAAAATCGGTTGTGCTAAGTGAAATATCATAGCTATGGTACGTTACATGTTTCGGTACAAAACGCATAGAAAAGTTTGCAATTACGCTACGCCCAATAGTAATCTAGTTTTGGGAGAAAAATTAGCTGGTGGTGATATGAGTTAAGCAGTATGCAGTGAATAAGAAATAAAACTTTAAATAATATCGTAAAAAAATCGTAAAAGGTTCTAATGATTCTGATTGTCTGCTACTGATGAAAGATAAAACAGTTTACGTTTCAATTGTTTGTGACGAATCGGTTCAACCCGTTCCGGACTCAAAGCAATCCAAATCAATATGTATAAACATTCATGTTTGTTTGTTTTGTTTCCTTTTTTTCCCCCTATCGTTTCTGATCGCAGTTTAAATTGGCAGTGTTTGGTATCGTTCTGGCGATTATTAGTCACAGCAATGGTGAGTAACACACCACATGGTGAGAAGAAGAAATTTAAGCCATTCTCATATTGCCAACCGTCCTTCGTTTCTCCCCAATGCTCACAGCTCAATGTCCCGATAATCCGTGCGGGATACAGGCCTCGTGCCGGTTAAACTCCGCCGGGATTCCGGTATGCTCCTGCCCGTTCGGATACTTGGGCGATCCGTTCAAAGAATGCGTACGGCCAGAGTGCGTGAGCGACGGTGACTGTACCGAGTTCCAGGGCTGCCGCAAGGGAAAATGTGTCGATCCGTGTATTTACAGCTGCGGTACCAATGCGGCATGCTCGGTAAGAATGAATGTTCTCGAGGCGGATTAACCGCGTCATTGATGTACGTATAGAATGGCAGCACCGTTGATTTCGCTTGTTTGTTTGTTTGTTTTGCCCATTTTGCCCGTTAGACCAAACATCACGTTCCGGTTTGCTACTGTCCCGAAGGTTCCACCGGCAGTCCATTCGAGCGATGTGATCCGTTGTAGAAGGCGCGCAGTTTCGGTTCGTGTTTGTTAAAGTTATGTTTGTAAATGAATACCATTTAATGAAAATCGATACAGTTTTGTTTACCATTTCGTTTAGTTTCCACTTTTTTTATACAATGTTTTTCGATAAGCTTTGATTTTTCGTGTCTATCCGTTGTGACCGGTTCGGCGCTGGTTTTTGTGTGTGTGTGTGTGTTAAATATACGATTTAAACCAAGAAAATCATAATGAAGCATTTTACAATTACCATAATAATAATTATTATTATTACTGTTACACGCTTACGCTTACGAGGGGGAGGGTTTGCTGGAAAGAACGGTGAGAAGTGTTGTTGCTTCATGGGTTTCGGAATTCGCGACAGCATGTTTGTTGGTTTTGTTGGGTAGGATTCGTGGAGCTTGGGAGTCAGAGATGTTCGGCGAGTGACAAACAAATCGGCATCGGCAAACAAAAAGAACCCACACATAACCGGTGTCAGGATTGTGGCCGCATTGTGGAATGGTGGTCGGCGCTTTGGGTCGTCCTAGATTAGAGCTTCTTCTTCGAAGGCCAATGCGTTCATCAAGCACGCATCTACCGTACAGCTTGTCCAGTCTCTTCGTTCAATACTATCGAGGCCAATATCATACGCAATCGTGCCACCGATCAGCGGTGGCCTTTCACCTTATTTGCGCACCGTAATAGTGTGTGCGATAAAATTTCGGAATTTGCTGTGCTATTTGTTCTCTACTCCTATGTACGCACTTGTACGATGCATGTTGCCGTTCTCCGTTCGCCCGACCAGTTGCAGTTATGTTTGAGGCAGTAGATGCAGTAAATATGTTACAGAAACACAAAACACCCATCCGTGGCTACAGCTAACACTCACGGAAGCATACCCCCACGGCACGGGACGTGCCAACATAAAGGCTACCCACTCACCCCTGCACCCACCACGACCATTAGCAACACTTGTTCTTCTTTTTGTGCGTACCCTTTTTGAGCTGTACCGTATCGTTGTTCGTTTCCGACTGTTGCTGCTTTTGCGTCTGCTTCTTGTGCCTCAGGACCTGCTCGGTGATGGCGAGGAACATCTCCTCCACGTTTAGATTATCTTTGGCGGATGTTTCAAACAGCTTGATCTCCATCTGGTTGGCGAAACGCTCCGCATCCTCCGTGGTAACTACCTTGCGCGTTGGATCGTCATTTTTGTTGCCAACTGAAATGCAAAAAATCGAGTACAATGGAGTGCGTGCGAAGCGGCGTTCGTGATTTGGGGTTGACCCGTGTTCTTACCTAGTACTTTGTTTACTATATCGCAGTTCGATTCGATCTCCTGCAGCCAGCGCTTCACGTTACCGAACGATTCGCCATTGGTCACGTCATACACCACGATGACGCCGTGTGTTCCGCGATAGTAGCTGCAAACCATGCGTATGATAAGGGACAAGACAGGGGGAGGAAAAAAAAGTTCTCATCATTCAACGCTCCATTTAGCACCGTTCTCCGCGTGACGCAGGCCAGCGATCGTGTACTGGCGATCTTACGTGTTGGTGATCGTCCTAAACCGTTCCTGCCCGGCCGTGTCCCAGATTTGCAGCTTCACCCGCTCACCATTGATCACCACTGTGCGTATCTTGAAGTCCACGCCGATGGTCGTAATGTAGCTTCCGGAGAATGTGTTGTCCGAGAAACGAATCAGCAGCGAGGACTTGCCGACGCCTAGAGCGATCAAAAAGGTCGATTGTTTGCGAAATTAATTATAAGTAGGCCGGTCCGGGTTAGTATCAATGGGATGAGCGAAATGGGATGCTGGGAAAGAATGTAAGGCAAACCGACGGGCCGGGCAATGCATGTGTTCCCATGTACGGTCTCAAATCGACAAACTGTGCTGTGCTTATCCTAATGGGGCAATTTTTTCACAACTTTTTATCAGTTCTGGGTAGCTTATCAATTGAGATGATGACCGAACGACCAGCGTTAGATTTAGATTTGGCCACCGAGAGTGGACTAGCAAATGAAAAAAACAAATTTGCAGAAGCATAAAAGTAGTAGCGGCAGCATAAAAATAAATATTACTCCCAACCACTGCTGATAAGGGAGCATTGATATAGCGGCCCCGTTTTACGATCGTACGCACAATACAATTGGCGACTCGGTTAGTCACCGCCCTGGACAGAAAGGCGGGCCACTTGGAACATGGGGGTTCGAAATGTGTCTTCCTCGATCTAGAAGACACACAGCAGCGCAACCACGAATAATGAAGCTAAACCCTTGGCTCACGCACGTCCGGACGGACGGTTGCTTTCTTTGTTTACGATGGTTGAAGAAGACAATGAACACTCGCCACTCGTTCGCAAGAAGACGCACAATCCGCCCGAGGGGGTGTTTAGCGGCAACACATCATCTGACAACATTCGCCCATCGATGCCTAGGCGCCCTTCCTCCTGCCCAGCACTCCCGCTTGCCGCAGACTCCTCACTACCCGAAACTGCGACCCCACCAAGCCCCTCACTTACCGCTGTCGCCAATAATAAGCAATTTAAACAAATGATCATACTCCCGGGCCATTATCGGATCACTTGCTTCGTTGGGATTTGGCTACACACACGCACACACACTTGGGGCCAGACACTTCGCCTCCCTGAAATGCTGGGACACACTCGCTGCGTTCGTCGTTCCCTTCCCTTTCCTGTTGTGGCTCGCACAGCGCTAATCGGTGTTTTCTATCGATCAGCAACAACGCAACGCAGCGGAAAACATAGCATCCGGAAGGCGAGATACGCGGTCGGGTAGCGGGTAGCACAGGCTGCACCGGACTGCGGCGAAAACGAAAGGAAACACAAGAAAAAACGGATTTTACGAGCAGGAAACACAAAACACGACAAGACAGAAATCACATCATAAGACGATTTTGTCACAATTATGATTCCTTTCCAACACACACGCACACACGCAAAGACCGAAACAGAGCGTTTTTTTGTTGCGTTGTGTCAACTTTGGCTCTGACAGCTGAGGTCGTTAGAGCAGTTGGTCGAAGGTGGGTTTTGTTATTTTTTTATAGAGGAAATGTCGTTTTTTCCACGTTTCTTCGTATATTGGAGCAAAACTTAATTTATGACAAAGAAAATAATATCTGAAAAGTTTGATTTGAAGTAGTTTCCCTTCGCAATACCTTTTCGGGGAATTTTGAACCAAACAAACCAGTCAATGTGTCCACCCACTAGGCACCGCGTACATGCCGAGGTAAACAGACACATTGCAATCTGTCAGCGCTTCACAAACAAAGTGGTGCTGGTTGTGCTTGTGCGGAGAGTGGCGTTTATCTGAGCATCCTTCCAGTTGCTGGACCCGAAACCAATCGCACAAAAATGAACGCCAAAATAGGCAAGCAGCGTGCTCAACCGGACGACATGATGGCCACCGGTGGCCTAATGCCGGTAAGTGATCGTGCCAAGTGCTCATTCATAATTTCCGCTGGCCAGTGGGCTGCTGAACGAAACGGCACGGAACGGTGTGTTATAATGTGGCGCTTTTTCGCCGTCCCTACTTGCAGCTCATCCAGGCCCTCATTAAGCCACCGGAATCGATGGATTCGCTCGGACGCAACCAGCAAAAGCGGAACAACCATCCGTACTACAGGAAGCCGGGACGGGGACACAATAACGATACGTGCGATTCGTGCAAGGAGGGCGGCGCACTGCTCTGCTGCGACCGATGTCCATCCTCCTTCCACCTGGGGTGTCACGATCCGCCACTCTCGGAGGAGGAAATACCGTACGGGCAGTGGGTCTGCCATACGTGCAAATGCAAATCGGCGATGAACGTTAGTGACGCGTGGGGCACGGGCGGAAAGCTACGGGTGCGCGATCGCAGCCTGTCCCACAAAAGCTTCACCTCGAGCAGCTCCGGCGGTAAGCATTCGCACGATGGTGACAATAACGATTCGCTAGCAGGCTGCAGCGAACCAACAACGCCCCCGTCGGAGGCGATTGCGATGAGTTCAGCTGCTTCGCTGGCCGCTGACCTGGAGCAGATCGAATCGCGCGCGGAGAAAAAGTGGGACGAGTGTAGTAAAACCACTAACTCGCCATTCGATCAGCTCATAGAAGCGGCTCGGATACTCAATCCGAAGCAATTTGAGCTACCTGTCGAAATGGAAATGTGCATCCCATTTCCGGGGGCGGAAAAGGTAGATGGGATGGGTAAGCGGAACAAACCGAAAAAGATGCACGAGCTCGATAGTCAGGGATTGGTGCCGCTGCCCGCAAGAACGTGCCACAGCTGTGGGCAGTCTTGCCGAAAGGCGCCACTGATCGCTTGCGATTACTGTGAGCTGGTGTTCCACCAGGACTGTCTTGATCCGCCGCTTACGGCAATGCCCACGACGATGTGGATGTGCCCGAACCACGTTGAACAGTATGTGGTAAGTATCGCTGCTTCGTGTTGATTTAAATTGATTTAATGAAAATAGGTGATTCTGAAGTGAGAGGCAGATATTAATTAGCATTTCTGTTTCGTTCTCTGTAGGACTCCAAACTGGTCACCTCTGTTTCGCTAACCGAGCGCATACGGTTGTGGAATCGGTTCAGCAACGATATTGAGCACGACACGGTTAAAACCGAATTCCTGCGCAAAGTGCACCGCAAAAATCCTCCATTTCGGTTGAAGCAAAAGTTTCGCCAGCGGACTAAAATCATTGTACCACCGTCGATCGAGTATCACTACCAGCATCGTGCACCGCTGCTGCCTTCGCTTACGACGTTCCTGCGATCGCGACAGGTGAACCCTTCCATGCATTTCCAGGATGCACAGCCCGTTCAGTACGATGACGAGACGCTGCTACAGATAGTGGAACGCGAGCTGCAAGCGATCGAGGAAGCGGACGAACGAATGGGTTTTGAAAAACAGAACACAGGCGAAGATGGAAGTGGTGATGAATGTGCAGAGGAAACTGAGCAGAAAACGGACGACGGAAAAGCTGGCGGACACGATGCTGGATGTAATGGCAGGTGCGAGGATGTTAAGATGGAAATTGATTCGGTCGTTGAAAATGGTAGCAGCAATGTTGATGGTGGTACAGTCGATGCAGCTAATAGTTCTGTGGCACCAAGCTCAAGCTCGAACGCAGCAAATAATACGATAAACATTACTGAATCATGTTATCAAAATGAACATGGTAAGGCGAAACGGATTTATTATTCTGTATTATTTTGTTATAGTTAGCATTATTCACTTGCTGTATTCTTGTTAAGCTTATTCTATAGGATTTTCTAATAATTTAATTAATAATGTTCATTATTTTTTTATTTTTATGGAAGTCATATTAATATAAATAATACATTAATTTATTCGTAATATTATTTTATTCGCTAGAAAAACGCGGGGGTGAAAGGATAGTAGCGATGTAATGAGCAATTAGATTTACTCTGTCTTTTATGTTCTTTATTTTAATCGTAGAGTTCTTGTTTCTTGGTTTGCATTCGCGTGGTTTTGTTAAAACATAATAATATAAGCAAATAATTTTACCCCCATCACTTTCACTTACAGCAATGCGAGAGCTGGATAATCTGGGGCCGGCGTTGATTAAACTACTGGCAGTGCAGCGCATGCAACAACTCATAGCGGAACATCCCGATCTGCTGGTTAGTTCCACATCCAACGGTACCACACATGAGGAAGCAATCGCACAGCTGTGCCAGAGTGAGGACGATCTCAAGAAGATGCCACTCCCCAGCGAGCTGCTGACGAAGGACGATATCGAGCGAATAGCGCGCGAGTTTACGGCGGCCAACGGTAGTGCGCTGAACGCAAAGCTGCAGTCGGAATTGAGAAAGCAAAAGCAAAGACCTAATAATGGGTCAAGCAATGGAAACTCTATTAATCCTCTGGCCATGCAAGATGTGTCGGATGCAACCGTAACTACCTCCTCGAAGAAGGACGCCCTGACCGAGCTGACGACCCGCATAGTGAACCAGGCGCAACACCAGCAAATACGGGTGCGGGCCGCACTGACCTGGATCAATCTGGACCAGGAGGGATACTTTTGCTTTGAAAAAGTGGACGCATCCGATGCGATCTGCATGTCGTACCGCTCCTTTACGGTCGGTTCCGGACCGGGGAACGATGTAACGCTCGCCAAGTATGGTGACTGTTGCTGCACATCCAGCCGCCATGCAATCATCTTCTACGATGAGGTATAATGGTGCAGCCGAGCCTGTGACCTTCATGTTAGTAAGTTGCGTTATTTGTTTCCCTTCAGGTTACGCAAATGTTTGAGCTCATCAACTACTCCGAGTTCGGGACGGAGGTGAATGGGCATCTGTACGCTTGCGATTTCAGCGATCACTCGGGAACGGAGTACGATCCGGCGTACAGTCAATATGGCAACGCGGCGGACACCGTGACGGACGGTAAGAAAGCATCAATCAACGCGGGACAGGAGCACAGTGCAGCGGCAAAATGTGATCCGCGGAATCAGCTTAAACAGGATGTGCAGAGCATACTCGAAAAATCTCGCAAAACAAGGGAACAAAGGAAAGCGGAAGAGGCTTACGCCTCTGCTTGGTAAGTCAAGGGTTGCTCCAATCGATGACGATTGTTTCTAACAAGCATTCTTGTCTGTGTATTCATTTCCCATGCGATAGTATGGCCGATCGATCCCTGCCACTGTGCAAGTGCTCACCGGAACGACGAATTCCAACACGTGCGTGCGGCTGGGAGGGCAGTGCCATCCTGTACCACGGTGCACTGATTCGCTTCGGTTGCCACGCGTTCGTCTTTACCATCGTCGACTTCGACGAGGGACAGGATGAGTTTGAGGATTCGTACCGGGATAGCGACAGCGACTAACTCTGCGCTGCTCAATACCTACCTATTTCGATCTGTTGAATAAAATTGAACTAAATACTCTACACAGTGCCAGTGCCAATGCAGTGCTTGAGGTGTAGCCCGAAAGTAAAAGTGTAAGACTAATCTGTATTTGGTTGGTTTTCCACGTCAAAGGTCACTTGATGAATGGTGTACGGCGCTGCAGGTGCATTACAGGTTAACGGCACGGTTCAGTGTGGCGTGCTTAAGCCACGACCCGGGATTACAACCGCGGATTGGTCCCTCCTGGTTTTGGCTGTACACGTCGGTCGAAAGTTCCGGCAGGCCAATTTCGGCATCTGCCTTAGCTTGCTTGGTCGCCTCGTCCACCTCCTTCTTAATCTGATTGTCCATGGCCTGTGAAGCAACGTGAAAGTAGAGTGAGAAAGGAAGTACGCCAGTAAAACTGGGCGCGGCCGTGCTAAAATACCTTTAACTCATCTGCCGTCACTAAACCGGCGGCGAGAATCTTATCCTTAAACGAAGAGATGGGATCACGCGTCTGGCGCACCTCTTGTACCTCCTCGCGCGTACGATAGCTCGTGCCCGGATCGGACATGGAGTGGCCGGAATAGCTGCAGCGACAAACAGTATTAATATCGAGTACTGTGTAGGGTTACGTTTCCCTTCCACCGCTTACCGGTAAGTATACACCTCCATCACAACCGGACCCACGTTCAGCACATGGTTGATGGCAAACTCGGTGGCCAGCCGGACCGCAACCACATCCATACCGTCCACCCAGATGCCCGGCAGCACGTCGCCGCGTTGATAGTAGTTCACGTTGCAAGAGCCACGCTCGGCACTCGTTCCCATACCTGCGTGTGTTAAGAATGACGGCAAATCAGATCAGTTACGGATGTCACGGACCATCACTGCCTGAAAACACAACGAGCTCCTCACCGTAGCCATTGTTTTCGCACACAAAGATGCACGGCAGCTTCCACAGATGGGCCATGTTGTACGCCTCGAAGATCTGGCCCTGGTTGGCCGCACCGTCACCGTACAGCGCCAGACAGACGCCCTCGTTGCCCTTGTACTTGCAGGCCAGCGCAACACCGGCACCGAGCGGGACCTGGGCCCCCACGATCCCGTTGCCGCCGTAAAAGTTCGGCGCGTACATGTGCATCGAACCGCCCTTGCCCCGCGCGCAGCCACCCTGCTTGCCGGCCAGCTCGCACAGCACGCCCTGCGGCGAGACGCCCATCAGGTACGTCCAGCCGTGCACCCGGTAGGCGGAGATGATGTTGTCCTGGGGGCGCATCGCACCCTTCATGCCGACGGCGCACGCCTCCTGCCCCGAGTACAGATGGCAGAACCCGCGCACCAGCTTCTCCTTGTACAGGTTGCCGGCCGACGTTTCCAGCCGCCGGATCGTTTGCATCTGCCGATAGTACTTGACCGCTTCATCTTTCGTCACCTTGCCGGTGGTCGGGGGCCCTTCCTTGAGGTTGTGCAGTTTGAAGGGCTGCAAAGAGGAGGAGCGTTTATCAGCAAACTTAGCGTACTTAGTGGGTGGTGAAAAAAGTACGATGCGGAAAGTGTTCGATAATGATGAGACACGGTTGATGCAAATAAAAAAACCGCGCTCAAGGTCAACAAATTCCCGACTCCGCACGGTGCGGACACCGCTCTTACCTTTGTCTCGAACGTTGCCTCGGTTGCATAATTTTTCACCGACACTAGCGTGCCAGGGACCACTGCCGTCTGGAAGAAAGCACAGTGCAGGAGCGTTGAATCAATTGCACAGTTCGATTAAGAAAGCTGGTTCGATTTGGCTTTTTTTTCTTTATTTTACCTGTTGCCGCAGGATCCTCGGTACAAGCGATCCCAGTCCTGTTTTGATCATTCTGCGGCGGATAAAAATGTGTGTAAAGTGATCGGATCAGTGCAACCGTTGCAACACTACTGTTCGGCTCGTCGTTGTCGCGGTAACGACGGCCGAGCGTTGGTCTAGCAATCCACAAACCCGCACGCTCACATTCGTACGGTGCACACACACACACACACACGCGTGCGAATGATGATGTGCGGTTAGTTTAGGGTTTGCAAAAATAGTGTATTCGCGGATGCATCGAGCGGTGGTGCGGTCGCGCGTGCATCAGTGCAATGAATGCAGCGATGGTGGTCTGTGTGTGTGTGTGTGTTTGCGACGGTGTTGGTGGCAATAGAATAAACCAGTACACCGCACGTTTACGGTACGCTGTGTTTGTGGTGAAGCGCTCATACAGCTCACTAATCTGGTTGCAGCACACGAGTGGTGTGTATAGATTTGCCTCTTTTTTATGCAGACGTTACTTTGTACCGCAAGATATAGGCGCTGATAACGGCGATTGGCAGTCAAGTGCTAATCAAGTGATTGATTTATTTGCAAACTCTCGTTAGCTGTTTGTTGTTCCTATTTGTGTTGTGCGTATTAAAAATAACGAAGGTTAATAAACTTTAAAGTAAACTAAATAAAAATGATTGCCATGAATTTATTGCTTTTACTTTTCTACATATTGGTAGAACCTAAAAATAATTTAAGATTAATATTATTTTTTGGTTTATTTATTCAAGAGGGTATTTCGGAATATTTTAAAGCACTCAATTGTTATATATTTACACAGTTCTAAAACCGTTTGAATAATTGTCTTTTTTGGAGAGAGGATGCGTATTTCATAACCTTTTATTGAAATAAAGTAACAGTCCGAAAGTAGATGGAGAAGCCTGGTATTTCATGCACAATCACGTGTTGAGCCTACGTAACTGTGATTGTGCTAGGGAACGGTGATGATTTGCTTTGTTTTTTTTTCTCTCTCTCTTATTTTCTTACACTTTCATTGATGCAAATTAAAGAAAGAAAAAAAAGTTGCCAGCAATAAACCAAAAACAGGCAGAGGAATTTGAAAATGAAATTGTACAATTTTAAACCTACATTCGTGTGCGTTTACAGTCATACTTCCTCTGTCCAGCCGGGGGGGGGGGGGGGGGGTTTTGCCGCAGTAGAACGGAAGTTGTTTTGGAGCTGTACCGACACCAACTCCTTGCGACAGTAATAAAAATGCAATCGAGAAGAATTCACATTAAATCCAAAACACAAACCATAAAGCTGCCGAAGCACGACACCCGTAAAGGATTAGCGGTACGCTCGGGAGAGCAAATTCCTTGATAAATACAACATCCAAGCAAACGACGGTGTATCAGTCGCGCTTGGTTTGCCTTCCTTTTTCTTCCGGTCAGGTCGGGTAGAGGTTTGTTCTCTCTCTCTCTCTCTCTCTCTCTCTCTCTCTCTCTCTCTCTCTCTTCGGGACGCTCCGCTTCTTCACGCATTGTATTGTAACCTTGTGGAGCAGGCGCACTATCCCCACAGGGTGGTCCGGCACCGTGCCGTGAACGTTGCCGAACGGTAGTCGGCAGGGTAGAGCCCGTCAGTGGTGTCACAGATTCCAGCACAGCATCTTCGGTACGGGCGGGCGGGATTTGTAAATTGAAGGGCAGAAGAACAAAAAAAAGCTGTACCTCCTGGGTCAGAGAGTGCTTGGCCAAACAAACGGTACGGCACGGTGAGGAGCTCGGTGAAGTGACACACGGATATACCACCATTCCAGTTCAGAGTACGGTGATGAGTAAAGAGGCCACCTCCTCGACGCGAGAGCCACCTGTCATGGTGTCGGGCGTTGCGGTGTAGGGTGGCGTTCTTTTTTTTCTTTAGGTTGGTGTTCGCCCCTTCGCTCAAGAGCTTGTTTTGTCCTGCTGGCCCTGGAACCTGGTCTGGCAGAAAGCGAACCACCAATTTGTGCTTTGTTATTGCCCAAGAGCTGTGTTTCAGCTCGGCAAGTGTGAGGCGCGTCGTCCCGTGAGTGGGAAGCGATGTTCGTGTCTGTGTGACAGTGTGTGTGTGTGCGTGTGCGTGTGTCTGTACCAGTGGTTGAAGTGGAATGCTAAGGACGAAGGAAAATAAATAAATCTTCTCGTCAGTAAGTCGAGACGAAGTGGTCCGCGAGCACACGGGCGTGAGACGGAGAGATTCGGGGGGGGGGGAGCGTTGGCGGGGGGTTTATGGTTTATTAAGAAATTTACCCTGCCCTAATGATAGGCATCCCGTGCTCCGTGTGCCCGTCCTCAAACTGCTGATTGGCATTTATTAAGAACGTCCTATGTTTGTGTATGTGTGTAGCATAGCACTGGGCAGGTGGTGTGAAAGTGTGTGCAATGGGAGGGGAAAAATAACCCCGCAGGAACATTGCAGCCCCCCCCCCCCCCCTCCCAGTGAATGGTTTCTGCCGCGGCAAACAGGTACTTCACAGGTTGGGAAAACCTGCAGGGGGCGGTTGGGCGTCACGCGGTCGGTTGTTTCGGCACACAAGGAAGCAGTGGAAGCACGAAGGTGACACTTGCCCTACGGAAAAATTGTACGCGAATCGAAAGAGGGTCGCGGCGAATGTGTGTGTGTGTGGTGGGGGGGGGGGGGGGGTCTAGCACTAGCAATTCGCGTTGTTATAGTGTAGCGGGGGATTTGGTTATTGTACTCATATCGACCTGCTTAATATGGAGCCATTCGAAAGCAGGTCGCCTACTTATACTCGATACAGTTCAGTTCGGCAGTCCGACCAACGGGTGGTAGTTGGTGAAGTAATTTAGCCTACCCTTTAGCGGGTGCAACCGCTGGGCAAGAGGGGACCGTGGTGAATGTGATGTGCTTTGATTTGTTAATCCTTGTTAAAAAAAAAATGGGATGATGACAGCAGTGGCGTTCCAAAGCTCCCCAAAGTTGGAGTGGGTGACAGATTGACACGGCATTTGAAACAGGAGCGAATATCCTCGGACACACCACATCGCCTCGTAGCTGGAATGTGTATTCATCGCCAGTGTGTGTGTGTTTGAGCGATTTTCATTGCATCCTAGTGGCAGGAAAACGGGACCGTAAGGGGAGCAATAACAAGAATTATCCAAAAAAGAAAAAGAAAATGGAGCCACGGGAAGGGGAGAGCAGATGTGTCGGACACATACACACACACACACACACAAACACACACTAATCTGGCGCATCGACCACACACGACCAAGCGAAGGAAAACAGTTCCAAATCTCTCTCCTTTCCCGTGATGTGCCCCTCCATCATCTGTCTACTCCATCCACCGATTTGCGATGTGATTAATTTTGTGTTCTGACGGGGGACCGTTTTTTCGCTCTCCCTCTCCTTCGCTCTCTCCTTTTTGCCTCTCCCTCCCTCTCTTTCTCACTCTTGCTGTCTAACACACTTTTTCCTCTTTTCACTTACCGCTTCCAGGAAGAAGAAGAAGAAGGAAAAAACACGGTGCAAACTTGAATTATGTTTGTGTGCTTCGGTTGAGGGGCGCTGACGGTGCGCGCAGGGTGGAAAAATAATAATTTGACAACAGCGAGCAGCAGCGGAAGCGGATGATGTTGATTTTCGGTCCGGTTGGTGCAGGAAGGGGAAGTGAAAAAGGGGAAGAAAGTTTTGCACGCGAATGAAACAATCATCAAGTTAGGCTACATAGAGCGACGAGTACGTGTGTGTGTGTGCTGTGTGTACGTGAAAGTGGAAAGGAGCGCGTTTGGTGCTGCCAAGGATTTGATTAAAGTTGACATTTCACAGCAAGCAATCCCCATCGCCCTGCACTAAACACAAATGCTTACATCCGCGGTGAGCTGGTCCATCATTTAGTAGTGTGCGTTTTGCTGTTTTTCGGACTATTTATCAGGAAACAGCAAGAAAGTGACCAACCTAAAGTGCAATGGCAAGCAGATACTTTGTTTAACCAGGGTTTGAGTGTGTGTGCGGTGAAAAAAGGGATAAAAAACGATAACAGCGGAGCGCTGTCGTTCAATCTAGTGTGCCATATCCATTCGCCTACCCTGCCTCCGTTGTGCCGGCCCGGGATGCTTTAACGATGAGCATAGCCGCGATGCACGAAAAGGACGGTCACGATCACTACCGTTACGACACGTACGCGCCGCTGATGAAGTCCGCCACGCTGAAGGGCGTCAAGGCGGTCCACTGTACCAGCGAGACGGCCACCGTGCTCAAGGGCGGAACGCACACGACGATGACCAAGCACAGCACCACGATCCACAGCAAGGACGGGACGGCGAAGGCGCGTTGCTGCACCTGCTGCGCCGGCCGGGGCAGCTCCACCTTCTGGGCCGCCCTGCTGACCAACATCGGCGTCTGCACGTTGCTGCTCGCGTACACCTTGCTGGGTAAGGGCGACAACAAAGGGGAGGGGGGGGGGGGAGGGCAACGATGGCGCGTTGGTAATAAAAAGAGGCTCACGGACGCTGGTTTTGGTTCTCGTAGGTTCGTTCATCTTCCTGGCCATCGAAGGAGGCGCCTCGCAGATGCAGCAGCGCACGCTCGCATCGACCAACCGGCACCAGAAGCAGCTGCCAGTGAACAACAACAACAACAACAACAATCATCATGGACGGCACGATACGGCCAACCTGACCTTTCCGCAGCTGATACTGCTGGAAGCGGTCGAGGCGCGCCAGAAGACGGTGGAAAACATCTGGGACATTACCGTGTCGCTGAACATTCTGTATCGGGAAAACTGGACACGGTAAGGAGCCGGATGGGAAGGAGGTTTCAGGACACCCGGCTGACACACACACGGCTCGTCTCTTTTCGACACAGGTTGGCATCGATGGAGATAGCACGGTTCCAGGAGCAGTTTGTCAACCGGCTGCTGGAGGAGATGACACAGATCAACAACATGCAGCACGCGGGCGCACCCGGCACCGCTGGCCATGAGCTGGCGGGCCACGGGCCGGACAACAACTGGACCTTTGCCCGTGCCTTCCTGTACTCGCTTACCATTTTGACGACGATCGGTAAGTCTGGGGGACGGTAGTGGTAGAGGGAGAAGACGGGGTAAAAACCCTCAATACGGTGCGGTGTTGCTAGGTGAGACCCGAGGTGTACGATAAACAACGGTTTGTCATCGTCATCGGTAAAACAATTTACTTAACCATTTTTGAGCGCATAACAGAGAGCGGCTTTATAACAGAACGGGCTGGCAGAAGAAGAAGAGGAAGAAGAAGAAAAAAGGAAAAAAGGGAAAGTCGTTAAAACTTTCGCACGAACGCTTGCCGGCGGCGGTAAGTGTTTTCTGCGATTTCCGCGTGTGTGTGGGTGCGCGAAAAGGTTACAACTACCGGTGTAGTCGTTCTTCCCGATGCTACTGCCTCTCTACCACCTACTTCACCCTCCCTTGCGTGGCGATTAATGGCCATTTACGGCACATTGAGTAAAGTGATAAAAGCAATTAGCGAAGAACCGAAGGTACCGCTCGATTGAAAATGGGGACTGGGGCTGGGTGGACGGCATCCGTGATTCCTTCTCCGCTGTGCGCCTTTTACCTTAGCACCATCAAGCACGAGGTCAGACGTGTCCGTTCCATCCTTCCCGCTCTGCACGCCGCCTTTCTCTGCCGTACTTTCACGCAATGGACGCGAACATGGACTAAACACGGGATGGGCCCAACGTTAGTGCCAGATTTAATGTCGGTCCGGACGGCCTGCACCGCTTAAAGCCAGGGAGCCAGGCTCTGCCGAAATGGCCGGGCGCTGCAATCCATTGATACCTTACGTTTTTAGCTTTACGATTCCATTTCGCCAAAATATTGTACTGGAGCTGCATTTATGAGTCCGCTCCCCTGCCCACTGACCGCGTTTGATACCTTGGTCTGGAGGGATGGGAAGGTTGAGCATTGAGTCCTCGAGCTCGAAGCACGGCCCGCCGCCACGTGTCTTTACGCTTGGTCACGTTTTTTGGCGGAGAGTATCTTTGCCCATCAACGTGTGCGCGAAACGGTGGCTGCCGTTTTCCATTAGGCGCGAGTATCCGATTGTAGGATGATGTATTTCAAAAGGCCCGGTTCTTCGGAAGACTAATGGTTTATGACTGGTGCATGATGATTCCCCTCTTTTGTTGTATTCCTTTTTTGCCCACTATCTCACTCGTTCTCTCTCTCTCTCTTACTCTCTGTGCTACAGGGTATGGTAGCGTGGCACCACGGACCGTGCTCGGACGGATGATAACTCTCGCGTACGCCGTGCTGGGGATACCGCTGACCCTGGTGTACCTTTCCAGCACTGGCGGGATGTTGGCGAAAGTTGCCCGTGGAGTGTTTTCCAGGTGAGTTTGTTTGCCCTGTGGTGGCGGGGGGCAGTGTTAATGATACCTATTTTGGGGTAACGTTTCACCCTTTTGCAGAGTTCTTTGCTGCTGTCTGTGCTCCAACTGTGGCTACTGCTGCTACGACGAGAAGCGCATGGAGGAGAAGGAAAAGCGCATGAAGCGAAAGCGCCAGCAGATGGAGCTGCAGCAACAGCAGCAGCATCTCGCCCTGTCCGGCCAGGAACCGTACTACGTGCGGTCGGGCTCGCTGCAGAACAGTGTCAACTCGCCCGAGAAGCAGCTGACCATGCTGGGAACGGCGGCGGCGGCGGCGGCAATGACGTCCGCTACCACCCCGGACCACGACTCGACCGCTGGCAGCAGCGACAGTGAGTCGCGCGCCTCGATGCACGGGCTCAGCATACTGGCCCCGATACTGCTGTGCGTGGCCATGATGTCCATCTACATTGTGGTCGGTGCGCTCACGCTGTTCCGGCTGGAATCGTTACCGCTGTCCGACGGGGTGTACTTCTGCTTTATGGCCCTGTCGACGATCGGGTTCGGGACGCTGGCCCCCGGCACACGCCGAGAGTCGACCGCGACCACCTGGTTCTGCTCGGGCTACATCATGGCCGGGATGGCACTGACGGCGATGTGCTTTAACGTGCTGCACGACGAGATACTGCACCGGTTGCGGCACATGGTCGAGATGCAGAAGGAGATCAAGAGCCACAACGAGCATCGCCGGTTTCTCGCCTCCTGACGGTACGAGAAGAACACGAACCTGTACCAGCGGAATCCCACCGAGGAAACCTTGATCACCGGTAAGTTGCCAAGGGTGGGTGAGTGTTTTAGCTAGCCGCTCATTTCAATATGCAATATCAATTAGCACACTTTAATGTGAAGAGTGGCAGCAAAAAGCAAAGACGCGGCGTTGTTTCCAGCCTCGTTCACGCACCTTAAATGTGCCGTCACCCGTGCTTGGGCCAGCGTGCAGACAGATAGATCAAATGCTATGAAAGGGGTGTGTGAAACATCCGTAATTGAATTACAATCGATACTACTGCTTTGCTGCGCATCTTTCCCGGGCGGACTGGTTCCTCACCTACCCGGTCGAAGCTACGGTTATCAAAACCCGCAAGGAAAGGGAGTAAAAGTGAAAATGGGTTCTAATTCGATCAAGCACCAATCAAGAACCGGTTAGAAAAGGGGTGACGATAGTGTAGTGTCTCCAGATTCGCTTCCCCTGTTGCGGTGTGCAGCTTGATTGTGTGAGACGGTTGTTGAAATTGGTAATTCAATTATCTGCTTATCTTTGAGACGATGGGAGTCGATTGCCGTTTGAAGGTTGATAGAAACACACACACATTGGCATGCAGCAAACCGACACGATACCTTTGTTTGATACATCTTTTTGGTTCTAATCATATTTAATCGCTCGCTCGTTTTCCCCTTTCCCAATCCAGGAACACCGACGTCCGTTATCTTCGCCCAAGAGCCAGACTTGGGCCAGTTGCATCTGCAGCACGATTGTCACTCGGTGCATCATACGGTTGGGCACGAGCTTATACCGATCGTTACGATGGCGCCGAACGGGCCCGGCCCGGGCCTGTCGTCGGAGCTGCTGGACCGTGCCACATCCCTCTCGGACGTTGGGCCCGTTGGTGTTGGGCAGCCGATGATGATGCCGGCGCCGGGTGAACAAACGGTACCGCACGGGCTGGGCATGGCGAGCAGTGGGATCGGTTCGATGATGACGTCGAACTTGAATACGGGCGTGTACACGCTGCCAGAAGAATCCGAACACGAGTCGGAAGAGTGCCCAGCCATGTAAAGCCGAGGAGAGCTTGTGGACAGCGGCAACCTGACCCCGTCAACTTTCCCGAGATGTTGGGTGTTGGGGTTGTCTGTCGGAACATCAAAAAACGCGATACAGGTGTTACTCTTACAAAGATCAATCAATCGTTGAATCATTTCCGTACTCAACCGTGCTGTTGATGTGGATCAATTATGACAAATGCGGACACGTTACACGTTAAATCTTAGGTTAAAAGGAAATCACACACATACTTAGATTTAGATATTTCGAATGCGTTAGAAAAATGGATGGACCGATGGAAGATATGTTGCAACAACTAGACAACCATAAATTCCACTCCCTCCGGTTGTTGAGGCTGTCAGGACATCATACTAAGTGCAATGTACATATACGTGTAACACACCTAACACACCTAACATTAGCAGGCATTTCGAGCGACATAAACAGTAATGAAACAATCGCTACCATTTACCGTACAGTGGATGTAAATAGTGAAGGATTTGAACGCTGCTAAATACCATTTCATATCACGCAGTACATTTTTCTTACAGGCCGATATATTTCCAGCCAGCCAGCCATACACAACAATCGTCTCGTCAATTTGTTCAACTACGCAGCGCAGCGCAAAAGTCAATAGGTTTTGCTTTCGTTTCCAACAAACAATACACGCTACACTTACAAAATCCAACCAACCATAGAATGAATAGTGCCATGCGGAATGAGTGCATGTGTATGTTAATCTTTTGTATAATTATTACCTTGGTTGGATAACGAAAAGGACATGTCGTAAAGCTAGCTAATACGGGCCAGAAATGGTCAACGTACATAAATATATCACCTAAACTATTTAGATAAAAACGAAAAAGGAAATAGAATAGAGATAAATGTTCACCTTCAAGCACATGCAACGGCTTGATTGGCTGAAGGCAACTGTGCCATAGATAAATGAGAAGCAATTATTCACTTGCTACGCAACGGTACGCGTAAAAACATTATTCTATACGTTACCAGTCAATCATTTTAAGGTAGAGACAGTCTAAACAGAAATGTATTTTTATCGATTTTCATATATGGTTACAAAGGTTTTGTCGCTGTTCTGTTGGGGGGAATATGTTTCCTTACTAAACCTTTGGATAGAGCTATGTAGAAAAAAAGAACAAATATCGAGAGAGGCACGAACACAAAAATTCGCGGAAATTGTTTCTGCACATTCGGTATCCGAATGATGGTCAAACGAAAAAGGGGTTCCGTTTGTTTGTTCGGTTCCGTTCCGTTTCATCAAATGAGCTTTAGAACACAAAGCAAAGGTTTATAATAAGAACGTCCACACGAAGGAATTTAGTGCAAAATGCACAAAGGCGGACTACTAGGAGAATTCGGAGATTGTGCGAAGGGAGTAATCGTCAATAGACCTAACATAACACATAAACAAGTTACCTTTTCGTGCAATATGTAATGCAACTCTATCGTATGATAATGGAATTTACTTCTCTCCCCACACCGTCGTAGTTCCACTCCCCAGAGCATCGATAGAAACAGAATCCCTCCTTTTGATGCAATATCTTCAACATTGAGCCAGAAGGTGCTGGCGGATGGACATAGTAACCCTATCTTTCGCTCTCGCATCCTGTACCCCTTTTCTATCCAAAGTTTTACGCGAACGATGTAATGGGCGGGTTTTATACAGTTGTACATAGCGCTTATTGGTTACCTCCTATTCGTTCGTCAACACCTGAACTATACGTTTGTAAAAAGGCAATCATCGGTGTGTTGGCCCGGAGCATAATGTTAAAATTGCCTAAACTGTCCGATTGCGTTCTTTTCGAGAGGGAGATGGAATACTTCCAATAATAATCGTAGTATGGTCATGTTGTATGAAAACTCTTCTGAAAGATCATTTTGGGATCATCACGGGAGCGAAAAGGGAGAGCGTGAACCAATCATGTGCTTCACGGAATTACCGTCATAAATAGTATCGATCAATGTGTTTAAAAAAATTGCAAATGAACCCGTATGTAACCGATAACTAACTGTAAGCTACAGGACCAGGCCCTGTTGTAACTAAAACAAACAAACAAAAACACTCACACTAGCAGAGATCGTGCCGTTTGGTTTACATTGACGATCGTGCAGATTGATTCGAATTTATCCACTCTAAAGGGTGGAAGAGTAATAGAAGGGCCGCGTTTGAAATTACACCTACATCTGTGAACACAATGTGATAACGAATGAGCAGATACGGCGTAACTTTTCACACAATGCAATCGAACAATATGGAGGGAGTCGTCCATTAAACGGGGAATTGAAATAGAGAGGAAAGCAAAATACATAAGCAAGAAGATTTGAAGCGAAGATTAGGAGAAGATGACAAACAGACATTGCGTATCCCTTACAAAACCTTCTTGTTCGCCATACCCAACACACATTCACATACACTTCGCCCGAAGATATGCGTTGTGAACGGAACGAATGGACACTTCCTCAAGCATCATGTACGCGTCCATTCGTCGGGATGAACTATGGTGATCGTCCTTTTATCGATGCTGATCGTTGATGTAATAAAAAAAAGTATATGCATACACTACCATATAATAATACAACACTTTATTGTGTGTGTGTGTGTTTTTTTTTAATATATATTTCAAGTTTAAGCCGATCTCGTAGTACAGTCGTCAACTCGTACGACTTAACAACATGCCCGTCATGGGTTCAATCCCCAAATAGACCGCGCCGCCATACGTAGGACTGACTATTCTGCTATGGGGGGGGGGGGAATCAATTAGTCACTGAAAGCCAAGCCCACAAGTGGGTACAGCCAGGCCTTTACCGACTTCGGTTGTTGAGCCAAAGAAGAAGAAGATATTTCAAGTTTTAGTATGTGAATAACACGATCGGTCCGGTGATACAGTCGTAAACTCGAACGATTCAATAACATCCCCGTCATGGGTTCAAGCCTACAATGGACCGTCTATCCGTAGTAAGGACTTGCCTATCATCCGGCTGCATGGTAATGAATTAAATCTCGAAAGTATGTAGAAGCCGGCATGTTCGCGTAGGACGTTACGCCAAATAGAAGATTGTTAATAACACGTCGTGCGTGATCGAGACTTAGTGCTAATCGATCCATTTACCATTTTAATTAGATGCATTATTTAATTTTATGGTTTGAGATCTTTCCCATTTCCTAATTAGTTAGACTCGTTCATTTCAATACGTGCCAATTGGACTTAACTAGGCTTCCATGTATAGTTTCCAGCCACTCGCAAACAAGGCTTTTTCTCACTCAATTCCCACAAAACTCGACTCAGTTTGCGCTGGCTAACGTAACCAGCAAGCAAACAAAGCCGGAGTGATCAAAATATTGCGTCGCAGTTTTTTCTTTCACCCCAAAAGTCCGCCATTTGCGGTAGCGTATGGTATTTCATTAAGCGGCGAACTGGTTTCCCGTGCGGAAAGGAATGTTACGGTTGCACACCTTTCTTTTTTTTGTTACTCTGGCAGCGTAAGCGTGAACAGAGGAGACAAAACGGAATTGCAACGTCCCACGGCGACATGGGATCAATTTGGGGTAACGATAAAAGCTATTTTTAGCAATGGAAAATTTCACGCTCATGGATGGATGGAGTATGCGTTTGTGCAGCGTCGGTAAAGTGCATTCATTGATAGAGTTTTTTTTATAAAAATATAAATAATTTCGACAGAAAGCTGATCCCTTAGTATATCAGCTTCCAATTAAAGGGGAAATGATTTTCTATTTTATTATTTTTTTAACTGATTGGCAGACTTGTGCTAATCGTTGTGTGTTCGTTGTGTTTCCTTCCTTTCCTGTGCATTAAGGGAAAGGCGCAGCGTCCTCAATACGCCTGTTGGTGCATTTATTTTTGCACCCTTTTTCTCCTCTACACACAGTTGCATTCGCATGCTGAGAATGCAATGCGCTCTCACTTCCCTCGCGCACTTACCGTGATGGACACAGACAGATCCTCCCCTGTGATCTGATCACTTTCCTTTCAATCGCATTCCATTTCATGCAACCCGTTGGACGGATTGCTTCCACTTTGGATTGATTTGCCGTCAGGCGAAATGGATGGGGTTTTCGCAACACGTCGGCATCATCCCGACCGCGATCAATCATCTGTGCTGTTAGTGCAGGCACCAATGCGAGAAACCGATCGATCTTTCTCCATCGACGACCCACAAGCACACCAGCACAGACCCGCCCCGGGGTGGGGGGGGGGGGGGTTTGTTGGGTTCGTTGTGTGTGCATTCGATCGGTCTTTTGACCTTCCCCGGTTTCAAGTTCAATGCCATTGAAATGAGCCGAGAAGAAGATGGAAAACGGTGCTGGCAATGGCTGGGAGCTGCAAATGGAGTTTTGTTGTCGCATGCATCTGTTCAGAATGTGTGTGTGTGTGTGTTTGCCCCTCATGGAAGGTGCTGGGGAACGACTCTCCAATATTGCTGCTATTTTTCAGGTGTACCACAAACTAGTTTGCTGACAACCTTCGCCATTGGCAACCGAGCCGGCCCCGATTTTGTCTTATCGCCGCATAAACATATGGGCGTGCGTATTGAATAATGCGATCGCCGTTCTGAAAAAAAAAGGTCAATGGCCGCCTTCGTTTCGTGGGATCGTGCGTTTGTTTACACACGATCGGCTGGAAGATGAAGTTAATCCCGATGTTCACCACCAAGAGGTATTATTTGGTTTTATCTTTAGGTAAAATATACATATATTCAAATGCCGAATGTTAAGCTTGAGGTTGTGGAGAGCTTCGAGCTTTTCGAGGGAAAGGTTAAAATCGGGTGACTGATACTCCTCGCAGAAACTGGTTCGTCAGACTTTTGTGGTTGATTGTATCGCTTACAAGTGGATACCAACCGTTGGCATGTGGAAAAAGGTAAATATTCTTTAATGTGATTTAATGAGATTTTGACGGCTTATATCCAATAAAAATGTTAATAGATTCATGTGCATCCAGTACGCGATCAGAATGTGTCCCCGTTCCCCGTCTGTGCAAGCATTGAAGTCTCTCTCCCTCGCTCGCCGATCTCCTCAAACGCCGCGTGAGATGGATTGTTTGTTTTCTCTCACTCGTTTTGTTTAGGTGCCGTATTTCGCTTCCTGTCTTCCCGCTTCTGCCTGTTTCCCCGGGCACCTTGCCACAGAAGAGAAAGTGACAACATTGCCCGGGCAAACCCCGTATCGGACGGGTGATCGCGACGGCGGATGGCGGCCCCGTATAATCGGTGCTCTTCAGTTGATCCGATTCCACCCGAGCACGGCCGACCGCTGTGGGTGTGGAAAGGGAGAGAAGGGACGCAGTCGCAGGCAACAGAGACAAAACAAGTCCCGGCAGAGTGGGTCGTCTGCGGGGGCAGCAAATCGGCCTGTTCTGCTTCCGCCGATTGGCATGGGAGTACGGTCGGAGGAGGCGCATGGTGCGGGTCGCCCAAGAGAAAGGGTGCGCACACCCCTTTGCCCGCTTGCGCATTCCCGCTCGAGCGTATGTGTGGGGCTGTCGCGTGCGTCTTCTTCATACGCGATACGCGAGCGGCAGGGGCCGGGGAAAGGGGTGAGCTGCGAATGGGTGGAAGGAATCCGCGCACACATTCGCGCATCGCGGCCGAAGCTCCCGAGGGTGCGATCGTACGCAACGTGACGTATCGAATTCAGTGCTCTTCCAGACGCCGTACCGAATTGGTCGACTTGCGACGCGCGGCCGTACAATGAAGTTGGTTCTGTCCTGTGCTATTGGTGCGCTCCTGTGCGCTTCGTTAGGAACGGTGAGTTACCGGTGAGGGCGGGAGTGATCATTTGCTGCTGGGAGAATATTAGTGACGAAACGGTGCCACGATAAGTGGATGATTTTTGTATGCAGAATTTTTTGTTGTGCTCAGTTGCTCAAAATAATGTGATCACAGCTGAGGATAGTGATATTTGAATGTGAATGTGAGTTAATTAATTAAATATTATGGCAAAAAATGTTTCCAGATTTACGCATCGGATGCAACCATATCAGCAGATGACGATGAAAGGTCAGGAGACAGAGGACCACTGCTGGTAGATAACTATATTCCCGTGACGATGCAAATACTGCAACACTGTATCGAGATGATTCAGTACGAGCCAACGATGACACCGCCAAATGCTGAAGCTGAAATAAAACCTTCCACAACCACCACTACTACTACTAAACGGCCCACAACAACGACAACGACTGCTGCTGGAAGTACGTCGTCTACCTCAACCAGCAAGCCACCACAGGACAGCCCGTTAAGTACCGCTAAGCCTGCAGGTTTGTAATGGCACCGCGTGAATAGGTGATTGATTATCGCACAGCAAAGTGAACTTATCTGCTTATGCCTCGTCCAGATGCAACACTGTCGCCCACCAGCCCGCACAGACCGGGCTACTACGGTCCAGCAAAGCCCCCGCCAACGGTTGTGACCACGACGACGGGGAAACCGACCACCACTTCGAGCACCACGACTACTGAGATGCCCAAAGTGAACGAAAGTCCCACCACCGAGACGCTGCTGTGGAGTGATAAACCGTTTGCCGAGTGGTTCTTGCAAAGCAAGCGCAAGAAGGTTCAGCCGATCTGTAAGTTAGCTGATTGTATCTGTGTGCATTGTAGTGAATTTGTGTGGGCCCTTCTTTGCAGCTTCCCTGAACGTGCAGCTGTTAGATCCGCTGCCACTGCGGGTACTGCAGGACTTTAACCGCGAACCGTACGAACCACCCGCGCTACGCCCGGAAGACAATGCCAACGAGTTCCGGCGCCTGTACGACGACAATTACCGGGGGCCGATCTCGCTGCTGGTGCTGGAAAAGGGCACGAAAAAAGGTGGCAAGAAGCGGGTACCGCCAACGAAACCGTACCTGCATATGCTTGTGCTGTACGATATGTTGAAGCGTGAAGCGAAGAAAAACATGTACAGCATCTACGAGGTAAGGGGTGTTGGGTCCCATGTCAATGCACCTTATTCGGTTGTAAATTACCACATTTTCCACTCATTTGCTTAGGGATATTCGGAGGCCATTCTTGGCGAGCTGTCGGTGATGGATTTCCCAAATGCCAAGGAACAGCTCCATTACGCGCTAACGCAGCTGCTGGAGCGTAAGGACATCGAAAAGTCGGACGTTGTTTCGCGCTCGAAGCAGATGATTACTGGTGAGTGTGATCGTGCGTGAAGCATGAGGTCGAATCGGATCCTAACACAATTTATTTCATTATCGTCTTCACATTCTGCTTCTTCAACCCGCAACAGACTTGAGCACGCGCAATAGTGCGATAACGATGGCGTTGGAAGTGGTACCGCCGCTGCGGTTTGGATTGTGATTTAGACAAATACTAGCCAACATACAATTGATGTTTTACAAACAACGATACAATTAACATATACTTAAATTTACATAATGTAACTTACTCGCCCCAAACTGAGAAATACCATCTTTAGCTTATGGCGTACGAAAAGAACGACTGAGCCGTTTTAAAGATGCCCCAAGAAAAGCCAGCGAACGATCCGAGCACCTCCAGCAGAAATATACCGACCGTTTCCATATTGCGCCGCGGTTCCGTATCCGCACCAGAGTCTTCCGCCAGCAGCGCTTCAGTATAATCTGCGTACGGGTCCACCACATTGGGTGGTAGCTCGACCAGGGCACGTTTTTCCCTTCCCGACAAGTCATCGCCGTCCGATGCTACTGTTATCGATCGAGTACTGCGCGAGTTGCCTTCCCGTCGTGTGTTTGCTGCCAGTATTAAGAGTCCCGTAATGGACGACAGTGCCTTCGCTACTCGTCGTCGCAGAACCTTCCGCCGTGCCTGAAACTGTCCCAGAAGCGTGGTTCCGTTAGCACCGCGATCGAACAAAGCAGAGTCACTGTCGTGCTGCAGTGGCTCAAGATCCGAATCGAGCTCATCGGAGTCATTATTGTCGGCCGTGGCGTTCAATGGATGTTCTGCCACCGATGTCATCTGGGAGTCGTCGTTCGTCGAGAACTGTTTCATTTTGTCCAGCTCTTCGGCACCATTCTTGGGCACGAGGGTTTGAAACACCAGTGTGATGCGTTCCTGTGCTGGTTTGATTATGTCGTCGATGATGCGCGCCAAAAGATCAGTTCTGTTCCATCGTTGCCACAGCGTAGTGGTGGTTGCTGGCGTGGTCGTTTGCTCGTTAGCGATCGTTATCGGTGGCTCCTCCTCTGGACTTTGCTGAGTATTGTTCGCTTTTGTGTCGATCAACTGCAGTTTATCTGCCTTCTTGTCCATTTTCATCATCATTCGAAAGTCCGTTATGTGCGACTGTGGGTCGTCGGGCGTAGAGGACGAAGCTATCGCACGTGCCAGCAGATCGCCAAGGAATGGTTTGCTCACGACAAGCGAGAACTGCGAGAATGCATGAACGATGGGTAGAATGTATGAACGCATCTAACAATCGGGACATCAAACCCACTCAACGTACCATTGATAGAACAGTTATCACTGTTATGCAGATGCATCCTGAAGGCATGGCTAAATGGATTATACGCACTTTCTACTCTGCTAACACCGTTTCTAGCTGACTGACACTGCACATTTGATCACTCCGGAGCGATCCACAAATCCTCACACCGCTATCGAAAGCAGCTCAACCACAAACTGAAGCAGAGTCGTATGGCGGGGTGTCTACTTGCGGGTATGTTGCAGTCGGTTTGGTTCGATTTTGGGGAGTGCCTCCCACCACACGCACTTTCGGCTGTTTTATATGCACGCATCGCGGTGACAATGGAACGTGACGTGGTAGTAGTTATTGGTGATGTTTACCACGTTCAATGTTAAGGTAGCGGGCGGTTTAAAACTCGTCACGGTTTCGTCTGGGAAAGACTGGTACAAAACCTTGCCGCTTGCATTTTGGATGCGACATACCGGCACAAGGTAAAGGTGGCGATAATCGTGCTCTGCGAAACGGCGTACGTTATCCATCGATGCTCACTGGAAATAGTTGAGCGATAGGTGGATCATTCTTGTAAACGGTGACGAGCTCATGATCACGCTGTCCCAGTTTCGGGTGGGGGATCGCAAGCAAAACAAAGAACAAAATTCCCCAAAGCAATGGCATTGTGAAAGAATGTTCATTGATTGTTGGTAATCTTACGTTGTATGTATGTATTTTTTATTCCGACGGTTTTGGCCTGATCCTTCCGGAGCTGTCGGAATCGCATTCCACTAATAATACAGCAAAGAAACAGTTCAATTGGAGAATGCGCCATACGGCCAGCTCCGACAAATCCAAATCTGGACGGCTCCGACGGACGCGACGGATTGCAACGACTCCAACTAGCCACTAGGCTCTTGCTCCGAACGAATCCAATGTCTCCAATGACTTTGAGCTTGGGGATTTGCTCCTACCTTCTGAAACTACTTCCAGTTTGGAAGAGTCTTTCGGAAGCTATTTCGATTTTTGTTGAATTTACCCATCACTGGTTAGAACTCGTTTTTCTTAGGATCATTCGTCTATTGTTTAGCTCTTTTTCATTCTTCTTCTCCTTTGGCACAACAACCGCTGTCGGTCAAGGCCTGCCTGTACCCACTAGTGAAGTGAGCTTGGCTTTCAGTGACTTATTGTAACCATAGCAGGATAGTCAGTCCTACGTATGGGGGCACGGTCTATTCGGGGTTGGAACCCATGACGGGCATGCTCTTTTTCATTATGTATGTTTATTTTGGTGACATCTTTTCAACCTGAAACAAGATAGGCCGGTCCTGTAGTATAGACCTCAACTCACTCATCTTAAGATCAAATACGGTTGTTGCGCCAAAAGAAGAAAAAGAAGAAGCAAAGGAAGAAGAAGAAGAAGAAGAAGAAGAAGAAGAAGAAGAAGAAGAAGAAGAAGAAAACGAAAGAAGGAAGAATAAGAAGAAGAAGAAGAAGAAGAAGAAGAAGAAGAAGAAGAAGAAGAAGAAGACGAAAGAAAGAAAGAAAGAAAGAAGGAAGAAGAAGAAGAAAAAGAAGAATAAGAAGAAAGAAGAATTAATAATGACACAACGATCCAATAGGAATCGGACCATATCGGGTCGTTTAAGAGCCTGTGTGTTTATCAATATTCACACAAGTTTTACTTGGTTTTGTTTCAATGTTTCGTCTGCAATGTTTTTTTATCACCTTTATCAACTGTAATTTCACAACTTACCATTTCTTGTGTCTTTAATTTTAGTGATTTCCTTTTAAGTTTTTAAAATTCTGATACCTTTTACCTTGCATTTATTTCCAACAAACAACATAAAAAAATACAAACATCTCCTACGTGCAACCGACAATTTGAATGACATTTACAAACTAAATAAATTTATGACCTATTTTTGTACGCACATCACCCGTTGTGCACACTATTTGACATCGGGGAACGCGTTTGTCAAACGAACGCGTCAACGTTGCTATTATTATTGTTGTTTTCTGCTCACTGCTACATTGCGCGGATACTTTGCTACTCCTGCGGAAAAGGGACGTTCCTAAAAAAACGTCCCAAACCCCCGTAGCAAGGATGAATTTCGCTCCGGTAACGTCGAAAGCGTTTAGCGCTATGCAAAACCTAGACATAGCCCAGCTGGCTACCTGCAGTCAGCAGGAAATACGGCCACTGCTACCGTGCCTGGTGCGTATGAGCTTGTTGTCGCCGCTGGACAACACCAAGGGATGGGCCGAAGCACGAAAACAAATTCTCTCGCTGCTGGTCGGCATCGAGGTGGTGAACAACATCGTGTCCCTGTTGCAAGTCAATTACCACGAGCTGGAAATCGATGTAAAAAAGGAGCAACAGATTAGGTACGTTTTTCGGTGTGATTATCGCGCAAGCGGTTGGCGACGAGGTGTCGGCGTGTAATGCGTAAGTTTAACCACATTCCCGTTTGTAGGCAAAAGATCGGATACACAACACAGGACTCGGCACAGTTCCACAGCCTTCCGAATGGCATCGTGATGGGGTTTGAGCGAGCCGACGGCACAAACAAGGTTCGCGTGGTGTTGTCGGAACTGTTTTACCTGCAGGCGCAAATCAACGAGCTGGCCACGCAAGCATCGCTGCAGAAATCGTCCTCGAACGAGCTCACCATACGCCCGTCAGAGCTTTTCGACAATGAAATCTATCTGGAGGAAATAGCCGACATCATTTGCATTGCGCTGGCGGAGCTGCCTTCCCTGCTGAACCTGCAAGAGGTGGTGGAAACGCTGCTGTATGTGCGCAACGGGTCCAAGATCGTGTGCTGGATCGTAGCCAACATGCCGGACTGCTTTCGTGAAGTGGTAACCGCGCTGATAACGAACAGCGATGAAGACACTACCGATGGTCGCGTGAAACTTGCGGCACTGTACGAGCTGAGCGAGATGAACCCCAGCCAAGCGCTGTCGATGCGCACGATCTGCGTGGAAACGGTAAAGATGCCCTCGCTTATGATCAAGCTGAGTCTGCAGGATCCCCAGAATCTGGTAGCGTTCGTGTCCGGGTTGCTGCTCGGCAACGATCAGAACATTCGCTCCAGCTTTGCGCTGTACATACGCACGAGCCAAAAGCGCAAAGGCGACGTGCTGCATCAGCTGCGGGAGGAGTTGTTGAAGCAGCTGATGAACATCAACATGCAGTCGGTGAATGGGGCGCTACCGGAAGAGCTGGTGGTGCAGGCGGCTGCCATCGTACGTCTATACTGCGCACTGCGCGGCATATCGGGGATCAAGTTTTTCGACGAAGAAATACAGCTACTAATGCAGCTGATCACCTCCAAGCCACCGCCAACGCCGGCCGGCATTCGGTTTGTGTCGTTGGGGCTCTGCATGTTCATTGCCTGCCCGTCGCTCATCACGCATCAATCGCACGAGGCCAAGATGATCGAATGGATACAGTGGTTGATCAAGGAGGAAGCGTACTTTGAGAGTGTGAGCGAAGTATCGGCATCGTTTGGGGAAATGCTCCTCCTGATGGCCATCCACTTCCATGGCAACCAGCTGGCACACATCTGCGAGCTAGCATGCTCCACGCTGGGAATGAAATTTTCCCTTCGCCCCAACACGATCACGCGCATGAAGCTGATCTTTACGCAGGAAATCTTTACCGAACAGGTGGTGGCAGCTCATGCTGTGAAGGTACCGGTAACGCTGAACCTGAACGCATCCATCCCGGGCTATCTGCCGGTGCATTGCATCCATCAGTTGCTGAAATCGCGAGCCTTCTCCAAGCACAAGGTTCCAATTAAGAGCTGGATATACAGACAGATCTGCAACTCGGTCACTCCGATGCACCCGGTGCTGCCGGCGCTGATCGAGGTGTACGTTAGCTCCATCATATTGCCAAACCAAAAGGGACTGCAGGAACAGCACACGCACAAGGCGCTTTCCGAGCAGGAGATCGCGCAAGTGTTCCAGAATGCTGCCGGGCTGTGGAACAAGGAACAGCAGAGCAAGCTCAAAACGGCCGGTCAGACGGGGGTGGATCGGCCGACAAAAGAGCACGTCCATCAGCAACCGATGGAGGTAGATGACTCTGGGAATCGACAACCAAATCTTACGCCTCAACTGCTGCTGCTTTACTATCTACTGCTCTACGAGGATGTTCGGTTAAGCAGCATGCCGCAAATCATCACCAGTGGCCGGCAGGTGAAGAGCTATAGTAACGAGTTCATGTCGGAGCTGCCGATAAAGTATCTGCTGCAACAGGCGCAGAAAAATCAGCACGAGTACAGTGCCCTGTTCAGTCCGCTGTTGCGGCTGCTGGTGACGCACTTTCCCCATCTGTCGCTGGTGGATGATTGGATCGACGAAGAGACGATTGCGTTCAGCGATAGCTCCACCGGTCGAAGCATCAGCGAGCATTCGATCGTAGAAGCGTTTGAAGAGATCGAGCTGAATCCGGCACGCGTGATCAAGTTGCTGCGCAGGATGATGCGTAAATCGCCCACGGATCTGTGGCCGCTGGCACCTACCTTCATACGGTACTTCAAGCATACACTCAATCCGACCGTGCCATCGCTCCTGCAGGAGCTGTATCGGCAGGTCTGGATGCGCTTGAACACCATCTTCCCCCGGCGGCTTTGGGTCATGTCGATCAACGCACTCATGCCGGCGGATAATGTGACGAAAAATTTCACACTCACCCAGGAAAAGATCCTGTACGATCCGCTCCAGGTGCTGCGTTGTGATAAACGTGTCTTCCGCTGCTCCAGCGCCCTTACCGTGGTGTTGCGCATTCTGCAAGCGATACTGGCGGCATCGAGAAGTCAGCTGTCGCGCCACATGCTTGACAAACCCCTGATCGACATTGGAAATCAGGTGAAAACGGACAACGATCGTGAAGAGCTCAAGTTGGCGCTGCTTGCCACGCAGGAAAGTATTGCGGTGCAGATCATACTGGAGGCGTGTCTCGAGAATGAAACCGACTGCTCGGAACCGGGCCGGCTGTGGGCGCTTCGGGAGGTTCGCGGTGTGATTTGCTCGTTCATCCATCAGATGTTCATCGCGGAACCGTCGCTAGCGAAGCTGGTCCACTTTCAGGGCTATCCGCGTGAGCTGCTGGCGATGACGGTGCGAGGCATTCCGTCAATGCACATCTGTCTCGATTTCATACCGGAGCTGCTAAGCATGGCTGAGATGGAGAAGCAAATATTCGCGATCGACCTTGCGTCTCACCTTTCCCTGCAGTACGCGCTGCCGAAATCGTTGAGCATAGCGAAGCTCTGCATCAACACGCTCACGACGTTACTGGGCGGTAAGTTTTGAGGCCTTTTTGTCTTCCCAGAATTTGTTTATTTAAAAAAATATATATATATCCCTTTGCAGTACTCTCCGGCGACACGCGTATAGAAATGTTCCGCGCGGTGCTACCCTGCATCGTGCGATTTGCCGAAGCGTTTCCACCCTTGCTGGATGAGTGCATACTGTACCTGCTGCAGCTCGGACGAATAGTACAATCGCAAACCGCGCTCGGCCGTTCAACATCGCTGCCCTCGCTGTTCGTTGGACAGGAATGCAAGCGGCGATCGCAGAGCGGACAACTGCAGCACGCCGAAAGCTTGGTCGATGAGGTGCGGGAAACGTTCGTCAAGCTGCTCGATGCGGCCGTACTGAGCCCGAAGATCTATTCACATTCGGAGACGTCCGGGAGTTAGAAGATGTAGGTGATCGCCATGATAACTTTTCGCAAGTTGTAGATTGCTGTAAGATAAAAAGTGCTGCAACGATACGCTCCGGGCGATTGATGCTAGTGTTCGGATTGATTCTACGCCGGCAGCAGTGGCTACCACTAGAGACCAGAGCAACTAACTCACGGAACTACTTGTAACGATAGTGTACCAGAACAAAGTATAAACTAACTTGGCCTTGATTTTTATCACGATTTAATGGTTTCGTGTTAAGCACGCTTTTTAAACTTTTTAATTTTACTTTCGTGCCACATGTTGGCATTGCGGGCTTTAGTAAACTCATTCGCAAACGGGTCCGACTTCTCCACGATGGTGCCATTCTGCTTCTGCTTGTACTTAAACTCGATCGATCGCTTCCGTGGACCCTTCCACTGCTGCACTTCGCTCGGAAATGTGCCCGGATCGCAAACAGAGGCAGCGATTTTATCGGCCAAGGGAAGTTTCGCTTCCTTCTCGACCGCTCTACGTACTATTGGCACTTTTTTCAGCTTCACCTCAGCCGGGCAAGTGGGATCCAAATTGATGTCAATAATTTCATCACACCCTGGTAAAAGACGTACTCCGACCTCGTCGGTTGTTCCGTTAGCCACTAATGACTGCGGAGTGCGTTCGGTTTCATCAAACTCTATGACGGTGCTAATAAATCTGGACAACTTTTCAGCCGTAAATTTCTGCACGGCGGCCGGTACGTTTAGCTCGCTGTGGAAGATGGATTCCTCCTCGGGCAGAAACCGGTTTGACTTGGGCACAGATTCTGTAATGCAAGCAATGATTAATGTTCTAATGTTTCTTTGGTTTAGAAGGGGCTCTACGTAAGCTTCTTATTACTCACCAGCCGGGACAGGCGAAGATTTAACCTCTTTATTCGGTTTATTATCCTCTTCATTCTTGGCTGTTGGATTGTATAGATTGTCGTTCAGAAATGAGGTATCTACCGCCGACAATAATTGGGCATTTGTTTCATCGTCGCTACTATCCGAATCGGACATGGTTGAGCAGGAGCACTTGCGGACAAGCAAAGCCGGTAAAATGTGGTGAATGGAAATGCCCAAAACAATAACAATCTCCCCGCGGGGTAGGGAACGAATGACATTTGCTGCCGAGATGTATACAACAATTTTCAGATTTTCAACAGAAATTCGGAAAAAAATATTATTGAGCGCATTATAAGGTTTAATTGAAATAAATGTGCAACAAATTAATTATTTCAGGTAAAAAAAATGATTTATCGTTCTTGTACTTCAGCATTAAAACACAAGATTTGCAGATATTCTTGCAGCCCTCTATTCGTCCACGTTTCCTCAAGCTACCTCGGTTGATGTTTAGTTGGCAAAATTTGTTTGACTGAGGGAATGAAAAAAAAGTGTCTGCTCCGATAGCAGTTGTACGGGATCGGGCTCATTATTTTGTAACTTATTTCGTGCTAAAGGCAGCTCGTTGGCCGTAGCTGAACGCCAAAATGCTTTCCTCTGGGTCGGCTGCAATCGGGGTGAGTGCTCTGGCCTCAACGGCTTACGGCAATGAGCGTACCGAGGTGGCAGAATACGCGAACGAGGGAGGCTTCTTCCACGCAGATTACAAAAAGTAAGTGTTGCGCTCCATTGGCGATGGGGTGCTCCACCATATGCTTTCTTCGCTGGCTTATCAAAACCTCCCTTTTCTGCGGTGCAGGCACGATGACTTGAAGCAAATGCTGGACAGCAACAAGGACAGCCTGAAGCTGGAGGCGATGAAACGAATCATCGGGATGATAGCGAAGGGCCGCGACGCGTCCGACCTGTTTCCGGCCGTGGTAAAGAATGTGGTGTCGAAAAACATCGAAGTAAAGAAGCTGGTGTACGTTTATCTGGTGCGATACGCCGAGGAGCAGCAAGATCTGGCCCTGCTTTCCATCTCCACCTTCCAGCGGGCGTTGAAGGATCCGAATCAGCTGATCCGAGCCAGCGCACTGCGCGTGCTGTCCAGCATCCGGGTGTCGATGATTGTTCCGATCGTGATGCTTGCGATCCGGGACTCCGCCTCCGACATGAGCCCGTACGTGCGCAAAACGGCTGCCCATGCCATTCCGAAGCTGTACCATCTCGACCCGGAACAGAAGGACGAGCTGATCGTGGTGATTGAGAAGCTGCTGGCCGACCGTACGACGCTGGTGGTCGGTTCGGCGGTCATGGCGTTCGAGGAGGTGTGCCCGGAGCGGACCGAACTGATCCACAAGAACTATCGCAAGCTGTGCAATCTGCTCGCGGACGTGGACGAGTGGGGCCAGGTGCTCATCATCAATATGCTGACGCGGTACGCACGAACGCAGTTTCTGGATCCTAACGCTGATGTAAGTAGTGGCTTGTGCTCTTCTTGACTGGCTTTTCATTTTGCTGTATATGTGTTTGCTTCTGTCCAGGATGACTATGACTACCAGGAAGCAGAAAATAAACCTTTCTACGAGGACGAGTCCGATTCCGATGCTTCAGACGGCAAACGAAAGGAGAGTGCGGCGGTGGCTTCGCCTCGGAAAACCTACACGCTCGACATCGACCATCGGATGCTACTGCGGCAGACGAAACCATTGCTGCAAAGCCGTAACGCGTCCGTCGTTATGGCCGTCGCCCAGTTGTATCACCATGTGGCACCACGCAACGAGGTGGAAATAGTGGCGAAAGCGTTAATACGCTTACTGCGCAGCTACAAGGAGGTGCAGAGTATCGTGCTCACCTGCATTGCCTCGATGACGATCGAGCGGAAGTCCATCTTCGAGCCGTTTATCAAATCGTTCTTCGTGCGCACTAGCGACCAGACGCATATAAAGCTGCTGAAGCTGGAAATTCTGACGAACCTAGCGACGGGAAGCAACATTTCCGTGATTTTACGCGAGTTTCAAACGTACATCAGTAGCAACGATAAAGAGTTTGTGGCTTCCACGATTCAGGCTATCGGGCGGTGTGCGGTTTCGATTTCGGAAGTGACGGAAACGTGCCTGAGCGGTTTGGTGCATCTACTATCGAACAAGGATGGTAAGTGAAGGAATGTCTCAATCCTTTCTTTCGATATCGATGATTAATTCTATTTTTCACCCGCTGCAGAGTACGTGGTGGCGGAAAGTGTGGTCGTGATCAAAAAGCTGCTGCAGACAAAGAAGGAGGAACATTTCGAAATCATCTCGCAGATGGCCAAGCTGCTCGATTTCATCCAGGTACCGGCGGCGCGTGCCTCCATCCTGTGGCTTATCGGCGAGTACAACGAAAAGGTGCCGAAGATTGCACCCGACGTGCTGCGCAAAGCGGTCAAAAGCTTCATCGAGGAGCAGGATATTGTGAAGCTGCAGGTACTGAATCTGGCAGTGAAGCTGCACATCACCAACCCGCAGCAGACGTCCCTGCTGTGTCAGCATCTGCACAATCTCGCCCGCTACGATCCTAACTATGACATACGCGACCGGGCGCGGTTCTTGAAACCATTCCTGCTGGCCTCGCCGGACGGGTCGGATGCTGCCGGATCGATTCTGGTGGCAAAGGCAAGGAAAATCTTCCTCTCCGAGAAGCCGGCTCCAACGCTCGAAAGCATGTACCATGGCAGACGGCAATATCAGCTGGGATCACTGTCGCACTATCTGAATATGCCCACGAACGGCTATCAAGATTTGCCCGCCTGGCCAACGGAGGCGCCCGACAGCTCGGTAAGAAACGTGGAACCACCGGCGTCGATGGGTGGAGGAGAGTATCCGGGACGGCCGGGCAACGATCGTGCTGGAAGTGGAAATTCTGTCGGGGAAGCTGACCGGCGCAAGAAAAAGGCGAAATCTTTCTACTCCGGCTCGGAGGATGGCACCCGGTCGAGCACTACGGAGGGTGCATCGACCGCTTCTGGTTCGTCTTCGTCGGGTTCCGGATCGGGCTCGGGATCGGGATCATCATCGTCTGGTTCGTCAAGCTCCGGCAGTGGTTCTAGTGGCAGCGAAAGCGGTACCAGCAGCAGCGACAGTGGAAGTAGTAGCACCAGTGGCAGCGAGGACAGTGATACCGGCTCTTCGAGTGACAATGCTACGCGAAAGGTGCAGAAGGGTGTTGTCGCCAATGCACGTGATGCAGCAGCAAAGAACAACCGTCGGAAGGAGGATAGACCGACGAAAACGGCTTACAACGAGGTGGACGGTACGAGTCGATCCAATAAGCAAAGCTCGATGGATGAGAGCGATAGTGATAGCAGCGGAAGCTATGAGTCATCCACGTCTTCAGCTTCGTCTTCGGGAGGCAAGAAAAAATCATCTTCCAAACCCCAAACTAGCAAGCCGAACAACAAATCCCGGGGAGGGGAGAAAAAGTCCGCAACGAATGCTCCGGGTAAAAGCAACCTGGACCTTTTGCTCGATCTCGACGACATTCCGCCGATCGGTCCAGTGATGACACCCTCGTTGGGAGGATTCCTTACGCCGATGGCAGCAACGAACACGGCAGGCGCTGGCACCGGCATTGAGCTGGTCGGTCCGAGCTTCATACCGATCAAAAAGCACGAGCTGCTCAACAAGGTGAACGGGTTCGGGCTGGGAATCGAGTATCGTTTCGTACGCTCGCCCCATCTGTACTCGTCGCGCATGGTTTCGGTGGAGCTGACGTTCACGAACCATGGCAACGTAGAGCTGGTTGACATCGAGATGGGCAAGAAAGGGAACCTCCCGGCCGGGATGGCTGTGAACGATTTCGCCCCGATCGGTCGGCTGAATCCGGGACAGAGCGTGACGGGAATGCTGGGCGTGGACTTTAACGATTCTACCCAGCCCGTGCGGCTGGAAATCTGTTCAGCGAGTGGGTCGAGCACGGTAACGCTGAAGGCTCCGGTCGGCGAGATGGTACGATCGGTAGCCATCGCGGAGAGTACGTTCGACAGCGAGCGGGGCAAGCTTCGTGGCATGACGGAACATTCCTGCACACTGCAGCTCAGTGATGCACTTTCCCCGGACGATAAGAGTTTGCATCGGACCGTGTTTGAGGCGAGCAATGTGGCGTGCGTACCAGTCGATGATGGGAAGGACGATTCCGGCAAGCGAATGCTTTTCGCCGGACAAACGATGAGCTCCAAAAGTTTGGTGCTCGTTGTGCTGGAGCGAACCAGCACGTCCGACGGAAAAAATGCATACTCATTGACCGTGAACTGCGAAAAGTTGGTCGTCGGATCGATGCTGCTGAACGAGCTGAAGGCGGTGCTGAAGCAGTAGAGCGTTTGCAACAACAGCGGTGGCAGACCCCTTTCATATTACTAATCAAGAGTAAAGCGAATTTGTGCTTATCGTATTATTATATTTTTTATGCAATCTCATATTATGCGCATGCTGTGCAAATTAAAATATCTAAATAAAGCAGAGTCCGTTAAACGCATTTCAAATGTTGCTCGGCCGTCGAATATCACAAGGTTACTGGAGTGTCGGCCATCTTGGTTGCAGCTACCTCGTTCGGTGGCTTCCCTCTGAATGTTTGACATTTGCCCATTGGTCTCTTTTGCGGTATCTTCTCCACTTTTGTTTTGTAAATTTGTAAACTAAAGCCAACATCAGTCGACTGCTGCCGAAAAGCGTGCTTGGAACTTACGCCGTCGTGATAAAAGTACCGCTCGCCAGAAGATATTTGCCTGTGCGATAACTTCCACGTCTTCGTTGCTTCGTTTTCGTACATCGGCGTGTATTTCCATCACATAAAAAGTGCGCAAACATCATGGCCGGTTTAGAATCGATGATAGTGGAAGAAAAACAGCAGCCGATAAAATCGGTCGACCGGGAAAAGGTAGGTGTAATTCTTTAGTAAACTAGCTAGTAGAAGTAACCTTTGGGATACAGAAGTACTGATGCGTCTGCAACACCTTCCCGACCCAACACGCCTAGACCTGTCCACTGTTGCTGCGAGTGTTTTGCTCCACCGGACGCCATCATTCCACCAACGAGTACTCGTACGGCAATGTGCCCTCGAACGAGCTACAGATCTACACCTGGATGGACGCAACGTTACGCGAACTGACGACGCTGGTGCGGGACGTAAACCCGGAGACGCGGCGCAAGGGCACGTACTTCGACTTTGCCATCGTTTACCCGGAACGTGGCTCGATGTACCGAATGCGCGAGATCGGTGTCACCTGCTCCGGCCAGAAGGGGGCGGACGACTCGAAAACCCTCGCCCAGGCCAAGTTTACGATCGGAGACTTCATGGACATTAACATAACGCCACCGAACCGGGTCCCACCACCGCGACGCCAGCGACCATACTAGGGCAGCATGTGCACGTGCGAAATGTGTACGCGTGAAAGGATTATTCTTCCCTTTGAGCTGCAGAACGACCAGAGAACCAAATCTGCCACAAACGAGCACAGGTTTTTTTTTAAAGGAAGGAGGGACTATTGCTTTTTTGTGTAGAAATCTGGAGAAGTGCTAAAACGCAGTGTGTAGTTTTACATTTTAAGTGAATGATTTTCCATCGCACACACTGAAATGGAAAACTTTATTTCATGTGTCGCCTCTTCAGATTTGAGTGTGTGTGTGTGCTCCCTTTGATTGAATTTAATCTTAGAAAAGCAAACGAACTGCATGTAAGAGAGTGTTCCCCCTTTGCAAGCGACAAACGCAAGCGCTGATTATAATAAATACGACTTTTCCTACATTCGAATTTTAGTTTTATTATCGCACGCTCGATTACACCAAAGAAAAGGGGTTTGAGGATGTGGTGTGACCGGTCACAGCATGGTCGCGCTTAACTCTAGTTACGATAGTACTGCTGCTGCTGCTGCTGCTGCTGCTGGCCACCCGGTCGCTTGGACTGCTTCTTGCCCATATTGTTCAGATCGAGCCGCACACCGTTCGGCAGGACGGCCTTGTTCTCCTGATAGTCCACCTCCAGGTTGTCCTCGTCGTCCTCGTCCCGCTGGTTCGGGTCGCACTGGATGCCGGTTTCGTACGTGTACTCACGCTTCTCGCCGTCCGGGTCGACGTATCCGTAGCGGCCACTGCAAAACGGAAGAGCGTTAGTGCACCGTTGCTTACCATCAGTCAGTCACTCAGTTACTTACCGGGTAACGCAGTCGATGCCGATCGTTTCCTCCTTGAACGAGCCGTCATCGTTCTCGAAGCCCCAGGTAATCGAACCGTCCTCGTGCTCCTCGCGCCACTTGCGCAGGATCTGCGCGACCGGCTTGCGCTGCCGGTCCTGGTCCTGCTGCGTGTGCGGGCGGGCCGCCTGCTGGTGCGGGGCGGGCCGGCGGTCCTCGTCCTGGAAGTGCTGCTGCTGGCGGAACGACTGCTGCGGCGCTGCGATCGGTGCCGGGCGGGCAATCTGCTGCGGTGCCGGTCGGTACTGCTTCGGGGTGGGTTGCTGCTGCTGCTGCTGCGGCTGGGGCCGCTCGGCCGGGAACCGAGCCGGTTCCTTGTCGGTGGCGAAGAAGCGCTCCGGGATCTGGGCGCGCTGGATCGGTGCCGGCCGGTTTTCCTGTGCATTGAAGCGAGAGAGAACATTTTGCTGTAGTTCGCGGTCGCGCTCGCTCGGCTGCTCGTCCGCCGGGATCGGGAACTGCAGGGCCGGGGAGGCGGCCGGGGACGGCGCCGCCGGAGAGGCAAGGGTCGCGGGCGAGGGATGGTGGTGGTGGGGTTGTTGGAGCTGCGGGATGAAGGCGGGTCGGAAGTCGTCCTCCGGCTCCTCGGTCACCGGCTTGTGCTCGACCGTGCTCGGGATGTCGTGGAATTTGGGAAGGGCGGACGGCAGTTGGTGGTGGATGGCGTTCGGGGCGGCGATGCGCACCGCGCCCGGACGCCGCACGCGTATTACTTGCGGTGACTGCTGCGGGAGCAGCCGCTCCTCGCGTATCGGCGGCAGCGGGATGGCGCCGGGGATGTTCAGCCTCGGCGGGGCCGGACCGTACTGGGCTGTCGCTAGGGTGATGAGTCCCGCCAGGGGAAGCTGCAGGAGCGAGAGAACGAAACACGAAACGAAAGGGTGTGTTAGCGTAAGGAGGGTCGGTATGGGGGTGGGGGGTGAGGGTGTTGGGAAAATGGGTTCAAATCACGTCAGTTTCAGGAATCGATTGTCATCGGAGAAAGTGCATTCACTTTTCGTTCGCGTCGCACACCGTGACCGTACGCCAAAGGGAACGTTTTCGGTGCGCAATGTGCAGATTGTGCGCAATGCTTGGAAAGTGTACGTGCGCAGGGCCTGTTGCGGGAGGGGCGGCAGAGAGTGAGAAAGTTTAGAGGAAGCGTTTAATGGCTCTAATGTCCGTCAATTACTGGGCTGATCGCACACCGCGGGGTTTGAAGAGGTCATTTTGTAACGGTGTTTCTAGCTAATTAGTGTACTATCTGGCACTGCCCGATAAGAAAGACTAATTATCCACTAAAAAAACACGCTCATAAAACGGATAACACCCCATGCTTATAATCCAATAATTCAGAGGAAGCAACAATTTCCATAACCTGTCCCGGGACCGGCTGTCTCACCGCACTGGGAAGCCGTTGGAAGATCGATTCCCGATACCCGGACCCTGGCGTGCGTGATATACACTGGCGGCGGCGGCGGTGGCGGTAGATGATGTTGCAGATCGAAGTGAAAGTGAAAACTGGCTGTGGTGTGCCGCCCGATGGTACCAGTTTAATTGCACTGGAACAGCTGCAGCTGGTCTAGCGGGATCGTCCGGCAACTTGCCCAGTGCCGCAATCCGGGGTAACCGTGCTCTGGGGCAATAATAGCCGGTTTTCGGAACGCAATTAAATCGGTTCGGTTCGGTATCGTTGACCGCCGGTATTTGTCCACCCGGGTCCATTGACTTCTCCTTCTGCGGGGAGGGCCCACCGGGCCGCCTTTCTTTTCTGGTTGCGAGTGACCGTAAAGCTCGCACCGTAAACTTGACTGTTTTGCATGGAAACAGTTCGTGTCCTTCACCCCAGCCTGACGGTTAAGTGCAGATCGTTCGAAGTTCCGGGTGTGTTCTTTCCCTTGTCTTCTTAAGTGTGGCTTTTTTGTGTTATTACTACTAAAGGCTTCTCTTGATGCTTGATGCTATCTTGAACGACTCTTTATGATTAATGGTGTGATTCGCTGGCTGGTAGGAAACAGCTGGTGCCTCCTGTTAAGCTTAAGCACCGTTGGACGACTGTCTCCCGGATGCAAAAATGGGTTAAAAAACAATCTTCCAGCATTTTCTATCATGCAACCGCGCGCGACCGGGGAACGGAACAACAGACAAGGCGTTCTTTGCATGGAATTTCCCCGCCCTGGTTGGTAGGATCGGTCGGATCGACAGAAAAAAAACGAGGTCCCCCATTGAGGTATGCCCTTCACACAAAAGTCATAATCATCAAAGTGGCGAGTGTCCATTTTACAACGCCCAATTACTATTCGCAAGGTCAGTCGCATGGCACCCTTCTAAAATAGCTCAACTCAACAACATGTGTTGTGCTGCTTATAAAAAAAATGAAGCTGATCGATTGACAAGCCGCGCGTCATGCGAACAGTTTCCGCATCCGCATTGCATTCGCGGGCAAGCAAATAAAGAAAACAAAATAAAAACACATGCAGCAATAAAGAAAACCAACCGGGTGGGGGAGGGGGAGGGGGAGGTCAGTTGGTCAACTCGATCACCCGGGGACTGGACACGCGTTAGCGCACAGTTTCCCAGCTGCTCTTATATGGCCGGTTTCGGTAATCGGCTCCCCGACAGATAGTGGGCAATTTGGGCAATGATGGAAATCGATAACTGGAGCACACGAGCACATGATATGCAATCATCGTCAGCATGGTCATTGTGTAGAAGAAAAAAAAAGAGTCGCTGCAACATTTATGTCGTAATAAACCGTTTTGTGGGGTGCTTTTGCGGGGGTGCTTCGCTTTATGCGATCGATCGTGATCGTACCATGTTGATGTAGATCTAGAGAAAAGGGGAAGGCAAAGAGCCGTCCAGCTTGTGATCACTTATCGTGCCATCTTAAAACGGTTGGTAAAAGGTTGTCGAAAGCTTAGATCCGTCCAGCTGCTTAGAGCGCGCCTGTTGGGGCGGTAAGTTCTATGTTTCCCTGTTTTGTTAATGGTGTTGACTTTTGCGATCAGCCCCACTCGCCAATCAGATCTTGCACTCCATCCACATCATCTTGCAATCCAATGATGGCTGGCTGGAATGCTCGCTCGCTGGGTGAGTTTTATTCTGACAGCTAACGGGGAGTTTTGACCTTTCGTCAGTGGAAAAGGTGGTGGGCAGCAAAAGCTTAACGATGTTTTGGTCACAAAAGAATGGCACGCTGAACTTTACGATTGCCAGGAATGGTCATTAAGGGGATATTTGATGGGGTTGAAAAATGACCATCACTTTAAAACACCTGCCGAAGAGCGTTTGAGGCTCGAGATTCGGATTGGGAGAATGATTAGAAGGGGTTAGATAGCGTTTGTTCTTTAGATTGAAGCAATAGGAGAGTTTTAAATGGTACAATGTAACTATTGCATGACATAATTTATGGATTCTTAACAATTTGCATAAGGGATATTATTAGTAAGGAAAAGTAAATAACTTCCTTCCAATGCACTATTGCTTGCCATTGGATACAACTGTTTCGTATAATCACCTACATTTACTCCTTGCCTTTCATGCACTTTCGATCGTAGCCAATCGCACTGTCTCGATCTGCGACTTATGTTAATAATCACAGCAGCAACAAAAAAAAACCCATAATGTCACGAAACAATGACACATCGATGGCAGACTGTCACGCAGGGCTTAAGGAAAGCGGTTCATTTAATACGCCACCCCCAAAGGCACCCTAACCTAACCTGTGGCAGGACACACGTCAGGGGCAATGGACTGTTTGGCTATATTTCTTCCTATAGTCTGATCAGGTTTTTTTTCCAATTGGTTACGGGCTAATTGGAAAGTTCACTAATCAAACATGCACAACCGGGCGCCATCGGGCCCTGGCACAGAACGGGAGGGGTGGGGGGGGGGGGGGGGGGTGGGGGTCAAAAAGTTCCCCGATCCCCCGGCAGAGCAGGGGATGGGAGTTGCTTTTGCATGCATGCATGGACGGGACACGCCACTCACGGTACGGATTTGCAATGAATTGATTTGGGGCGCGGGAATTTGTTTTTTCCTTTTTGGTATTCATCATTCGTCTCGCAGGACGGAGCCTGGGTAGGGAGCGGGAGGCACTGCAATTGCAGCTTTCCCCTGTCATGCTTCGTTTTTTACTTACTTTTGCTTTTCGTCTATAATCCACAGCGGAAGATGGATGTCTCTTCGTGGGGCCGAGGGTGATGCAAAACCCTCCTTCCCGTTTTACATCGATTCGATACAATTTGCATCTCATTTGAAGGTGCCAAAGGCGGCGCGTTTCGAGGGCATTCGACAAGGCAACACGGCGACACTTTTCGCCCGACAAAACACGGCGCCTAAGAAAGAAAACGTGTAAACCCCTCCTGGCTAGCAGCGAGATTAAACCGGCTTTCGGTTTCGATACGGTCGCCCGGCGTGCTATTGTCATTCAAATTGTTACTTATTGTTTACAAATGCAACACCAGGCGTGAGGACGGGTTAAGACGGGGTTCCTTTTTTTTTAAACAAAAATGCGAAAATGAAAGTGAAAAGTTGGACATGATTTGTGTGAGCCCTATTATTCGGCCTACAATCTATGAGATTTGCTCTAACTTGTGATGAGAACTGAGCAAACGGTACTACAAATCGTGAGCAGCTTCTTTAAAGAATAATAACATTACATTAGCATCGGATGCGATAAACAATCCACATGTTCTTACAACTTTTGTAAACCCTCAAAATTACGCTTGCTTGTTCCAGCATGCGTCCTCCCATATTCCCTACAGTAGTCCTGCTTGCCATTCAGACAGCGAGAACGCTTAAGTGGTCTCGCGTAAAGAAATTCCCTTTCACCTGGCGTGCATTTACGATGGCAGTCACGGTTCGACAGATTGTAGCAACGTGTTGCATAAACCACTTTGGCGCTGTATCTCGCGCCCCGGCGCTGCGGTCCCAGGAATGTGTGTGGCGTAGGATGTGTGACGAAGAACTTAACGCTACTACTCCATTGGACTGCTTCAGTGGAGGTTTTGTTGCAGGAGCATTGAATAAATTCTCCAAGGAATGGAAGGAAAGCAACATAAGCTTTTTGGAATGTGTTCAATATCCCATCGCCTTTTAAAATTAAGTTACTTTCGCTGCAAGGGATATGGGTAAAGATAAGCAAACGAGCAACGAAAACTCTAACAACTTCAATGTCGGTATGCACGCGTTGTACCTTTTTTCCTATAAAAGCGCTCTTTCGCTCATCAGATCGTTCGATCGATTTGATTTACTTATGGTTTGCTTTCGTTTATGTTTCTCCGACCAAAAAAAGAGCATACATCCCAAAACGAAATGCAAAGAAAAGTTCGATCAGTTTATCCCGACCTAGGGCAAAAACTCGTTTTGTTTTCGCTTCCGAAAGTCATTTATCTTCGGTGGCGGAACATACTGCCGCCATGAAGAAAGGATGATTGCGCAACGCTTACACGGGATCGATTAACTATTGGGGCCCTGCTGGTACACGAAACACACACGTTTTGTATCTTATTATACCCACACACACACACACACACACACACTCACACCCCATGGACTGTGTGGTTTTTCTTTTGTTTCCGCGCGCAGCTAATTTCCTCGTGCAGCAGGTTCGTGTCTTTTAATTAGCGCGCAGCATTGAAGTCTACTGTTTTGATCGTATACGCTGCGCGGTGCGGAACTGTGGTCGCCATTTAGGCGTAAAATAAGCGATCGCTTTTCTCGATTTCTTGGCTTGTGTGTGGCAGCACACAAAATCGATGCGGGGAAACGATAATCAGATGGTATTGGTTTTTGCTGTTTCAGGTAAGGCCGGCCTACCGAAGTATCCGGCCTAATTGATGGAATTGGCAGCAGTGCAGTGAGAGGAAGTGAGCTAGGGTGATATTTAGGCTCGATTACGGTCTACGTATGCCATGTGTGTGTGTGTGTGTGTGTGTGTGTGTGTGTGTTTGAAACGTAGTGATCGTAACGACCATGTCAATCGATCGCCGATTGATTGGAATTCCTTGTTGCAAATTCTACACCGTCTAAAAGCGTGAATGCCGGACCAGACGGTGCGTGGTATGAGCCGTGAAGCCGTTTGTCGAATTACTTGCTGATGCACCGTTTTCCGCTCGGTTGGATTAGTTGGAGGATGATGGAAAGGCGTCCACAACAAGACAAGATGGGGTTGATACCGTAGCGCGTGCGGGAACGAAACAGGTGAATGTGAAGGCTACAGACATTAGTTGAACGATTTATTTGTAGCGAGAGTCAGATGTGTGTTAAATATAAGCTGACTATTTTACGCAAATTGTTAAGATTCCATCAAAAGAAGCAAAAAAAAACAATCGCTTTCGAAACGATGTTTCGCTTCTTCGCTGACATGTTTTAAGAAACGTGTTGAGAGCTGCTCATCGCTTACACAATCAATACACACGATCGTGGAAATGCATTCACCCAGCAATGTGCACCGTGATGCTCATAAAATTTTGCATCCTTTAAAATAGCCTTGCATAATTCGAACCCGTTAAAGCTCGCCCGTGCATGAGAAGGAGCCATTTTACGAAGAAAAACAAAAAAAGCGCAAGATCATTTAAACACAACCCGGCACTCAGTGCAAACCGGCCCCACCCGCCGAAACCAAGCGAACCTTGCATTTCCTTGCAGCTTCGATTATTACGCAAGGAGCGTATGTATGGCGTGGCCAGCGAAACAAACCCAACGGCAGAACGGCACAACAAAAGTGCACCAATAACCTGATAGGGCCGGCCCCACATCAACCAATGAACCGGATCCCGCGCAATCGAGCATGCGAACGATAGCATAAGTTCGTCGTCTACGCGCAGCCTGGCTGCAGAGTGTTCGTTGTGGTGGTGGTGATGGTGGTGCTAGCCACAGCTTTAAGCAATCGCGCAGAACGGGCAATCGGGTTTGTTTATGAAATCATAACTCCAGGGCTTCTGGTCCTGCTGCTGCAGTACCCTTTCCGACAGCCCGTGCCTTGGAGCCACGTGCGACCTTTTGCAAGACAGCCGTCTTTTAAAGATCACGCCAGTGCGAACCTTGAATGATGTCAAGAAAGAGTCAATAAAAATTTACAAAAAAAGAATGCAAAATACAACTTCTTGGGTTTTTTTTTTCATTAACTCCACCGACCGTCCCAAGAATGAGGAAGTCAATAAATGGAACAGTTGTTTGAGTAGAGCTGTACGGTCGGGCTTTTATCAGTCCGAACAACTTTCCTCCTGAGCAGCCACGCTGTGTAAGCGCCACGTTGGGCAACATTCTCTCCCCGGTTGCTCAAGGCCTTCGGCGGTTCGGCCCAAGCGTCTAGGATCTGGTTTCGCAGGCTCCATCCCGCAGGCCCGGAATGGCAGTGGAAGTGGAAGGGAAACGAAAGGCCGCCGTGGACGGTCGGCGTCTAGAAAGGTGTACCGGCAGCACCCCGTTCGCATCGGCAAGCTGGTGGTAGATGGATCGGTGCTGGTACGAGTACGATGGATCAAATGGTTCTCAAACTGACCACCCAACCGACCCGGTGTAAAGGGATTTGGGTTGGGTAGGGCGAATAAAAAAAAAAGACGTATTGAAGTGTAAAGTAATGGCCAGCCGTCCTTTGCCTTTTGCCAGTGCCCACGGTTGGCTGACAGTGATCAAGAGTGATCAAATGTGTGATGTCATTGAGATGGAATTGGAACAGTGGAACAAGAAAGGTGGTACACGGTACCCTTTACGACAGGGGTGGGTCACCCTTGCCTTGCTGTATGGGTGCATACGCGAAACCGGCACAAGGATCTTGGAATGGAAGGCGTTACAGTAGCGTGAGGTTTGACGAAGGGTTAACTTGCTCTGCGGGTGTCCTCCATTTGCACTCTGACCTGATGCCCTTTACCACATGCACTTTGAATGGGCAATGGCTTGAAAAGAATTTTTTTTTTCGTTCATTACGACCCTATCAACATACCAATAAGACCCTAAAGTTGTAATATACACTTGAACATATACTAAAAACCTACCAAAGCTAGCGTATATTTCATCCTGTAGACGAGTGTAAACTGTAACTGCACACGAACTATATCGTTTCTCCCCGCAAATGCTTTCACTGCGTCAGCAAAAGCAAAACACAAAACTGATTTCCGCCGTTCTGTTCTATGCCACACAAAATGCACTCTTTTTCACCCGCTATCGAACGTTTGTTCACTTTCTCCTTCACTAAGCTCACCACGAACCAAACGAAGTTTTCTTTCTTCCCTTCACACGCACTATTGCCCACGGGTGGGAGGGCGTACAAAAATCGGTACGAGGTTACTTGCAAACCGTTCCAGACAACGATCTGCTAGCAAATAACCGTTCCGAGCGTGCTGCACCGGCATCTTATACCGAAGGCCTGTTTTCTTGCCACGCCGCTGGTCCGTTTTTTTCCTTCCACCTCCTTGCGATCACATGCTCCCTCTGTGATTCGCTCGCTCTCTTTATTTCTCTCCCTCTCTCTCTCTGTCTACTTAATGTCGGTGGTTTGGCGGCATCATTACCACGGACGCACCCTGGAACGCCTGTAGTAAGATCGTAATGTACACTGCCCCAGCTACAACTGCCCTGTTACAGAAAAAAAAACAAGCAAAACGCACGACGACGCTACCACCAAGCGATAGTGATCGCGGATAGTAGACGGGTGCGGAGTAGGGTTGTTGTTAATGTTGCCGAGGAAAGGCAAAACAAACCATGTGTGGGTTCTCACTCTCACTTTCAGCACGGTGCAGGGTAGGCTGCGATCAGTTGCTTGTGTTTTTCTTTGCTTCTTTTATCAACCGTTTCATGCAACTAAAACATACCACAAACCGCTAGTCGACGACAGATGGCGCTTTGGTTCGTAGAGAGAACCCACATTGATGGTAGTATTTCGTCGTAGCATATGCTGCGTTGCATGAAGGCGTCGCATTGATCCCCAAAATGAAGTACATTTTATGTATACAAAAAGAGGATGAATTTGATCCTCAATCAACTGAAGGTTGTGGCCGGTTCTGCTTACTCGTACTCGTCGATCTCTGCACTCAATTTGTTCATGGGGCACGCACTTACACTGGTTTAGTATTGCGCAAAGCGACACCTTGTACCCCTCGAACGTACAAGGGCCACGATGGATTTGCACCCGGCGGCGGGTTCCATGGGTGAGCAGGGCATAGCGTTGCCCGGCACCTCTCCACGATACCCTCATATCCTCAGTTGGTCGAATGTGGATCGAAACGTAGCACCAAAACCCCGTACGCAACTGCCAATCCCAGACAGTGCTCTGCAAGATGTGGGTGTGTGGATGTGTATGTGTGTGAGTATATACACGCATGCATGCACGTTCAGGATTATGCATCCCATGCAATGTGGGTCAAATGCGGTAAAAACCGTGGGCCAGACTGGGACGGAAGGAGCAAAATTGCTTAGCTGCAGAACGGCCCCGGCAGGGTAATGAGTTGGAGGTCGAACTGGATTCCGGAGCAAGGTGCCATGATCGGTGTAGTTGCTCTGTTGGCTTGGGATTATTGTTCACCCGCACGATACACTAGGCAGTATGGGTGTTTGTATTATTATTATTTTTTATCAATGGTAGATATATGCATGCGATATCAATTAGCGTTAGCGATCTTGTCGGGCGATCAATTAGTGTTGGTAATCTATTAAAGACTGGGGGAGTATCAGCTGTTGCTTTATTCTTACAGGGTTTACCAGGGGTTCTCATTGTTGTGGGACACTTCCTTGACTCCTTCCAATTGGAAGTTAACTTCATATGATGGAAATTGGATTCTATAGCACCCTTTTTGGACAAGCTAATTGGAAATTCCTATTGGAATTGTCCAACAAGGCGCCCCACAACTATGAGAACTCCTGGAAAACCCTGTAAAGCAGGTTTTTTTTGTAAAAATCCAAAAAAGGCTACTATTTATTTCAGTTTGTGGTATGCTGTAATTTAATTCTTGCCCATGTTAGTTCCATAGTTCCAGACATAAAAAGAACAGTTACAGAAATAGTTCAATAATAATCCACTTTATTCCAGCAGGTTTGAATATCAGTAGCACTAGGTAGAAACTACACTAACGTGTTCAACAACACCGTTATATTGCACTTACTTTAGCTATCTTGCATAACCCTTATGCAGAGCCCGGAGTTGCCTAATACTTGCTGTACCTATTTGCCCTAAAGGTAGTGAAGGTTGCAATAATACTTGCTGCTGCAGATGTCCTTAGTACTTAAATATCTTACAAATAACTATCAATAAAGTAGGTCGATGAAATCGTGCCTCATCCGGAAGGTTTGTAGCATCTGTTATCACATGTTGCCGTTTTTTTTTGTTCGTGTTGCGATCGTGTATGTTCCCAATGCGCGCTCGGTAAACTGGTTCTGGGGATCTATGGTTCGCCATGAAACCTTTAACTTCCCATTGGGCTTTAGTACACCAAATCCTGACCCGTTCGAAATACTGTCATGAATGCTGTATGCTGCGAACCTGCGAGCGATCCCGCCTTACTAATCGCTTACTTACGAATAATATCAATGCACATCGTTATCGGAATGTCACACTGTGTTGCATCTAAATTTAAATACTAGCTTTAAATTGTGTGCTGAAATCTGTTCCCAATGGTTTGATTCTACTTGCTCCGCTAGTCTGATTGTATTACCATCTATTTAACTAGCTGCATTAGAACTTGCTACAAAAAACTGTATCCCCTGCCCGCTATTATTTACTAATAGAGAGAAAGAGAGAGAGAAAACGAGGGAGAGAGAGAGAGCATGTCTTACTGTAAAGCTTTACAGAAAGATGCTTTCGTTCTGCGCAAATCCGATGTTGCTGATGCCGGCCCCATCGTCCGTGCTGTGCGGGAAGTGTGAACCCAGGCGCCTAAAGGTAGACAATCGGTACAGCACATTACAATCGTTACAGCAGAACTCACGTGCGTTATTGCGAACGTAGCGCGCTCACTTACCGTTTTGGATCGTCGTTTTCCAACGCCGCGTGGTGCTTCGTACCGTTGATGGTGGCAGCATTTTGATAGATCGACGCCTGCTTCGCCTGCCTGCGCTGACGATACTTTGGGCTGAGCTTGTCCTTTAGGATGGCCAGCGACAGGGCACCGACAATGCTGAACACACCCATGATCGTCATCGGCAGGTACTGATCAACGTGTTCCTGTGTGGGTGGGGAAAAACAAACCGAGCACAAATAGCACAATCAGTAAAAGCTTTAAAGTGGCAACGCCAGTATGCCTTTCCCCGGTCAGCTTTGTCTGGTTTGGTAATGATGTTACCCCCGGACCGAAACAGGGAGCGGGAATGCAATTAAACGTGCAGATGCGCGACCATAACTCACCAGCAGCCACAGGTACGGTACGATGATAAGGGCCACACCGGCAGCGAAATTTCCCACCCCAACGCCAAGGTTGCGCATCGTGGTCGGATACTGGTAGGCGGTAAACGTCGGTATGATGGCGTTACACGCTCCAACACAACACTTGACTGGTAAGGAAAGCGGAATAAAGAAAGAGAAAAGAATAAGTGTGAAGAAGCAATAATGTAGTGATAAAACCAACAGCGAATGAGCGCGCCTGATACAAAAGCTGACTGAGGTGATTCTCTATCCCTTCGGCGGCTGAGGCGGCAGCAAATTGATAACACTTGAGTAAATCAGAGCGCTCCGGGCACAGTGTGCAGTGTTTCAAGCAACGGCGGCACTACATAGTTGAACACCAGTTGAGCGCAACACTAATTGAATAATGTTTCATCATCATCAGCAGCTTCCCTGAAAATGCCCAAAGAGCACGGACCACGTACGGAACCGGTGCGGCACGAAAGTTGTCAAATTTGCGAGAACGTGTTCTCCCCGGACCGCGGAAGGGGGAGTGACAGAAGGAGTCTAAATTTAGAGCGCTTCAAGGGCCGAACGAAGGCGAAATCTGCATCTTCACACGTGTGAGCCAAATTCTCCGAACCGGTTCGAGGGGGGGAATTCCACGCGACAAGTGCGCCTCCGTCAGCAGCATGGCTTGATGAATTGCATAAGCTGCACTACCCGCTGCACCCTCACTCACCGACCATCGCCAGCGTAATTATCAGCCAGAGGTTGCCATCCGGCACGAAGTTCATCACGATGCAGGACAATCCGGCCACGACCATGTAGAGGAATAAATTAATCCGCAAGCCGAGCTTCAGCACGACCACGATGCTGAGACAGATGGCAATCGCTTCGACCGAACCGGCAATGACCTGTCGAGGGGGTGAAAAAGAGCGAGAGAAATTTGCGTTGAAAACAGAAACAGTAGTAGTTGCAAGGATGATGCAGGTCGCGTAAATTAGGGCGAGTTTGCGTTTTTGTCCCCCCCCCCTCGTCTCCTCCGTACCGTGTTCAGATAGATGTCCCCACCGAGATTGCTCAGGTGCAGCGTAATGCCGAAGTAGATCAGTATGATCCCGAACCAGACGACGATCATGACGAGCGTGGTGCGGATAAACTTGCGCCGGAATACGTCACCGACCGAGATGGCGGCTTCCGGCTGCCCGCCGTTAGCATCCTCACCCTCGGCCTGCAGTGCCTTCCGATAGTTGGCGGGCAGCTGCAGATGGTTGGTGCTGGCGGCCCGCTCCAGCAGCCGGCACAGCTCGTCGAGCCGGCCCTTGGCCAGCAGCCAGCGGGGCGATTCCGGGCACCAGTACCAGCTGGTGACGAGCAGCAGCCCGGGCAGCGTGATCGCGAACTGCATGGTGCGCCAGTCGCGCGCCACGTAAGCGATACCCGCGGCCAGTATGTAGGCCAAGGCCACCGGAAGTATGTTGAGGATGCCGATGATCGTACGGTACCGGCCGCTTACCAGCTCGACCACCAGCACGAAGCTGACCACCGCGACCGACATCGAGGCAAAGCCGATCACCACGCGCAGCGCCATGTACAGCTCGAGCGACGTCACGAATCCGAGTGCGAAGCCTGTGGAAAAGAGAGAGAAAGAGAGAGAGAGGGCGAGCGAACCGCCGAGAATTAGTCGGGATGATTGATTTTTGCTAAATTGTTTATGTCACAGCGAGGTCCTTGTGTGATGGATCTGTTTGTATGTTGGGTTGCAAAGGGTGGGGGGGGGGAGGGGAGGTTGGTTTCCGCTTTCCTTTCCTCTCCATCGCGGATGCTAATGAGTTGTAACTATTGGCTGGGAATTGTGTGGGTTTTGAGGTTTGCATTGGCTGAGATTCATGAGCGGAAGTGATCAGATGTAGGTTTAGGAATTCTGGTTTAATGAGGAGTGTGACGTTTACTTCCTTGTGTCCATTCTTGCAGGAGCATAATGGTTGAGTGATCTAAGTAACGTTTGTACCATTAACATTGGTTTAGTTGTTGATAGTAACCTGCATCTATAATTAGCCTCAGTTAATGTTCGCTAAATCCCATTGAATCAGCGTCTAATGAGCTAGTTGCTTACACGAGCTCAACAAAAGCGTCCACTTCATTGCATGTTAAAGCGTCTTTTATTTCATTGTAAACGATTTAAAAAAATAAGCCACGATTGCCCATCAAACTGCCAAATAATGTCACCGGGGGAACATCATAATTGAGGATGCTAATTTCATGCACAAATGAAGAGTTACGGCTCGATGCGAAGGCGGTAATAGTCGTATTGCTTTACCATTTGACGACGGTCCCCATCACGTTCATGAATGATAGGGAAGACGCTCGATCGTAAAAATGCCATAACTGCACGTATTGCGAACGTCTAGCCGGACGCCATGACTAATCAGTTCTCTGGGCTCGTCGTACTGCTACCTGCGACGGTTCTTTGGGAGAGCATTTTGGTGTCGGTTTTAGTTTAGTATTCTTATGTTTACTACAACTATAAATAGTTAAAAACTATACTGCATTAATTGTACAGTTGTACGCTGTAACATCACAGCTTTGATACTGTGCTTTTTCAGCTCAGTTCCGGTTCGAATGCCACAGTCTCACGAGTTCGTGCCGAAGCAAAGCTTAGTATGCCTTCAGTTCTTAGACATTCTTGGCGGTCGTTAGTTTACGAAGAATTTGTCGTGTACAACTGCTCGTACCTTTTGCACTGTAATTTCACCCATAAATCGCGATCGTGCGCTAGGGAGGAAATTGTTTTCCCTCCATTTCGTTGCAATAGCACGTGAATGAATCATTTAACTACCCAAGGCCGTTTAAGGGGTGGGTGGTAGATGATACGTTCGAAAGTTGAAGTACAGAAAAAAAATTAAACGAATTTACTAATGATCAATTTAGGAAGAATTAATTGCCATTCAAATCGACTATGAATGGAACGTTTTTTGTCTCTTTTATTTAACATCAATTTTGTCTCCAACTGCAAATAAGATAGCATGTTTATAGACCCACGTGCAGGCCTCTACCTAAAGGAGTATTTATGGAAAATTGACAAAGTAAACAAATCCACTTTAAAAAGCTGCTGATAATGGTAAGCAAATTGCTCGATTGTGGCACCATTTGCGACACGCACAAGGATTGCTTCAAACCACCGAAAAAGCTAACGATTATCCTCCATCCAGACAATCGATACGCGACCCACGCGATGCAGGTTGGGTCGCGTCGCTGAGCGTAACGGACAAGTTGAGCGTTCCCTGGGGCACGCTAAAGGCTCACCCTCCCATTCGCCCGCCGTACTGCAATCCGCTCGTACAATTACAATCGTAATTGAGCGTGTAATTTGGTGTTTGCAGGCATGCAAAACAATAGCACGAGCGGGCAAACTGGCACGTACGGAGCGCTACTGTTACTAATTCTGTTTTGAAGCTGGCATGAGTTGGAGTTTGGAAAGTGATGTGTGATGTGTGCCCCCCTGTGCCCCATTGTGCTGGACGCTGGCCTTACCTGTCACACCCTGAAGCAGGGCAAACCCCATCAGTGTGTGCCGCCTGCCGAACTGATCGGAAATCCAGCCGCTGCCGACGCTCCCGAGGGCCGCCCCGGCCAGAAAGCACATCTCCACGATGCTCATCAGATGGGCCCGATCGCAGACCAGCCCAAACTCGGCAATGATCGTTTGGCCGTAGACCGTATCGTCATACTCGTACCCGCTGCTGCAGGCCATTTCTAGTTCGCCCTCGGACGCGTTCGACGCTGCACGCTGGAAGTGGTCCAGGATGCTGTCCACCGTCAGATGTTCGTACGGTGCGGCCCGAACGCTGCACTGGCTGGCGGTGGCCGTCTGCGTGAGATTGCGCCACAGCTCCAGCGGGATGGCGGCGAGATGATCCGGCCGGGCGCACCAAAAGTCTCGCTGGGCGGCCTGTTCGACGATCGGGGGGAATCGATATGGAAGGGGAGAAGGAAAAGAATAAATTATTAGTAAATTAGTCTAACCAAATATAAGCCCATACATAATAGAAACTATAATAAATTTCACATGAACTGCCATTAGTACACAGATCTACTAACGGCAAATGAATGTAGAAGCTCAACTCACTGTACATGTTTCATGTCATTAGCATGGCGTTAAGCGACTATTAATTGAGACTTTTCTAACGGTCTAGAACTGAACGGTCGTTGTCGCTGTAGGCTTATTATGCTAATTCTATTCCTCTCTCCTTCTCCATTTGTCGCTCGATATATGGATATTTTCTATCCTTTAATAGCAGTTGAGATACTGCTTTCGCGAGGTTTTATTAGAAGGCGCGTGGCCACAACAGCGACAAAATGGCAACACATTTGTCCACACTTCAGCTTTTGTTGCTTTTTTGTTAAGCGTTACAAATTGTCAACTTTATTTTAATGCTCAAAATTGTAGACTGAATCAATAACGAAATAATACTGTCAAAACCCTGACCTTTGCCGCGTGAAATGGATTCGATTCTGCTGCTCTGTTTCCTCTCCAAAATCCTCACAAGGACAACGACGTACCGTTTGAGTCGTTTTAGTAGTTTGCAAGTTCTTTTTCGTGAAAGTGACGCTTGGAATGTTATCATATAAAAGGGCAATAAAAAAAAGGCATTATGCATAATCGAGGGCATCACCACCCCGCATCGATCGTACTCTTCGCATTGTCTCTTCGCAATACGATAACCAATTAATGACTTCAACCCTAAAGTTCGCTGCCAAGTGGATCAAAACATCAACGCGGTTGCATTGGTGACCTTTACCCAACGGTGTGCGTCGATCAGCGCGACAGCACGACCCGGACCAGCATGCGCAGCACACACAGGCATCTAAGCTGCTAACTGCGCCAATGCACCGCATCGCTCGTGTACTCGTGATTAAACGCACATCGTGCACCGGGGTTGGACTGTGTTCTTTATCCGCGCAAGGTCACGGTCGGCCCAGTCGATCGAAGGTTCGTTGGGCTTGTTCGCAGCTTCCTAACATGTGTCGAAGGAGGCACGCGCGCGGGCGCACGCTCACACCGCTTGCGTACGCCGCCGGCGCACTAAAGGGCAGCAGTCGCGCAGAACAACATGCCGGTGCTGGAATTCTGCACTGCAAGTATGTTCGCGTGCCGGCCATTTCTTACAATGTGTGGAAGTGGAGGTGTACCTACAGCCCACCGTTTCTTGCCGATCCCTCGATCGCGAATGCGATGCTTTTTTTCTCCATAGCGTTTGGTTCGTCGCAATAGCAATCTGGATCGGATTTAATGTGTTGATTTAATTTAACGTAAAGAACTCAATTATCTCCTATCTCGCACCGCCAATTCGTCATCTTGGTCGTGGTGTTAAAGGAAATGTATGGTACACATGCGTTATTGTAAATGCACCAGTGTGGGCGCGGGTGTGATTATCTATTGCTCCCCGCTGTTGATGTCTGCTGCTCTACCGACAAGCAATGATCGAGCGAAGCAAACACCGACAACCGAACATGCAAGAGTTCAGTAAGTGGTTTGATACACTTTTTGACACCTTATCGAGCTTGCCAGATCATATCGTGAACGTACCGGTTACCTCTTCCTGCTTCTCCACTGTTACAGACACCATTCCGTGCAAACTGATCGATTATTTCCTGTGCAGATAGGATAACCCGTTCGGTAAGTACACAGGCGACATAAATCGGCGCGCAGCGTTACACTATTTGCAGCGGCAAATGTGAGAGTAACACTGGTAAAGCATTCGAGAAACCACGGGATCGAAAGACATTGGAGAGCCACAAGCTCTAGCAGCTCTATTTTTAGAGCAAGACTGTTATACATGGTCTCTGCTTTGGGTGTAAAAATAACCTGTCTTGCACCTCTTGCTGTACAGTGTGCGCCAGTCGCCGCCAAACGAGCGGCGTCCTTGGCGTCCTTGGGCGCAGCGCTGCGCTGGAAGGTTCGTAATGTATGTGAGAAAACAGAAACAGATATAAGGGGGTTGTTGGATGACGCGACTTATCGTCCGCGGGCGTCGTTGGTCGTCGCGATTTCCTGATTTCGCGCACCGTGCCAGGACCACAAACTAGCAGCGCACAATTAATCCCCACAGCCCCATTGGTGTATAATCATTAATAAGGTTCGCCAGGGTGTGTGTGTGTGGGAAACGATTGATTGATTGGGCGCGTGAGTGGCTTTATCTACTGTTTTTTTTTTGTTGACTTCCACTAGCAAAGAAATGTTCCTAAGCCTCATTCTGCCGAGTTTAATTTAATTCTTCACGCTTTAGGGTTCGCCGCTACATTTCTAGTGATGTTGAATGTAGTTTATTGGGACGAAAAAAAAAGCTTTATTAAATGGCGAGAACTTCAGACTGAAGGAGCGGCGCCCACTGGGAGCGCCATGAAATTGACGTTTAAATTGGTTTTGATTTACCGGTTCAAAACGCGCTGCCGTTAATAGGTGTGATGATAGCGCATTTATGAATAATTTAGCGCATTGAGTGAATAAGTGGTTAAATCGACGACTGTTTTCCAGCGACTTTAGATAATAGTTTGGTCCTAAACACTTGTTTTTCTATATTGGTATATCTCGTTCAAAATACTTAAAACCCCAATTTTAAATGCTGTACATTAGCTTTTCAGTCATCGGTACAAATTAGGTACACACAAACCTCTCTTTCAAAAATGTTTTGGTGTTCCAATTGCTCGAACTATATAGTACCTATATAGTACCAGTACTCACATACGCCTCTGAGACATGGACACTGTCCAAATCTGACGAAACCCTCTTAGCCGCGTTCGAGAGGAAGATGCTCAGAAGGATACTTGGCCCCGTATGTGTGGAAGGACAATGGAGGAGCCGCTATAATGACGAGCTATACGAGATGTACGGCGACCTCACTGTCGTACAGCGTATTAAGCTCGCCAGGCTCCGGTGGGCTGGCCATGTTGTACGCATGGAAACGGACGACCCAGCCCGTAAAGTCTTTTTAGGCCGTCCACAAGGACAGAGGAGGCGTGGTAGGCCCAAATTGAGGTGGCAAGATGGCGTGGAGGCGTCCGCCATTAAGGCCGGGATAACGGACTGGCAGACGAAGGCGCGAGACCGTGAGCGGTTTCGGACACTCCTGAGGCAGGCCAAGACCGCAAAGCGGTTGTAGCGCCGGATAAGTAAAGTAGTAGTTCCAATTGCTCAATTAAACTTTGTCTATAAATAAATCATAGATCTCTCATGCGAAATGTTGTTTTTTAATCTTTGTTATTCCATCGATCAATATTGTTTTGAATGTGGCGGTTTATTGTTTCTTCAAAACACACTTTTGTAGCCTAGATTCTTCTTTTATGATTGATCTAATCATACTTCAATTGAAAAAAGCTTCAATAGTAGCAAGGAAGTGTAGAAGCACGAAACGGGAAGTAACCTTTTGAGTTGCAATAAAAACATTATATCCATCACTCGACGCCTTCAGCCGTATGTAGTCGGTAAGCAATGCAAATCGTTGACCTTATCGCCAGCACTGCTGGAACAGACTTTTCATAAAACCTCTCATAACCACCGTTTGATAATTATATTGCAAACGCCGCCGGGCTGGTCTATGCGCGTCGCGGGTCATAAACCAGCTAATTGCGCGCAAGAAGCTGCGCCAGCAAATTGAAGAAAAACGTGGCGTCCCCATCTATCGACGCCCCTTTACGAGGTAGTTTCTGATTTGCAATAGCTCTACCTCGAATGAATATTGATATGTTCTAACGCATGCGTAAAAATCAAAACCACGGCCAGCGCGAGGTGATTGCATGACGATGATCGCGAAACAGTCCGGAAGGATCGTCGATCTACCGATGCCTTTGCACGCGGTACAGCTCGATACAAGTGCGACTAGAAATTGTTTCCATTGAGACATTGAAATAGCGCCAGGAAGTTGCATCAGTAGGTGGAAAATACGACGCAGCCGTTGGACCGGGTTTGAGGATCGAGACCGTACGTAATCGCCACCTACCGGGGCGCACGCGGGTGGCTAGAACGCCCCTAATGGGTGAACCGGTGCGACATTTTTTTCCCTACGCAATGAGTTTTGCGTATCAATGGGACGGGAATGCCACAGAGAGAGAGATAGAAAGAGAGATAGAGAGAGCGCCTTAAGCCTTCTCTAGCGGTCATTAGTGAACAATGTCTCGCGTACCATACGCTTCAAGTGCTTTTACATGTTTGTCCTATGTAAGCCGGCGGATCGGCACCACACGCGCACCGCACACATGGCCGCGGGCAGAATTGGTTTGTGCAAAAACAGAAGGAAAAAAAGCCACCGTTTGGTTCCGATTCCGGTTCTCCCTCGCCAGCAAAGAAAGATCGCACCGCCGCGATGGGACTGAACTTTTTCAATGCTACGCACCGGCACTCGAGCCAGGGTCGCCGCGGTCCCGTTTGCAGTACCGAAAGGGATTCCGGCGGTCTTTGACTGACCTGTGCGACAGACCAGACGACTCGGTGACGCACAAGTGCGTCGTCGGCTTTGGTCGGTGCTGGGGAAGGCTAGAATTCGCACGCGCGCGTACGGTGAAGTGCGAGCGGTAAGGTCAACCGGTTCAGCGTAGTATAGCAGCTACCGAAGGATGCAGGAAGCCCGTTCGACTGACTCCGTTTCGCCAAATCGGAACTGATGGCGAAAGGAAATCCCGCAAAGCGACGAACGGCACGCGGCCAGTTATTATTGTCGTGTTGTTCATATTTTTGTTATTTACGTTGTCAGATCGGGTTGTTTTTATTGGAACATAAATTTGATCTAGATCTTGCCTGAATGGGGCCACACAAATCAGTAGGACGGGGTTTTTGGTGTGTCACTTGGATGTTGATGTTTGTTTTTGGCTAATTTATATTTAATAAATAATATTTAGTTTATACATACATTTAATGTATTAAAAACTAATATTTCTTATACTATGCAAACTAAAGAAAGTTTGGCAATTTATGTTAAACAGATTAAAAAAATAATAAATCATTTTACATAGGCAGAAAATGATCATGCACATTATTATAAAAAAAACAATCAAAACAAATTCACTAAGATAAGAATATATCAATCTTTTCCCACCGGTAATGATCCTTCCTGTTCCCGTTTAAAGCGTGTTGCTACACGCGGTAGTTGTGGAAGTAAAGGCACAGCAGCCCACGCTCCCAGCGTGCGGTTGCTAAGAACGACGGAGGAAAGAGTTCGCTCACCCAAAACGTCGTCGCCCGCCAGCACGATGAACGCAACGAACCTGCATATCAAGTGTCAAGGTCTAGGTCGTTCGGTGGTTTGGCGAACGGATGAAATATGTAGTTCAGTCTATAAGACTACAAAAAAATAAACCTCCAGCAAAAACAAAACAAACAAACACCATAAACGAATGGATGCAGAGGGCAAACGGCGAGAGATCGCCACGGGAACGATCGGTTGATCGGATTTTCACTCAACCTTGACAGCTTTGCTTTTCATCGTTCAAATGGGTGAAGTGGTAAAGGAATGAAAACAGTTTTTTTTAAATAAAAATGGAGAAGAAAAAAGCGTAATATTAAATTCTGTGCTCCCATTCTCCGGTCTGCTTTGTTGCCGTGGCGCGTGCCTCCCAATCAAATGGCAACAGACACGGGATGACGAATGCAGCAATGTTCCGTCTAGTTTGTGTTATTTTTTAGCACATTTTTTTTCGGTGCAAACAATTTAGCAGTGAACGCATAAAAAAAACAACAACATATTCACATCATGATCGGGCGCGTGCCTCATAGCTCTTCCGGCATGGCGGGGCGACGTTGAAAGAGCTGTGGTAGAACAAATTTATAACAAGGCGTATAAATAATGCATTTGCTAGCGGTGCGGAAAGTCGATGGATAAAGTCGACTTGAAAAGGGGGAGGATGTAAACCATGCGTTTACCTGCAGTGTGGAGAATAAAGGAACAAAAATCAATCAACTTTCATAAGTGATTTTAGCTTTTTTTTAATAGAAAAAAGGTAGAAAAAGTAGTGATAGATGGCGCCAACGTAACAAATTTAAATTCAAATCACTACCTCTACATCGTCAAATGTAACGAACAGGATCGTTTGCGTCATCCGTCCTCGGCACTACCTCGCCGCAACCAAGAAGCGTCGGAAATCTCAATCATAGCTCGAAACTATAATTTAAAAATGCTCATTTTTACGCCTCCGCTTTGCATTTGTGTGTCCACAGGCTGTTCTGAGTCTAAATCGCCAGTAAGAATGGCAATCGAAAAGGAAAGTAAACGCGGTGCGACTCTTATATGGAGCACCACACATATGGCATGGTTCGCTATGAATAAATAGAGCGCCTGTCATTGGAGCGGCATTGAATAAATAAGCAATTAATCTGCAGCTGCATTGGAATGCACTCCAGCTGAGATGCTGCGTGGTAGAATTTCATTCACAATTTTTGTACATTTATCCCATTACACCGTTGCGTTACCTTTTGGATCGTTTATTTCTCTACTGCTGCAACACATTTAATCAATCTAGCAAAACGAGCCGGACACCAAATGAACTGAGCAATTTTACGGCGAAAGTTAATCGATTTTGGCACCCATTGGTTACGCTAAAGATTTGTGTGTGGTTTGTGGTGTGGTGCCAAACATCGATCCAAACAAACCCCAAAAGACCATGGATGCACCAAATGCATCTACCATCAATGGAACGAAAACACACAACGGAGAGGGACAATAAGAAAAAAAACCCACCCCGCGAACACAGTCGAATTATGTTGTAAAGTCAATGGACTGACTTGACTTGGTCGGCGGTGGTTGCTGAATGGATGATGGACGACCGTTTTATGGTTGATCGGAAACGACTGGTTTCTCTGCTTTCTCGTTGCCGCCCAAGCGCTCAAGGTTTCCCGTCGGTGGTGAAACATTAGCCATTAGACATTAATTTATTCTTGCCAACTCGCCCTAACGCTGTCAGCGGGTTGCATGTGTGTATGTATGTGTCGCTTTTACTTCATCACCATGCCAACGACAACGGTAAGCGGGGTGGTATGCGACGCAAAACGGTTTGTTTAATCACGGGCATATGTTTGGTGTGTTCCAAACGCCTTCGCGTAACGCATTTGTTAAACACGGAATGCATGTAAAACAGACCTTTAAACTGATTTATGTTGCTGCCATTTATTACCACCTGTTTCCAATTGTGGGGTAGAAGAGGGAGAGTTAACTTAAAATCGATAATCAAAATGTTAGCTGACCGATGGACACTGAGCGCCATCCATTGGCTACTAGATTAAAGCTGCTAACGACGGCACTGACAGTATCTCAAAAAGCTCTCATCGTGACCTGACCCAAAGACCACCAAAGCCCCCTAATAGCGGACCATAAAGGATGCAGAAAGTGTCGAATATGAGCGTTAGAGGGTTTGGTTAATCTCAAGGGTGCTGTGTAACCTTGACACGATTATCATTAGACCAAACTTTGGGTCGTAAAACACAATTCGCTACGCTACGTTTTGCGGCACCCATCACACTAAACAGATGCGGGGAAACAAATCGTTTCGACCACTCTCATGCTCCATACCCTTTCACTACCGCGAGCTGAGCTGAGCATAAGAGGAAGCGAACATTTCGCCCACTTCCGAGCGGTCGTCCCTCGATGCTTGCCAATTGCCAGTTCCCACCGAGCACGCGTGACAATGACCTAGCGTGCGGGGACGCGGTCACCCTCTTTAGGATGTTGGCTTCTTTGAACGCACACTCAAACCCAAAAAAATGTGCTAAACTAAGAGAACAGGTTTGTTTGGTTTCGGTTTTGTCACAATATTTGGGTTTTCGGGGTACTCTTTCCCCACCGGAACCAAGGTTACACCCATGTGGAGGCGCTCATAGATTGAAAGTGAAAGGTGCTGCTGGATTGGAGCTCAATCTCAAAGCTGAGCTTTGAACGATGCTCGACTTGAATGGAGCTTTCGTTAAGAATCCTGCATTAAACATACTACTAACTGCCCCAAGCTACTGACAGTCGTCATAGTTCATTAGGCAGTCGATATTGGTTATTGAGTCGATTGCAAATTCAATTTAGCATTATCTGATCGATTACACAAAGCACCAACTGCACCAAAGCGCACTGCACAAGAAGTCTCTTATCCAATAAACTCCACTGCCGGCAACAAGGTTGGCCCGGACCCCTGGGCTTATCGTATTACCGTGGCGTGGCGGGGAGATAGAGAGGGAGGGAGGAAAAAAACGCAGAAAAACTGTGCACACTCAAGTGGCAATTTGCAGGTAATCCGAGCGACGAACATTTGAGCCCAGCGCCACCGGGAAGACGGTGCACGGCACGCGAGGAAACTCGGTCGAGCGAGCAGCGCGCCGCTCGGTATCGCAGGAAATGAATCGCGAAATCAGGGCCCTTTGGAATCTTTCAATCAAGGCGGCGTTTCATCGCCGATGGTCGACCGAGCCTGGAGTAAACTTGATACACGCGTTCCTCTTCTTCCGTATTCAATCAACCGCTCGCCTAATGCGCACCCTATTGAAGAAGTTACCGGGAAGGCGTTGTGTGCAGAAAGGATACGCAGTACGGCTGCTACTGCTGCTGCTTCTGCCTCTGCTTCTGCTGCTGCTTCTTACGCAGACGATATTGGAATTGATTGTCACATGAAGCGCCGTTCTTTAAGCCCCAATTACGTACGCACGCACGCAGAACTATCGTAGGAAAAGGTATGAAGTAATGTCCCCGGTTTATGATGTAAAATCAATGATACATTCCAAGCACGCTGGTGTAATGCATCAACTCGCTATCGTTTGTTTGTTTGGATACGGGCGGACTGGCGCTTGGTGTTATATGGCTTACAATTAACATTCAAGCAGCGGGTCGTAGAAGACGTTGTTCCACGTACGTGGTTCCAAGATTAAAACCCATCTATAAACTGGTGGTTTGATGCCGCGGTTCCGCTGACATTCAAAGTGCCCTAGGTTTTGGGCAAGCGAGCACAGGCCGGCCAACACGGTGTTTGTTTGCCTTCACAAAACACTACAAATCCCTTTGCTGAAGGGCATCCACCTGACCGCTGCTGTGGTAGATGGGAAAGCAGGAAAGCTTTACAGATGGCAGTTGTTTGATTGTGATTTTTACCGCGGCAGTTTAACGGAATGATCCAGATGCTAAATGTTGATCTGATTTACAAATCACACATCTAGAGAACTTATTCAAGCATAATCATTAAATTAGATGGTGTCACAATAATTACCACAAATTTATACAGGTTATTGGAAATTTCAAACAACCATAAGAAGTCTAAAAATTCAGCGGAAATATATTTGTTATCAACAGTTCTACCTAATAACATTTACATTTAAAGAAAATCAACGCAGTTTAGTAATACAGAAACGCTTATCAATAACAATTTAAACGAAAATGGTCGTTTGCAGCACTTTAATTTTCTTGATAACTATCAGCTTATTATTGTTAACAAATAAATAAAGAAATTGGGCAATGCAGTCGTACTTCTGGAACTGCTGTAATAAGTGATCACATACTACAGTCTGCTCCCGAGTTACGCCGTTCTTGGTGATTTTAAATTTTTATAATCTTTTGAGCAAATTGTTCCCATCTGATGCATGATATTTAAAATGTTAAAATAAATGCCTTTTTAACTGGACAATATTTTTTTTAATGCTTTTTTTTTAGCAAAAACTCTGTCAATTAATTTATCATTAATCCTCATCATAATCATCCCTTAGTTAAACATATTTTAGTGGAAAATCACAATATTTGATTAATTTAGATATTTAGATAGTTATGCTAAAATCCCCAGAACGCATTACCCGTGAAACTGTAGAACCAAGTGTACCAAAAAGTAACCAACAAGGTAGGAATAACCATCAAAATTATGTAGGAAATATAATGATATTTTCCTCGATGAAAAATATTCAAATTATCATCATTAAGCATAATCTTGTCGTATCGTCCGTAACAATTTGATACAGATAAAAACTATTAAACGCACCGGGCTTATCGCTTATCTGAAACTAAGCACTCGAAAGGCAATGTCCTTCGCCCTATCTTCACTCACCTGAAACACCAGACAGAAGATGTGAAACGTCGTCGGTATCTGGAACAGGCACAGCAGGAACGTCCACCCGAACTGCCACCGGCCGTAATGCCCGATGTACTCGGATATGATATCGCTGTCCTCGTCGTTGGCCGTCGCGCTCAGATTGCTGCTGTTATCGCTCTTATCGTCGAAGGACGGATCGTGCACCTTGCCACAGGGTGCACTATTCGACGCCGCCGCCGCCGACGCCATCCGGCCACCCTTGCTACCCGCTCTGTCCGGCTGTTGGTAAATATTAACCGTGCCAAAGTCAACGGTGGACGCTTTCGGTGGCAGCTGCAGAACGGAGGTAAAGGTAGCGGGCCCGGTCGGTGGCACCTCAACCCGCGACGGCACCGTGACGGTGTAGCTGCCGGCCGTATCCGTGCCGGCCGATTCGTGGGCCAACCGTTCCTGGCTGTTCATTTTCTGCACGTAATAGTGTCGCTTCATCATTTTGCACCCTCACACAATCGGCGCATGTAAACACGCACGCAGCAGGCTGTGGTTGTTTTTTCTTCACCCGAGCAAAATTTGTTACATTGACACATACACAGACACACACACACGTGGGATTGTAAACAAACACGGGGTAACGTTTTTGGCAACTGCTTTACAATGAAGTGCCACTTGCACGGAAATAAAGAACACTACCGTCAAGCGCTACTACTGTACCGGTCGCCTTACCAACACTTTAACACCGAGCTTCGAAAAAAACCAAACCAAAGCTGCAAAAAGCTGTTTTCGATCGTGTCCGTTGGAGCACCGCGCACGCGTTCACCAGTCGACGGGCGAGTTCTAGCTCGCAGGAAGCGTTACTAAACACTGAGCGGATCGTGCGCATGGACGCAAAGTTAAATAGACTATCGTGGGCTGACGACGACGACGACGACGTTCAGCGATCTGTACCCGCGTACACGTACAAAGCGACAGCCCCTGCCGGCACACACCGTTTCGCGTGTGTGCGCTTTTCTCTACTCGCGTCAAGTGTTACGATCTAGCGGCGGCATCGTTGACATTTCACCACTATCATATGCGCCCGTCGTCCGTTTGCCGGTTGATCGGTGCCTGAAGGCGACCGGAAACCCGGCGGAGAAGTAAGCTCCCATTTTGGGCCGATGGGTTACCGATCGTTCGGAGGTTCGGGGTGTCGTGGCGCACCGCGGCAGTTGTTTAGAATGACCGATCAAAGCGAACGCGACGATTAGGGGTAATAAGGTGACCAGCGAACCACCAAACCACCCGGCACGATACAGCACCCGGGGGAGGGCGGACCATTTACCACCGGCAATCTATCAACTATTCTCAAGAAGGTGGAAGGGTCAGACGGGGGAGAGGGTTTGTAGGAAGGGAGTCTTACATGCACCTTTACAAACAGAACGCGCACCACCACCACCGGCGACTGACTGCACGGGGTGAAACGCTTAAAACGGTTGATTGTTTTCTGTTTCACTTCACACTTGCTACTGCTGCTTTGTCACCCTTGTTCGTTACATGGCAGGAACGATTAGTAGCGTTTTATGGCTTGCTGTTTTCCCTCCGGCGCTACAGGCATGTTTCCTTTTTCTTTATAAAACAATGACTGTGCCCGTCTTATTATTGTTATTATTATTTTTGTAAAAATAAGCTACCTCCCTATACAAACCGTTAATGGTCTCTGGGCGATAGTGTCGGAAGCAGTCTGGAGCAGTTCAGTATGAAGCCAGCTTACAATGTCTACTGCGAACTCACTGTAGATGGTGATTGCAAAAACGGCCTATCGAGACAATCATGCACGATGAACAAATTTAGAGCGATCGTGGTGCTAATCAAATGTCAACGCAAGCAAGCCATGGCGTGGCTGCCAAATCGGCAGGTGTAAAGTGTTACATCGTCACCTACAGGTAGGTAGGTAGGTAGTGATGAGCAGTTGATCCAGCTGTTTTCTGCGTGATGCTGGGTGAAGCGTGCCTTTACTTTGTTTTGTTTTGCAAAAAACTGAGCTAAAGCGTTTGGTTAAGTTGATGCTTACAGTCGTTGTATAATGCGTGTCGATTAACACATTGGTGGGGAATACATATTTTAGAAGCTACAGGATCGTATTATTTCGGCTCGATAGTCGCTTGCCTTGGAAGATTTTGGGAGTCCTTAATCAAGTTGTTGGATTGTTACTAAAAACCAACCAGTTTCCAAAAAAACAAAAGAAAAAATAGATGAACTAATAAATTAAATAAAAGAAGTTCGTCCCTAAGTCTTCAAAGATTTAAGTCTCGTAAAATCATTAATTTACAGACTAAGCCGAGAGATAGTAGTGTTTCAAAAATGTTTTGTGATGAAATGTTGTGTGATTTTTTGTAATTTTCAGATAAATTTCAAAAAATAAACAAAACACTTTGCTAATCTCTGCGCTGGGCAAGTAGCGGAACTTGGGGCAAGTGTGCCACCTTAAGCATTTCAAGCTATAACTCACTAAAACGAGTTTTTCAAAAGCCGATTTAAATCTCATAACCATTTTACATCTATTTCCTCACTTATAAATGAGTTTCGCTTGAAAAAAGTGCAAATAAAACAGTTTTTGAAGCGTTTTAAAAAGGGTCCAAAAAGACGTTGTTTTTTGGGCTATGGGGCAAGAGTGCCACTCGTATGGGGCAAGACGGCCACCTGGTTAAAATAACCATATTTCTTAGATAATAGGAAATAATTACGTTTGTACCACTAGTGTATGTATTCCTACATGTATTTAGTCACCAATGAACCCTTTTTGACCACCAACTGTACCACAATATGGTTTGTTACTGTTCTGTTTTTCTGGCGTGGAATCCGCTCACAATAGCGCACCATTCCGCAGCACGCTACAACAATGTTTACATTTTTGACAGCTCGCGCCTATGAAAGATGGTGGCACACTTGCCCCAAACAGAGATGGCACACTTGCCCCAAAAGTTGTAACTTTTTTGAAATTGAATTTTTCAGTGACAAAAAGAAAGTTTTTTTCAACTAACCCCACAAAAAATTTCACGTTTTCTCAGCTATACGGTGGTGTAAATATTTTCTCTCTTGATTGTTTGCTTGATTTTTGAGAGCTTATCTGATTGGATTCAAAAATTATAATATTCTGATCAATTTTGAAACTCAATATAAATCAGTTCAAAACAATGGGGAATATCGATTGGTCTATATGAAATTCGGCTCAGTATACCTAGTCATTGGAAAGGAACCAACTGTATACACAATTGATCATTAAACTAAAGTTTTTAAGGAAAAATGCTTGGTGGCACTATTGTCCCGTATGGCACACTTGCCCCAAATTCCGCTATTAGCTAGAATGCTTCAGATAAAATAAAAACAATATTTGGGCAAAACAAAACAATTAAATTGTCTTGTCTCCGAATCCCAGCATTATGATTTCCTCATCAAAAAAGGAACGCTATCAAACGAATATCTTGTTCGAATCTAAAACAATAACAGATTAGCCAAAACAACAACTTTACAGCTCTTTGTTTGAGCTGTTTTGTGTGGTTTCCTTTGATTGATAACTTCAATCGCGTCGTTGCAGCCGTCGACCGAAAGGAATGGCTTATTAAATTACCCACACGTGCCACTGGAGCCACCAGGAGAAACGGTTCTGGATAGAGCCTGGCGTGGCGGAAACCAGAACATATCCTTGAGCGTAAAGCCATTCATTTTCGTCTGTCCGAACATTGCTGGAGGAACATTTTGAACTGCAAGTGTTACGTCTCCCCATGCAAGCAGTGGTAGCTTTGGAGTGTCGGTTTACCGTACTGAACCACCACAGCCCAGCACCGTACGACATCCGACACGAACAAGGTGCAAATGTTCAAACCCAAATGTGGGTTTCGGGTAACACTTCCTACTGAGCATTAACGCTTACATTTAAATTATAGATGTGACGAGCTTGCTAAGAATAACAACTAAATACAACGACGAAAGAGAACGAGAACATTAATCGATCATTTGGTACATTTTATTCGCGCGCCTGTGTTGTGCTGTATCGTAAAGACAGCCGGCAGGCAGACAGAAACCTATCAGCAATTGGAAGCACCGTAATTGAAGAATTATAGTCTACCGGCACCTGTCCCGAGGTTTTGGCGGACAGAGCGCTACAGAGTGGATAACATGAGCAGGAAACGGTTGGTCGCCCCCTCGTCAAATGTCGATCCAATTCAATATCTGGGTCTCACTGCCTGTGTGTGTGTGAAGTAGTCGCTGAGTGGCTCGACTTTACCTCACCCGTTTATCAAGCAAAAGTTCGCCCCGGTGGTTAGCTTCCAGCCGGTGGTGACCTCCACGCTGGATCGGATGGGTGCGTTCTAGTGATCGTTCGTTTCGTTCGTTTTCAGCTCGATTGTATCCTGCTGGGCCAGGGCTCGGTTCAGGAATTTAGCCGTAACCTTCACCGTCAGCTCCCTACCTGTTGCAGTGCATTCGATTCTGGGCCAACGCATTCCCAGCCGGTATCGTTCCAATTCTACGCCAGTTCCCAAACGAGCATCGAGCACGAGTGGCTCGATCGAGCAGGAGATCCCACTTCGGCGGCACGCGGCACCACGGCACAACACAGAAGTGTCAACCGTGTCGCTGGTGGTGATCATTTCGTAGTGACCGCGTCTCTCCAGCTACGGGTATCCTCCGATCTGTTATTCTTTTTTTTTTTGTTTTACCACGCTCCGGAACATAGAAATCGTGACCGAGCAGGCTGCATCAATTAACATACAATTAACTTCCCCGTTCTTGTTGCTTGGAGGGGTTCTGTTGTTGTGTGGTTGTGTCTTAACTTTCGGACTTAAGTCTCTGCTGCAAAACACCGTGCTCTTAGAGCCTGTGCATTCGCTTCCACATTCACTTACCGCCAATTGTTGCTGTCCCACGTTGCCCGGTGGTGAGAAATTGAATTCGAAAGCGACACTCGGCTTGCACACGCGGACGCGAAGGTCGTTGGTGCGTGAAAAATGCTGGTGAATCACTGAGACCTGCAGCTATTAGACAATCGTTTAGGAAGAATGCTGCTTCAAATGACTCCGTACCCTCCGTCAAGCCGATTCTCATCAGCTGATGAGCAACCGAGTAAACTGTCACGTCTAATGTACTGGGCAACTAAAGCAAACCCGTGCCGCTGCCGTTTTTCGGATGGCTGTTAAACGTTGCCCAGTGGAGCACGCGAACTACACACACAGTACGGTAATTGTACCACATTTATTATCTCTAGCGTGTTTGGAACTACTCACACACTCGCCTGCGGAGCGGTTAACGACGAGGTTCGACACTCATTTACTTCGATAATGGTTACTCGCGCTCACTGTATCATCCTTTCGCGCACGCCTCTAGCTCGCCACCTAGTACTACTACTGCTCGTAGCTTCTTTGTTGGAAAGGATATTTACAATGATGATTCAACCACAATCACTTACACTAGCACCTAACACGCGTAGTAGTAGTATTTATCTGTTCCGTTTTCACTATTGTTCTTGATTTGCACTGCAGCTAGTGCTGGATCTTTGTGTGTATGGTTGTTTGACTGCTTGCTTGCTTGCTTTAATACTCAGCCTCAGGACACTGGCACACAGACTGCCGTGTCGTGGACATTTAAATGCTCTATTATATCTCCTTTTAGTATAGTATCTTTACAACTGCTGGTAAACCAAATTACACGATGCCGGCAAACTGATGCACTAACGGAGATAAGTGACACGAGGGCGAGGGGCCTTACTTTCCAAGTGGAAGCGAAACTTTCTTGCTTAAGTACGAGTACGAGCAAATAAATAAATAGAAAGCTTTTACACTCACACACGGCTTCAACAATAACAATAGACAGAACTGCTGCCCGTTGCAACACTGCGCTGCACCGATGCGGATGGTATTACTGTAACGCATCCCTTACACACTGTTCACTAAACATCTTCTCTACAACAACCACAAGATGTAAAGAAGATTACCTGCTTACATCTTACATGGTTTCTGTGCGCTAGCTTAGTATTATTTGCCCTAACTTTTTATCAATATATATTAAATCTCATTCAAATTCCGCCGACCCGATCTTCCTAACACAAACCTTATTTCAACCCGACCTAACCTTCTACTACAATTTGCTCAACATTCTCGCATTGAACTATTTACACGAGTTTCCTTTATTATGTGCGGGAGCTTTTAAACTACTGTCTGCCGGTGCTTGCCCTCGTTTTGCTTTGCCTTTTGGGTTGATCGTCGTCCATAAACAGGACTCTACATTGACACATGAGAATATATGACACATTAATTACGTTTAAGTACGGCTAACATAGACGAACAATCTTTCAGCGCGAAGGTTACGGAAACAGCGGTGCTAGGCCAGCAGATCTGGAGAGCTTTCGGGAGAGCTAAACTACTGCTCAACTGATCCTGTCTTGCGTGATTCTTTTGTGGGATATCTCATACTCCTCTGCTGTAATAGAAATTTTACAGAGAGAGAGAATGCGTGCGTGTATATAAGAGAGCCTTTGAATGGTTAGTATTCCTTTACTTCCGGTACTTAAATTAGTATTTCCCTTCCTCCATCGTTTCCAGTTTGATATATCGATACACCATTTTGATGCTCTAAAATACACCTAAAGCGTTGCTAATTCTGTTTTGTTTTTGTGTTTTGCATTCTTTCAACAATGATTGGCATAATAATATGTAAATATTGGATGCTGCTTTACAGATGTGTGATGCCGCTCAGGGCAAATGCTACTACACAATTTACCGTCCCATCCGAGGACGTAACGATGAGTAGCGGGTAACGCACGTGTAGGAATCGTCTAACACCCGAACCCTATCAATCTATCAAAGTTCGAAGATCGGCCCAATAATGCATGTGGCTTAGTGAATAATGTACAAAAATCTCTTAAAACTGTTGGATCAGTCCCAACACTATTGCTGGCTGCTACTGCTGCTGACTATAACTATTGTTTACTGTGTGTAAATGAGCGGAGTGCTTTGCTTTGTGAACCGGTCACAACGACATTCGCTACTGGGGGGCGTCGGGGCCTTTCCTGGAACCAGCCAGCCAGTGCCCAACATGACGGGACCCGCGACGTATCGAAATGTTTGCTTCCTATTGAATAAATCTGTTCCATTATACTTAATTCTTGCTTGGTTTAGGCCAAGGTTGTTGGCTCAGAAGTAAAATCATACTAAATGCTACCACAGCTATTTAGGCGGGCTGTTGGAACAAACCCTCCTCCGGAGGACACTCGGAAAGGTTGGCATTACAGGTACACACACTGTACCGTTACAGCGGTGCTTTGACGAACATTGAACCCCTTTTCAAAACTGTCTCATAAAATTGACCATTTTAGATATTAAAAAAAACAACCAAATCAACGACCATTGGTCGCTCTCTGGCGAAAGTGTTCGGTACAGGATTGAGGTTAGAGTTCGGTGCGCTTCGTGTACTACAAAACTCGATTAGGGAGTAGATATGGCAGTTGCAGTTGATTGATCGTTGATCATGTCGGTCGGATGATACTTCACTCCAGCTCCACTGTGGTGGTGGTGTGTTAGCCGTCGCGTAACAGTGGGTCCAGCTGAGAGAGGGCTCGCATCCACGCACTATACCAACCAGGTCTTGCCTCGGCAGAAGGATTGATTAGGGAGAATGAGTCGCACGGTTTCGCTTAAGCTGGTACCTGTGTATCGATTTCTCTGTGGATCGAATGTAAAAAAGCATCACAAAATTAAGAGTATGGCTCACGGCGGCAAACATGCTGCAACTTACTTATCCTCATCATGCTCCTCGTGCTCGTGGTGCTGCATTGCTTCCGGCAGGAAAATGATCACAATTGCGCCAAAGATACACCAGGCCGTTAGTAGCGTCATCAACAGATGGACTTCGATTTTTGTCTATCGAAATAAAAACTCACAGAAACGTTAAGATGCATCTAACAGGCTACACGATTAACGGTGTGCTACTTACCAGCAACGATAAGTATGGTGTCAGGACGAGCGCAAAACCAGCCGCCAGGTTACAGGCTCCGACACCGACGTTACGGATTGCGGTCGGATACAGTTCAGCCGTGTACACCGGCATAATGGTGTTACCGGCGCTGATGGTGAATTTACCTACAAGAGGAGGGTCGTTATTGTGTCAGTTTTTTTTTAATAAAAGACCTTCAAACAGTCGTTCTGTCTTATCGTCGATTCTTACCGATCATCACGAACGTAATTTTCATCGCCAACAACTCCGGTTTACCCTCGACGATGGCGGCACACAGGCAAGCAAGTGCGGCTGCAAAGAACGTCGCACAGAAGAGCCACTTTTTGCCGGTTCGATTGATGATGTACATGGCCAGTGCGATGGCGGGAATCTCTACCAAACCAGCCAGTGCCTAAAGTGGGTAACGGTACGAAACAAATCAAGTCAAGTGAACCGAGTTTTGCACGGGAAGCATTCGAGCAGTTCGGAGTGTAATGCGGATTGCAGCCCATCAGGCGTGTAGCGAATATTTATAGCAAACCAACTGGATTTACACCGAACTGCACGTACCCAACGCGGAATTGTGTTGTAAAATGAAACCTATAATTGATTTTCATCCACAAACCCCCTTCTCCTCCCTCAAATCACCAAATTGACGTACCGAGTTGAGATAAATGTTGCCGCCAAAGCTGTTCATGTTCAGTACCAATCCATAGTAGACGAGATTCATCGTGAACCAGATGCACAGGAAGCAAAAGGTCACCAGGCGAAGATACTTTGATCGGAACAGCTCGCAAACACCGGCCGCCGTTTCCTCCTCGTCCACCGGGGGCTTCAGCAGCTTGTCCAAATTGTCCGGTAGCGGGCGCTTGTTGAACGCGGCCGCCTTGCGGATGACTTCCTTCACCTCGGTAATGCGACCTTTGCACAGCAGCCAGCGGGGCGATTCCGGCAGGACGAACCTAAAATGAGCAAATTCTACTTTTAGGTCTGACTGTTTTTTTGTGTTACGGTGATGTTTTACCGATGTTTTAAACAACAGCTCACGTAATTCCCGAACATATTTAGTGTTCTTAGCCCTACACTTTCTCTAACAGACTGCCGCATTTCCCACAAAAGCTGCAGCCATTGCCAACCGACATTCCGATGTCAAACCACAAGCCATCGACCCGCGGTCGGAAGGATGCTTCACCAAGCACTAACCACTAATTACCAATTTGCAGTGGAAGCACAAAATTTCCCAACTCTGCGCTTCACATTACCTGCTCTCAGACAGATAGAGCATCGGGGTGTTCCTTTCACGTGTACCGGGGAGAAAGAGAAAGCAGCTCCTCAACTCCCTTTACCAACAGAAAAGCAAATGCCAAGCGTGAACCTGTGAGTGAAATTGATGTAAACATGGAAACGAGCCGAAGGTCGAAGCTATTTTCTACGCTTCACGTTGTTTGTCGTGTTGTGCTCGAACGACGAGGAATTGGAATTGTTTTGCAAGCTTTGCAGTTGGTGTGTCCATCTTCAACGGTGCTGACATTATTCGCACCAAGGACGGCGGGGAGCTAATCGAATTGGTTTTTATTTATTACTACAAAGGTCCCGTTTGCCATCCACAACACATCCTCGTCGCCAACAGGAACTAGAGGATTGTTGGGTATGGTTTGGCATCTCATTACTGGTGATGATTTTCGAGGCTTAATTAGCATTGTACTGACAGGCTGACAGGGTGCTCAGCAAATGTATAGTGCCACATGCGACACACACTCTTTGCGGGTCAAGACAGTGCAAAATACAAACAAACAAACACGCTCCCCAACATAGAAGGAAGCAAACTATTTTAAGCAATTATTTAAGCGCATGTTGTTTGCTTGAAGAGCTCGTGGGCGAGAGTACATTCTTTCCGGGCGAGCGTAATCTGATACGGACGTAAAATTAATGTGAACTCTGTGGTACGAGCAGCAACAGCAACCTGTTGCAACGGACAAGTTGGACGCTACGTACTGCTCATCGACCTTCAATGGTCTGTGAAATGGGACGTTTGCTTTAACAGGTGGTCCAGGTTCGTCAGTGGTTTAATTTATCACTAGCACTGCAGGATGAGCGAAATTTCACTCGCAAGAGGACGTACGTATGGGGTTATTCGCTTTCATTGCGTCGGAAAATCAAACACATCCAAAAAGAAGCAGATCACCGTTGCAGGGTGATCACTGCAGGGACTGAGAAATTACTTTTGATATCCTATATTGACCGTAAAGTGATTAACTTCATTACCACCCATTAACGTGACTTGTTAGATGGTTGGTTTTCATACATACATACCATAATAGGCACAGAAACACACCCGGCAGCCCGATGCACAGCTGCAGATTTCGATAGTCCTGCGTGAGGTACGCAATGCCGGAGATCATGATGTACGACACGGGCAGCGGGAACAGATTGTACATGCCGGCGATCGTTCGCCACTTGCCGTCCACGTACTCGATCGCCAGAATGAGCCCAGCGTATGTCACCGACACCGACACAATGCCCAGTAGCGCACGCAGCACCAGATAAAACTCGAACGAATCGGCAAAGTAGAGGGCTAATCCTGTGGATGGCAGCATAGAAAACAGCAGAAATTAGTAACACTCAGCAAACAGAGACGTTACACGATCCTTTCGTCTTACCAAATATCGACTGCAGGACGGCAGAGATGAAGAGCATCATTTTGCGGCCAAACTTGTCCGAAAGCACGCCGGACGTGATGCCGCCAGTTGCAACCCCGGCGAGGAAAAACATCTCGGCCACATTCTTCAGGTACTCCTTGTCGCAGACGAGATTCCACTCCGAGGACCAGGTGTTGCCGAGGTTGTCGTGCACGTCAAACTCCCAGGCGCTGCATGCAACCGTGTCGGTTACGTTCTTCGGCAGTGAAAAATTACTCTAAAATCGTTGTCCATAGTAAAGTTAGCTTTCAGTTATATCCTCAAGCATTTTCTTCTCCAACTGTTGTACTGTCCTTCCTATCCACGCCGTCTTATGCCCAATTGTTCTAATCCGCACCGCGGGGACAAAAACAATTTGCAAACGCAGCGGCAGAGTACGGAGTACGGACAAACAACAAAGGGCGGAAAGAAAGCATTACACAGCCAGCATTTTCGCTACTTACCATCGACAGCTGGGCGCTCGTTAGCGCATTCCAGTCGTAATTCAGCATCCTGCAATTTTCCACCGAACTCGACACGTTCCGCCACCGGTCGATGGGGACGTCGTCTAGATGTGTCGGCCGTCGGCACCAGAAGCTTTTATCTGCTGCCTGGGACGGATTGATTATGCGCAACATTAACCGGAAATGGGACACCGTATGAATATTGAAACGGTTTCTTGGTTTGTCCCTGTCCCCCGTACTCCGTACGGGCGGGAGACGGAGCAAAGTGGGAGAGGGGCGAGAGAGAAAGACAGAGAAAAGGCAGCAAGCGAGAAAGAAAAGGAGACAGGGCGAAACGCGCGGGCATTCAATTGGACTAATTATCGTGATCTGAATTCTTGGCATGCCGTAAATCTTTGTACCTGCTTTGATGGTTGGAAAAACGTGGCGATGGGCAAAAGTGATGGAGGGAAACAGGCAGGCTGGCATGGCTGTGGTATGCGGTCGTTTGAGGGACTTTTATCGGATTACAAGAGTGAACAACAGCACGACAGGATAGTAGTGAATGAAATTTGCTACTAATATTCTTCTTGCTTTGCTTCCATAGCGCTTCAATCTTCTTCTTATATATCTGAGACTAATTGGTTCACCCACAGCAGGACAGTCAGTTCTCATTTCTTCCAATTGCTCTGATTGAATTTCCCAGAAAATTAAAAGGAAACTATTCTGCAGCTGGAGATTAAAAGGATATTGGAGATTTCTTTTCAAATCATTTCTTTGTCAATTAAATAGCTTCATTCAGTTTGGCTTCTATAGCAGCCATGATGTTACTAATTTGTCTAAAGATAACTATTCTTTGCAGGATATGTCTGTGGGAAACAGTATGAGATACAGTGAACCCTCTCTTATTTGAGAGGCGATGGGACTGTCGAATAAGAGGGGTTTTCAAATTACAGAGGTGGAAAGTGCATGAAAGGTCCATCCAAACAAGAAAGAGACAGAACATTTAGTATGCAGCCTTAACTGTTGCTATAGGAAACTGCGAACAGGATTGCCAATTTGAGCATACATCATTCAATAACCATGGCAACACCATACACAAATAGAAGGGAAACAGATTTCAGAGGTTTTCCAAATTAGACGAACAAAAATGTACTGAAAATCAAGGGACTGTGCAAAATGTTCAAATAAGAGAGGTTTTTCAAATTGGAGAAGTGTCAAATAAGAGAGGGTTCACTGTATTTACGTTTAATTCCTTAGTTGGTGACTGAGGAAGCGAATTCAGTTACACTGGTAATTGGTGTTGGTAAGGACTTACGTATGAAATGAGCATCTATGGAGGTTTCGATTTGGACATGGATTTTGGAACTAATGCTGGGATGCAATTATGTTCTGTTAGAACTTCTATCGTTGCCATTATCTCTTCCCTTGTTTTTTCTCTCTCTTTCTCTCTTTCGCATCTTGCCCATATCTCTCCATCCGTTGTATTCCCCATTTCTTTCCCAAAACCTACCTGAAACGTTGGCGAGTAGATGTGGAACGTGTTCGGCACCTGGAACAGGGAGAGCAGAAACGTCATCACGAACTGCCACTTGCCATAGTCCCCGATCAGTTCGCCGATGATGTCGCTTTCCTCGTCCGAGCTTTTGCGCTTTTTCGCTCCCTTGGAGCCGCCCCCGTCACCGGCATTGCCCCCGCCCTTGCCGCACGGTTTACTGCTGGCCTTGTTGTTGCTGCTGCTGCTGTTGTTGTTGTTGATGCTTTTGAGCGGATTGGGGTGGCCGAGCGGGTGCGTTGCGGAGGGTGTCGGTGACGGGGTGGCGCTCGCTTTTCCCAGCATCGCGCTGGGACTGGTGGCCCGTGACGAGGGGTTCAGCGTGATGTGCATCCCGCTGCAGTCCTGTTCGGATTGGCCGGGCGGTGGGGACGGTTCGTTCGGGGAGGTGGTTTTAGATTTGAACATCTTCACTGCAAAGAAGGAAAACACACACACACACACGCACACAAGGGGGAATAAATAGTTGATAATATTCGAAAGTATAATAATTTTGGAAAAATCTTGGATGGTTTAATTTTTATTTCACGTATACACATCAAATAGTTTCGTTTCGTCATTTGAGAACCAAAATTCATTAACCCAGCACGAAGCACACGATACGCTACACTTTGGTCGCTCCACAACTCAAGCCCCGAACGGTGGGTCAACGAGTTTTACCGCACGTGCTCGTGCATAATTTATGTGTACCAATGCGCACTTAATCCCGATACCGTGCACGGACAAAGAGACCCATAGATAGAGAGAGAGAGAGAGAGAGAGAGAGAGAGAGAAAAAGAAACTACACATCTCCATTGTGATCTTCATGCATCTCACATCCAACACAACCCAGAATGGGGGAAGAATGAACAGAATGAACAGTGCACCTCTGTTTGCACTAACATGAGATGTCTTTGATGTTTTCACCTCTAACGTAAATGACGTCACAATTCGGCGACTGCTGGCGACAATTTGGTGACAAACTGCTTTAACACTTTAACTTCTCGCACGATCCAAACACGATCAAGTCTAACGCACAAATAACCGAATGGGTGTAACAGCGTCAATATTAAAAACTAAAATCAGTTATGTTATGTTACCACCTCCTCACAACCCGCAGTCCTGCCCCGTCAGATAGACATACCATAGATAGATGGCCTTGGCCTTGTCGAAGGAGAACAAAACGACTGCACTCGATTCGGTCATTCGATCGGCCGATCGGTTCGGGGTCGTCAGTGAAGCACATTTTACGGATTAATTTTTAATTTATCGTAAAGTACGGGTCGAAACGAATTTGCCTTTTTTTAATGCTTTAGTGTAGAGCCCACCAACGAAACTATTGGGGCAAAGTTGCATCTTCTAGTGTGATTATTTCTAGCTACTATAGATGCAAAAATCCTGCATTCAAATACAAATTGAGCGCTTGTTAAATGCCTTCAGGTCGGGCACAGGAACGAGCAAAGATGGCGGATTATTATCAAACAAGCATTACATTGAAGTAAACCCTTTATTGTACTGAATCGCAAAAAAAAACAACAATGTATGATTGCAAATTTAAATAATTTTACGATTAATCTCTCATAATCGATGTAAAACAACCCACCAGGCGCAACGAATGAACAATGGCGACAGGGCGTTCTGTAAGCCTGCAGCAATCTCGACACCGTTAAAAAAGGTGCCATAAATGTAATTAATTCGAATTAATAATTCATATTGCACGTAATCTAAATAGCTCTCTCGTACCTCTCCCTTTCCACGCCCGGTACAAAGCGGTACACAGCAAATAAATCGTACTTGTAACCCTTCCCTTGTTTGTTCTCCATTGCCCTGCCGTTCGGAGCGTTGAAATAATGTTTCAATTAAGTCACGTTCGGTGAATCCATCAATCAACACGGCAATCCACTCGACTCGCTTAATAACGATCGTTTTCACCGATGAAGCCATCAATTATGATTCAGTATCAGCGTGTTGTATAGCGATGTACTCGTGCGGGGAAAAGAGTATGAAAAAACGTGCCAAATTCGACGATAAATAAAACCTATAACCGCGATGTACAAAGGCAGGCGAAAGGGGTAAAAAATGCGACTTGTCACGCAATTGTACTCCTTTTTTTCTCTCTCTTTCATCGCCGGAAATTACATCAAACAAACCGGAATGCTGCGCACACTGTTTGATTGACGTTTGAATGAACGACATTACGCATCGCGTCCATCCGCCGACCGGGCCAACACTAATGGGAAGTGACACATCTTCAGAAGCACGGCCGGCACACGGTTAATCTCCATTCTTACGTCCATCTATCGCGTTCGGGGCGTACCCGGGCTGACCACTGGGGGGAAAAAAGGATGCCCCACTACCACTGGCAGTATAATGCAGTTCCATTAATCTTGTGTGCGGTTTCAATCGCCGTTTCGCGATCGTTAGCGATCACAAGCAGCGCGAGCCCGCCCTATTTATGCAAATTCCGCAAACAAGTTGTAAGCGTTCAACTCAAGTGCGATCGGGGCGGGGTAGCAATTTGATTGCAGCAGCCGCACAAATGGGAGGAGGTCGGAGGAGTTGGTCATGTTTGTTTCAGTGAAGCACATGTTTCCGCTGTTTTTTGCTTCCTTTCGTTTCGTTGCAAGGGGGTGCTTTTTTGTGTTGCATGTTGTGCCAAGCGTCAGAGCGTCATCCGAGTGGCTACAATGTTGCAACGATCGTAGATTGAAGCAGCTAAATATAATCATTAATGAGCGGGTGAGCTATCGAAAATACCATCACTGTGTAAGATACGAGCGTTTCAAGAGGTTGCTTTAGTTATTGCAAATGAGTACATGAGGAACAGATGTTTCTTTCACTGTAGCTTGATTCACATAAAAGCTACATAAAAAGCAAAAAAAAAACACATTATTCTCGAAATGTATTCAATTCAAATCAACTCGAAAGAAACACATGACAGTATCGACCCTTCATATATATCCCTTTGAATAAATATCTATCAATATGAAATTGAAGATCATCACTAATGTTTAGATATACTTTAACGTTTGCAGGTTACAAGGGTAAACATTATTAAAAGGCAGAGAGCAAGCAAATCGGTGCGCAATGTTTGCTTTCACTCATCAAAATCAAAATCAAAGTGAAAATTATTCGTCTTTAATCCTTCTCGCACCCACACTCCCCATCTGATGCCCACCCGTGATCATAGCGACAAAGTCAGCGTATACCGTTTCTTCATCCGCTTTCCCCTCCCCCCTTCTTTTAAATGCGCCACAACCCATTCAACCAGGTTGGCCATGGACGCAGCATAATCATAATCACCCGTCAAGCTTTCCAATCCAGCCGGCAGCCAGCCGAAGCAGGTTGCGCTCAGAATGTTGACTTTTAATTTGCTTTTCCTTCCAGGTTGTCCGCGGAATGGTATTCTGTGGCGGGCGCGATACACAGCTTACGCCACATCAAACGAAGCGTACGCAAGGAGGGAACTGTGATTTTCCTTACACAAGTGTCACTGGCGGCTGCTTGCGGTTTTCAGTATCGCTATGTCAATTGCAACCTCACTCGCCGAGCGATGGCTAAAGTTTTTCGCTCTAATTGAAAATGCGCCCGGTCGAGGTTGGAAACCCCAAGCGGTGGTAAACTAATAGATGTTTTCCTTAACGGCAGGGTTTGCTGGGACGTGTTGCTTAGTCTGGTGGGGCGACGTGCTAGCAGCCAGCTGATTTGCTATGGGAAAAAGTTGTTCCCTACCCCCAGCTGTATGAGGGGCAAGTAACAGGAGCAGAACTTCTCTTGGCCATACTCAAAGTGGGGGGGGGGGGAATGTTGCTAGCATTTTCGATTAGTTTACCACAGCTACCGCACCGAAGGGTTACCGCGCATCCTTTCGCGGGACATTTTTAATAAACATTCTGGTCTCGTCTCCGCTTCTAACCGAAACATTCCAACCTGAAACCAGCACGGCGTGTGAGGGCCAGGGACACCGGAGGATCCAAAGAAACGTAAATAAATATCATCATTCCGTTCGTTTCGGTAAACGCCTAAACCGATTTGGTGAAATTTAGTTAGAAATCCATTAAGATGTGACTTTCTGGTTGTGCTAACCCGGTTCCACAGCACGGCAGGACGTCCCGACGTCGGGCTGCAATCATAGCCCAACATCAAACGGGAAGGAAAAACCCTCGTTTGACACACACACACAACTGTCGAATCAAAAGTTCTGCAAAACCCCGTCTACGGAGGCAGGAAGGTCAGTAAGGACGTGCCAAATAGCGGTGGTTCTAGCAAGAATGCTTCTTCCGTACGAATCCGTACGATCTTCCTCTCCAATTTTGTCTGTGGGTGTGTCTTGGGGATGGTTGGAAAAGCCACAACCGCAACCACAGATAGGAAAGTAAAAAATGAAGCACACACACACACACACACACACACACATTTTGCAATCTTAATCATTTCCGTCTCGCGTACGGCACGTCATTTCGCACCACCAAATGTTACCACCCTGCGGAAATCCCAAGTGGCAACATTAACGTCTGGCGCTGGGTGTGAGCCATACCTTTCCAGGGCGCTCCTTCGTTGGTTCACGCGGGTACGTGACTTTTACCAAGCCCAAAGTTTGTCTTTGGCCGTCCCTTACCGCCACCCCCCCCCCCCCCCCCCCCCCCACCTTAACCAACGGATCCCAAGGATCGACGATTTCCAGCTTGGGAAAGCGGTTTCACCGAAATATCGTTTACGAATTTGCATCGTGGGAAAGTTTTCCCGGGTGCGAAAGAAAGTGTAGCAATACCATACCGCTAGCAGCACAATTTTGAACTTTCTCGATTTGCGCGAGTACCATACGCGACGGCACGTTTCGGCCAATTCGGCGAGTGTAACTGAGTGGCAAGAGAGGGCACAAAACCGTACGCCGGTTACAGTTTATCATTTTAATGTCGTGCCGGGCGGGAGGGAAGAGGAGGGCTTGGTTCATCCGGTTGGAGATACAATTTTGAAGCGTGCTTTTGGCTTTCAAACAACTACTTGCTGAAAATTCAATGCATGTCAATGACAGTGGATGGAAAACAGATTTCTTCTAAAAGGGAACGTTTTAAGTAAATTTTGCTGCTTGCTATTGAGAACATTACAGGGTTTACAAGGAGTTCTAATAGCTGTGGGACACTTAATTGACTCCTTCTTACGCGAAATGAACTTAATGTAATGGGAATTAAACTCTATAGCACCGTTGTCGGACAAATCCAATGGGAATTTCCAAGGAGTCCGTCCAAAAAACGTGCCATAGAGTCCAATTTCCATCACATGAACTTCACTGCCCATAAGAAAGAGTCAAGGAAGTGTCCCACAACTATGAGAACTCCTGGAAAACCCTGTATTAAGCGAATCGTGTAATAGGGGTGAATTTAAGCATCAGATAGTTCTGGTCACACAGCTTCAATTATTCCTCTGAAGTCATTTTCTGTCCTTATTCTTCATCTCAAGATATCGGAAGTCCTTAGAGAGGTTCTTAAGAGGTCACATGCTCTACTCATTGATACACATCGGATGTAGAGTGTAGCAGAAATCTTAAAACTTCAATTGATACTTCAATTAATTGTCTCATATCATTTAAACTAATTCATTGACGATGATTCTGTTACTTGGTTTTCAACGTCATCAACAACTAATACCTGTTTTTTGTAATTATATGCAGTGTCTCTAAACAGATGTCAATCATTGAGTATTTAATTGAATTAAATTATACCTATTTATTTAGACTTTGTTGCTACATACCAGTGCGTTCAACTTGCGCTGGTCTATAGCTGGATAGTTCACAAACTGAAATCCATACTAACCAGCTGGATATTCCCGCAGCGGGGGCAGCAACCTGATACATTCACGAAATATACACACAACAGCAACGAAAAAAAAGCATCTTCTTGCCAACACCGCCAGCGAGCAACGGGGATCTGTTGTGAAAGTTGAGAACGCTCGGCTAGTTGAGTTAGTTGCAAAGTTTGATTTATGATGGCCCCGCAACGATACCGATACCACGAATGAACACCGACACCGACGACCGAACCCGCGGTTACGCGGTTTGATGGATATCGTTTTATCCAGTTGGCCATAAATTTGGAAAGCGTACGGATTATTACCTCTTTTTCGGTAAAAGGAGCTTCCCTCGGGGGTGATGTGGATGTGGCTAAGAGCAGTGCGCCATAAAGTGGCACTCTTGCCAGAAACGGCTCTTTTGTTGATTAAATTTCACCCGTGAAGTGATGTGAGTGGGCAATGGAGAAATTTCATTAAAGTTTAATTTCGTTTAAAATGATTCTTACCCTTCATTAAAAGATATATTGCCTTACATGTAACGCAGCATCCTAGTGCGGCTGTTACTTCAAAACACACACACTCTCTAATCGATTCACAAAACCCACAAACAGGACTAAATCCTAGAAATACTAACCGCCCGACCAACCGACCTTCCAACAGCTGTCCTTTTCTCGAGCGCTTCCACATTGGGGAATGCAACAGTTTTGCTGTCGGTTGACTTCATTCCGGGCGGAAAACATCATCATCCTACTCGGTGACGCTGGAACATTGGGAAGGCGAACACTAATCGCTAGCAGGGCGGGAGGCAGAAGGGTTTGCTGTTTTACGAAAGGTCAGTTATTTCCGTGTTGAGGCAGCCCCGATAAAACGGCAGCCAGTGTGAGAACAGCTAGAGCAGGGAACATCCTTCGCAGCCTTCGTTGCTCTCGGGAGATGACGTTCTAAGGCGCATCCACTCATCCAACCTACCGTGTGTGTGTGTTTTGTTCCTCCACGTACAGACCAGTCGATGGACTTAGTCGATGGACGATTGATTGATTGATTGGCTCATCGTTCGCCCCGCCGGACGCTATTCTCGTCTCCCTGGGCGGGAGTGAGAGTGACATTAAGGATGAACGTCCGTCCTTTCCGATGTACGAACGGTGGACCGGATATACGTTTATGATGCTTCAATGCGGCATGACCTTCTACTGGATGCACAAACTGTTGAACAAACACATACAAACACACACACATACAGAGCGAGACGCTTCAGGTTGATGCTCACTTTCATCAACCAGGGCAATGGTTCATACATTGGCCACCTTCTTTCTGGTTTATGGCACATGTCAGTTGGTATTACGTGCACCGAGACTGAGAAGAGCAGCAGCGCTAGAGAGCAAACGTTTAAAATACTGTTGCAAAATAAAAGCCAATAGAAAGTGTCCTTGAACAGTGTTGGACAAACACATCCGTTGGTAAATAAATATCGTCCAAGCTCGGTGGACGTTGGAGGCGTGCAGTTATCCGATGTGGCACACACACATACAGATGCACTTACAGACGCAGCGATGATCCTTAAATCTTGCTCTACACTTTTCATTACAAATCTCCCTTTCCAAAGGAGGGTATATTTCAATTGACAGCTTCCCCGAGAAGGGTCGACGACAGGCGACCGAACGCTTTAAAATGAAAGGAAATGGGAATAAATTATTACATCCCACCGTGCTGGGCGTTGAAGGGCAGCCTCAAAATGGAGCAATAAAATTGTTGTTTGCCGTTTGGTTGAAAATAGATTCCACTGTGCTGTGTATGTTTGGTGAGCTTTACCGATTCAATCCTATTTTCAATTCTGCCCACCCTTTCCCCTTTTTGAAACGAGTCAAAGTCAAATCGTCTGCTGGTTTGCTATGACTCAATCCTGCCAGTCGAACGCTCTTGCAAGGACGGCCCTCTCGGACAGTCACCATTCCGGGCAATCGAATTACATTTCAGCAAAAACATGCATGCCTAACTCGGGGGAGGATGATGGGACACGATCCTAAAACGGTTCGGTGAGTTGATAGGTTTATCGGTTTTTGATACCACTAAATCTCGGCGCCCAAAAAGACCCCACATTGAACCTTGTTGGATGTGGGTGCATAAGGTGGAAAAATCGCTTTTAAGGGATTAGGGGTAGAATAATTTTACAGATCCCAATGTACCCTTTGCTGCATGGTACAGTTTCAGGAAAGGACAACGTAAGTAACCCATATATTTATGCTATCCGTAGGCACGACGTGCGAATGCGCTGTTTTTTAAACCACATAAAGCCTAATTTCCCAAACAAGTAAACTCTAGCGACTTTCTGTTGCTTTTATGCAACAGTTTTCTGTTTCACTTCGCCCTAGCATAGCGCTCAACACGCACGAAAACACACCTCCAGCAGTATCACCCAGCCGTGGCCACATCAACAGATATCATACGACTGTCGCTCCGGTTTTGCTGCCCCAATCCAATCCCGAACACAGGCGGAAAGTGGAGAGAAAAAGAAAACTTTTTAATCAACTCCTAACGGACGGGGCGGCATTACGCCTGGGTACGAATCGCTCCGAGCACCTGTTTTCCCGTGCCAGGAGACAACCTCAAATCACCAACAACACAGGGAAGTAGAATGCCCTGCCTAGAAGGGATGTTCAAGGACATGACAAAACTATGCAAATGTTTTGCTTCTCGGCTGAAGTTTTCACTTTGAATATTGACAGCAGCTGTCCGGAGACTGCGGGCGGTAACCCATCATCGCGCACCACCGGGCACCGGGTTGGGTTACAGGATCCTTTATTTTCGCTTTCGATTGCTTCTTTTCTCTCATTCATCTCGTTCGTGTGGTTTGATGTGTTTGATAATTTCTACACACACACACACACACCGGCGCGCACGCTTTTGAAGAAAGAAAAACTCATCATTGGGCATCGAACAGCGGCGCGTCTGTTTAATGTTCGCCTTCAAATGATGGTACAGTTTTAAAGTGCAAAAAATCGCAAGACGCGCTTAGTTGCTTCGGTCGGCTTGAGCTGTCTGGCAGATGAAATTTGCATACTAATGGATGGTGTTCAAGTGTTGCGAATATTATTACCACCACCGATTGCGGCCTAAGCGGTGTATCGTTTGAGTGATTTTCTCCCATGCCATTGGTTTTTCTTGCTTTCTTGTTTGAATTTGACCCGCCAGAAGTTCGACCTTCCCTCTTCTGTTAAACGGTCGTACCCGTGTTCTCAAGTGGACCAAAGCCGTTACCTCACAGCTGTAGGAACAGCAGCGGGGAACGGTTATGGAAATTCGAACGAAATAGGTATTTTATCGTAGATTATTCATGAGCATTTTGCAGCGTACTTTTTGTCGCGCCGACCGGAACCGCCGGACGCCTTGTGCAGAAACTTTTCTCCCGGCGACCTGGGACGAGATTGACAAGCAATGTTGGTGCGACCGGGCAAAAGTTTTTCAATCGGAAGGGTATTTTGAATTTTTGAATCATTCTCATCAAGAACCAGTCGAGGTGTAAAAGATTGATAAATCATTGGCCAAATTATTGGCCTTGAAAATGAAACCCGTCGCTGGGTGGCACATCATTCCCGTTAGTAGTGTTGTTACTTCATTCTTTGCTGTAATCGCATTTATTCATGAAAAACACATCTCGCGGCTCAGTGAGCTGGAGAAAAGTTATTTATTAATATACACATTGATTGTTTCTTTTAACATGTAAATCGATTTCCTGGTTCCATTAGCGAACTCTTTTTATAGCCTTGACTGTGCCACTGTCTAATGAAGATAGAGGACGACCTTACCGCAAATGAGGTTCATGTTTAGGGTAATAAATAGCAAGCTGATAACACGGTTAATCGGCTATTTAGTCTTAAATCTTTTTGGAGCCAATTTTAGAAACATTGCTTCCAGCAAATCATCACTCGTCGGCTGTAGCTCTTGCGAAGTGCTGTGCTATCAATGGCGCTTTACTGGGGCGTTTTGTTATTACATTTCTAACGCGCAATCGAAAGACAACATCCCTTCGGTGAGAATCAAGCGAAAAAAACCGATTCTGATTTTAAATATGATCTAATGACGCGTTGTAAGCTGTCATATCAACAGTCATAACATGTGTTCGGCTACGCATGTAACGCATCGTGTACGGATCATAAACGTTGAAGTTGGATGGCACGTGCCTGACAGCTATTATCAAACAACGGTAATTGACTTGTTTCACCATACTACACTTGTAGTTTGTTCAAGAAATAGTAAACCTGTTTGTTCGTGCGTGTGTGGCGAGGGGCAAAGGGCGCATTAGAATGAGAGTGATTAAACACATGGCTAAGCAATGTCGGTAATTTAATATTCAAGAGAAACGATTATCCATAACACATGTGACAGAAGATACTGCTCGTCAGTTGTTGTTCAATTCATACTTTATGGATGTAATGCATTTGCTCTCAGTTTCGCAGATCTGAACCACAATTAGTGAATGAAACATTAAATATTTTACGTTCATCGTTGTTTCGTTATCGTTTCGTAGTTCCAACGAAATTTGCAAGATCGTTCAAATGAAAGGGATGACAAACAATCAAGCGTATTAAATCATCGAAACGATTTCTGATGGTCAATTACGAGGAAAAACATCTACTCCCCTAACGTTCATAAACGATCCGGTAACATCGTCGAACAACTTCGTCGAACGTGGTGATGGTTACGTTTTCCCTACTGTATCCTCTACTCTGCCACCAACTATCGTCACGTAAATCTAGGAAAATTGTTTTTGGCGTCCTTTCATACCGTTCTTTATCTTACTTTCCGGTGCTAGAACCACAAAATGTGGCCCTTGTCCCCTTCCTCTTTCACTACCCCTTGACGCTACAAAGATGTGTAGAGCAAAGCGGAGGAAATAACACGCCGATAACCATTTCCCAAGCAGATACGTGTAGAGCCGTCCTGAGCGAGCATCGGAGGGGCGTTTAAGGCGTCATTCTACCGTGTAAGCAGCATCGGGCCGTATCGTCTGAAAAGCAATCCCACTATCAGATCAGATGCGAGATGAGCTTCGATCAGCCGGGCTCGGAATCCAATCGAATCAATGTCAACGGGCGCGATGTGTGACGATGGAATTTGCTGCACGATTTCGCAAAGCATGCGACTCCATTACGCGCACCCGCGGGTTTGTTGAGAAATGCTGTAGAGCTTACACCGGGGCTGGCGTACGACATAATCCCGCCTACCCTTTTGTCGATCCAACCTACCGGTGTCGTATAGGTAAAGTTCGTTAATATTTAGTGCGTGACCTTGGGCAAACCTTTCCACACCGTGTATTTCCTGCTTCGCTCGTTGCCTGCTAGATGACACTCCCATCAAAACGGGAGGACGAGCCCCCAAAAAGCACATCACGCCAACACGGAGCACACATGAAATGATGTTGTAAAAATATGTTTGCCTAACACGTGCGTGATGGCGTGTGCACGGCGGCGCGCTGCTTACAAAACTACGACCCAACGGCGTCGTAAACGTTCGGGCTGAAAGCGCTTCCGGGATGCTGAGGGCGCGCGTCGTTATCTTCATCAAATTCTCATTTCGTGGACGCAACAGTAGATCAATCTGCTAACGATTGGTCTCGTTTGTGCAGAACGGGGGCGAGGGTAATGTTCGCAATATGTGCCAGCTGTTTTTGAGCGACAGAAGCGACCGAATGTTCTGAATCTTCTTCTTTGTCAGCACCGAGGTTACAGCTTATTCTACCCACACAATGATAAGCTCATCAAGTCAACATATTGTCTGATTTTCTTTTTTTTATTAATAGAACGTTATGCGATCATGTGAGACGAGCTGTTGAGTGCATATGGCCATGTAATTCCGCGAAAAATGTTAACCCAACAGATACGGTAAACTCAATTTGCATTTAATTTTTGATTTCGCTCGATGTAACAAAATTTACATTTGCATTGCAAGATGTGGCTCGGTAGCGAAATGAATATTAAACTAATGAGCCAGCAGCTGTCGAGGTATGTATGTATGCTTGCAAGATAGACGAATAAAATGAGAATAATTTAAAAAAAAAACATCATCAGGAAAGAAGTCAGCTCTGATTGCTTTCCGACATTCAAGATGAATTGAAAAATTCTGCGTAGATCCTCTACATTCCTTTCCGACTACATGTGTGCCGTACGAATTTTCACAACCCCGCCGATTGCTAACAGAGGGGTCACGAAGGAAACGATTCCTAACGCGAACGGTGGACTAACTGACTGACGGACTGCCTCACTGCCTGCCTGTCTGGATTGACAGATAAATCATTCTAAGATTCGTGGGACGAGTGCTTCCCAGCAGATAGATACACCAGTAGACGAATAGGGTGGATGAAACGGTACTGATGAACCTATACTAAGCAGCAAGGCGGTACCTTGAGTTGTCAATGTCTGACTGATAGGTCGCGTTCGACGGTGGATCCGGCGAGCTGCTGGTGGTGGTGAATTGAAATAAAAATTTCCTTTGATTCGTTTCGTTCTTTTCGTTTGCTTTCTTAGATGACTCTGGCTCTGTGTTTCTCTCTCCCTATTTAGAATGGAGACGCCTGGTAGATGACACTGCCAGCGAAAAAACCAAAAACCAATCTAAAAGCCTAAAAGTTCCAAACAAAAAGAAACTTGTTTAAAATTCTGCGAACCAATAGCGAAATGGGTCGCTTGAATGTAGTGCGAAATGGTAAAAAGCGTCAATAAACTAACGGTACATCTGTTTGAAAAACAACTGACCGGAAAATGCAGTGCCTGTGTAGCTACTGAAACGATAAGCACCAGGAAAACTGTGCCCGGCTGTAACGAGGTCAGGGATTGAGACGGATTTGCATCCATTTTGGGGGGGGGACAAATCAGTTACATTTATTTGCTTCAAATCCGAACCTTCCCGCTTCAGCCATGTGGAAATGAACAGCTGCAATACTCTACCACGGTTATCTTGAGACGAGAACACTGTACTGTCTTACGGTTCGAGTTTCTCTTCCGGGCTGGCAGACTTCACCGGTTGCAAATTCAAAATTTGCTTCACTGACTTCAAGCTCAGCTCGGTGGCTGTGGTCCGTTTGCGATAGTGACAGCGAGTTGGAATTCTGCTCCCTCACTGATCACTACTGCCACTTGCCGAAACGACAAACTGCTATCGCTTACAACCATTTGCCCGGTGGTAAAGGGAAGGCAGTAGTAACGCAAGCATGCAACTGTTTGGAATCGTTTAGGAGATTCACCGAACGTTGCAGCATTATTCGGTAAGGAAGCCCGGTAAGAAAGCCAGGCGCCCCCGGGGGGAAGTTGTCCTTCACGTGATGGTGTTGTTTGAAGCCACACACATACACACACAAACGCATACACCGGTAACGAGATGCTGTCGTTATAAACGCTTTCCGTTGAGGAACACAATTTATCTAATGGCGAACCGAAAACGTACCAACAGCATAGCGAAGAATGGAAATGCCATGAAATAAGGTCCCTTTCGACTGTCCCTTGTGAGCATGGAGGGAATGCTAGATATGTATCCTTTTTGAGGATGTCCGGTTGTTTGCGTGCGTGTGTGTGTGTGCGGGCACCTGTACATGCGCTTACACAAATTCTGAAGCAAAATGAAGCGTAACGATGGGGAACAGGATAACAACAGCAAGTGATGCATTTTCTTCTGCACGGTTGCTTTGATGCTTTCCGTGCGTTTATGGAGCGATAGCTTACATAAAGAGAGAGAGAGAGAGAGAAAAAGGAGGAAAGAGAGACGCTTTGAAAGGGAATGGTAAAACAGATTAACAGGATACAATAATAAGATGTCCTTATCAACGTCAAGTCAGTTGCTGCGAGTGTGTTAGTACGAGTCACCCGTTCGACATGCAAACATGCTGGCATGCTGCACTCTAATGAGCGATGTATTTAAAAATTTATAAGGCTTGTTACTCAATTTACCACACTTTTTTGTTTTAGCTTTTGTTGCGTTCTATTCAAGACGCAATTAAATGCTGTAAAACATCCGTATCTAGCAGAAAAGCATATTTTTCCATTCCTCTCTGTGAATGTTCGTAACAGGCTCTTAGGTGTTAGCACACAGCAATACCTCTTTCAGAACGTTTTGATTTATTTGATAGACACTAACTATCATCCGCAACACATTTGCAGGCTTTCCACCAGAGCCACATGTGTGTGCCAAACGAATGAAAAAAAAAGAAACAAACGGAAAAACCACCCATTCGAAATGCAACAAAAAAAAAGAGGCGGATCTTCTCCGGCTGAATATTAATGTAAATCAATTCGCAATCCACAGTGGGAATGAAATGGATACTGAGAACCGGGGGCGAGCAATGGCTCGGCCCATACCCGACCATTAATGCAAATTTAAACATTTATTCGTAATGCTAGCTTGAGGTTTTGTGGTGCTTGTGTGTGGTTCTTTTTATGAGATTCTCGCCACGAATTTATCTACTTTTGCATCTTTGGCTTTACCTTACTGCGCCGAAAGCAGTACCTGCTTGCTTATCAGCCTTCCCGTTTGTTGCCAGCCGCTTTGAATGGAGACTTTACTGCAACACTTTAATGTGGACACAATACACAGACACACGCGCATGCTACAAAATGATACACAAAATGGATGGAAAAAAGTTAACACAGATCACTTCCAAGCATGCTGGCGTAAGGTATGTCACAAGACGTGGGCGATATTAAGTGAACCTTTGTCATTCAACTTTGCAGTTTTTGTGTGGGTAAGCAACGGTTAAAGAAATGTTTCTTGTTTCTCTTTCTTTGCAAAATGCTCCGAACATTAACTTCTTGGACACTTTCGACACTTTCCGTGCACGCTTTGTACGCGAGGTGGTACACCTTTGTTTTCCTCGCGTTTCAAACACAACAACACACACACACGCATACGTAATAATGACAAGTTTGTTATTCTTGCCCAGCGAAGGGAGGGGTTCATGGACATTGGTTCTTAAATTGATAGTGCCGCTGTGTTGTGCATCACACTTCTTTCACAATCTCGCGCGATCAAGCTGCGTTTAACAACGCCACCCCTCTCTCGAGCGCTTTCGTTACAGCGTCACGGTACCGTGACACAGCATGGAAACCGGTTTGCCGTGTTTTGCCGTGCGGCGAGCCCCTACTAGAGCGCGGCTAGATTTTCCACCACAACGCTACGCGCGAACACCGTTTGAACTTTGCTAGTGTTTCTGCCAAACGTTCCAAGTATATTCCTCTGCCTTTCCTTTTGCCCAGTCAATGGCGTCGCCGGTTTTCCTGTTTTTTTTACGGAAGATCACAGCATGTAACTGAAGGGGTTTCCGTGCCAATGCAGCACAGCTCCGTCGATCCTCATCAAACGGAACGGAAATTTCGTTTACTACAGGTACACACTAAAACTGTAAGGGGGGGAAATTAGGACGAAGCGAGGCAAAGCAGAATTGTTCGGAAACGCGCGTAAACTTTTCACACTGCCAAAAACGCGCGTTCACTTCCGTTTGGGTGGAAACATTCCCAGACACGTTTATGCTTGTGACCTCGGAACAGAAGGGAAACTTCTCAGCTCTCCCTCATCCTGCCGCTCAACCAAACTGATAAGCCTGAATACACCTGCATTGTAACGGCGCGTATGTATATGTGTGTGTGTGTCTTGTGTGTATGTGTGAATTGATAAACGTTAGAAAACCGCGCACCGTTTAAATGTTGCGGAATCGCAAACACGTTGTACCGCGCGCTGCACAACGAGATCAAACACTGCGAAAGGCCACCAACACCTGCTGTGTTGTGGAGAGATGGACGCTAGTGAACGTTTGCTTCACTTCTCGGCACAGCACGAGCGAACGAGCAGGCCAGCAGCAGGGGCCGAAATGCGAACCGCGACTGAAAAGCGTTTACCGCCCGCATCTGGAACCACTGGTGTGTCGTACCGTTTGGGTTTGTGCTAGACCGATCGGACCGATTTTCCCCGAGCAGGTCGTGTGTCGGGTGCGCGAAGAGAGCGCAAAAATAAAGCCATACTGACAAACATAGACACACACACACTTGCACGCACACATTTGGCTGGGGAGGGTTAGCTGCATGCGAGAGGATGTATGGCGCCAAACGGCCGTCGGAGAGATGCTGTACGGATTTGGTAGGAAAAACCCGTCAAGCAGACGGACTCCGTTCGGCTGTACTCCCACCGGCTGATGAGGAGAGCGCGCGCGAGAGCCAAAGTCATCATCGGTCGGTCGTCGGCAACAACGATCTGTCAAACGCGGTGGCAGGTGGTTCTCGTAACAGACATCGCAATGTAACGCCACTTGCGTTACTCTACTACAATCGCGCTGACTGACGAGCTTGTTGTAGCAGGAGCTGGGTTTTGTTGCGGTAGAATACTTACGACGTATTTAAAACGAAACTGTCAAACGCTTTGTTTAACATTCTTTTCGCATTCTGAACGGTTGCCTGATGGATGGCTCATTTGGAAAAGATAAACAAACGGCCGATTCTCACACAGCGGAGAGTTGTTGCGTATGAATAGTAGGCGATGGTGAGAAACGATACAATACGCAAGCAAACCCGCATGTTGCATCGGGTGGGGAAATGCAGTTTGTTACGCGTGAGAGTAAAGCGTTTGAATTTGATCCGACCGGCAGAAACGTGGTTTTATTCAAACTACCCGAAGCGACCGTTGTTATTGTAACGTATTCAATGTACATATAATTGAAATGATGATAAACACAACACGATTTCAGCAAAACTTTTGTAAGTTTGACTCTTGTAATGTTTTAATCTTATGGTATTTATCACAACATTATTAAAACAGTGATTAGAAGTAGCATGTTAGAGAGCAAATAAAAGCATTTTTTTTTCATTCAGTAGGAACGATCCAAAAAGGCTACATTGCGTGAAAGTTTTAGTTATATTTACCACAAAACTAGCTTAATTATGAAGGCTACTGCATCATACAATATAAAATTCCTCGAAATCAAATTAATATATCAAAAAAATTAAAGTGTTTTTGATACATGGGGAATGAACAAATATCTTTTTCTATTATAAAACATCTTTTTATCATTTTAATTTACCTTTATTGTAATCCACCAATTATTCCCCGTGAACAACCATGAATAGTAACTAATAAAGTGTTTAATTTGAATGAAAATCATGTTTATCCATTAAAGAGTTCAACTAACACTAGTTTGAAGTAAGCAATATTATATTTTAGCTTGTTTTTGTAATAAGTATAACTATAAAATCAACTTTACTTTTCTACTTTCACGCTTATAACTGCTTTATTCGTTCATTTGTCAGTTCCTAAGCTAAGAATATTAAATGCTATCAACTAGTATCGGGTCCTATGGTTTGAACTTTCGAAAAAATAGTTATTATTATCTTCAGGATAATTACACAATGCATAAATAGCCCAGCTTATGAGTGATTTATGGCAGGGCTAGACCAAATGTGGATGTTGCGACATACAAGAAGACAAAAAAGAGGAAGTTTTTTTTCATCTAAACCAGGGGTCTCCTAACTTTTCAGTCCGCGGGCCACATTGCTTCACAATCAAGATTGTCGAGGGCCATTTTGTCGCTACCTTTAGAATGAGTGGAAGTTCAAATCTCGTTTTAATAAGAAAATACCAACAAAATATATAAAATTTCTGGAGCTTTCTTTTATTGAATGTTGATTTTCGTCTTTCAGAATTAAAAAAATAAATTTTGATTGGTTAGTCAGAAAAGAAAACTATTTACTTTAACCTTTACCCAGTCATCGCGGGCCGCATTAAAGGCTCTTGAGGGCCGCATGCGGCCCGCGGGCCGTAGTTTGGAGACCCCTGATCTAAACAAATAGCTGCTTGAAGTAGTCTTTGCCAATCTCACACATACATCCAGGTGCGGATTCAGCACACCGCAAAACTAAGCGGCCGCGTGGGGACCCGAGGTCTCGAGGGACCCGAAAAAGAGGACTCATCCCCCGTTCACTAACAAACTTACTTCTCAATTCTTCTCTAGAAGAATTAGAATTCCACTTACAATTTCTCGCTCAAAACTTCAGAAAGGCCTAGATTTGTGTGACCGCTTAGGGCCTCCACTCGTGTTAATCCGCCACTACATACATCCGAATCTTACTGGACTTCGTGCAAATAGATCGTTCGTCCTTGAAAATGTTGCTTACGATAGTCGATAATTGCCAAGACGGTGTTTATCCTTAATTTTACTTATATTATAAATTGATAACGTCCCAATGTCGGAATGAGTAGTAATATGATGAGTTTAGTTTAATATCGAACAATTGTTTACCAATTTTGAAAGAATCTCAAACATTCGTGGCAAATCATATTGTTCTAGCAATATCCACATTAAGCTATAATTTTTAGACTGAACTTTTCTTAAAACCCTGCACCAGAGCCGATGATAGCTTCTCGCATCCAAACTCCAAACCCCACTTGCAACCCAGCACCATTTGCACCATCGTTCGAGCTACACGCCCCACGGTAGTATACCGTTCGGTGCGAACCTAGAAACACAGGAAACTAATCAACGCAATTTATTCGTAATTTGCATCCGTCGGCAACGGCGAATTGCTCGCGCAGCGATTGGACCGGGTCGCACGATGTATTGTCCCCGGGCAGTAGAGTTAAAACAAAACAAACAAAAAACGTGCCACCAAGGATGCGTCCGTCCGTCCGTCCGTCCGGCGTACAGCCATTGCTCAATAAGAAAAGTGGACAAGATGTTTTGTGTTATCTTATTAACGACACCACCACCGGCCGGCCAATGGATGCGAATCGCCGACGAGCTCGCAGCAAACAGCAAACTATGCTCCCTTTTCTATTAGGATCAATTGACGATGGTAGTTGGTTTGCTCCCATGGTTTGTGGTCTGTTTTTTTTTTCAACTTTAACTACACCTCAAGAATGACGAAACCTCGGCCTTCGGATGGAGGAATCCATCTCACACGGTCAATTTACAATAGGTACTGGTTATTCTATTTACTATTTAACAACAGATTACAGAGCAGAGAACATATTATTCATAAGATTTTCTTTTGTTAAACCATAAAAAAAGAAAGATTTATAAAAAGCGTTTCCAAAAACAATTCAAGAAAAGGCATTATTGAACGTTGTTCTTTTATGACTGAACCAATTCCGTTAAAGAAATTTCTAAACACAAGGCACATTACGCTCCTTCAACTAAACTTAAACTAACATTTGCACTATCGACTTACCTTTGGCGTTTCCATTCCATTTCCCCAGCAGTCGTTCACTCGCCTCATCCAACACCACTATCTCGTCGGTATCATCCCGCCCCGGCACAGGATCCTCTTCATCGCTCAACTCGACGTCCACCCGTGCCACCGGACAGCGACCACCGGAAGCGTTCCGATCCGCATGCTCCGCCTGCCGGCCACTAGCACTACCGTTCCGCGATCGCGAATGATCGCCATCGTCGCCAACCGCGGTGGCAGCGTCTGGCCGCATCAACATTTCGCACTCATCCACACTGCCGCCGGAACGCCGCCGGCGGCCAACATCAGGCGACTCCCAACGCACCGACATGCTGACGTACCCTGTTTATTCTAATGCTCCGGGATTTTATATCTTTCGCTGTAGGATCGGCTCACTAATGTAGCAAACGAACTACGGGGTTGTTTTTTTTTTCTTCTTGCTTCCTCCACTAAATGATCGCGATTTTACGATCGCACTAATGCGCACACGAATTGAACCACACCACAAACGTATCACTCACCACAAACGGCGCATTGTAAGCCGTTCAGTAACACACAAAATCATTCAAGAACACACACACCAGAAAAGCAAACAAACGTACGGAATAATCAACCCGATCACACTAATGCGCACCGAAAGAGAAAAAAAAAGTATACGAATCAACCAACAACACGCAAACGAACCACACAAACGAGAGATCGCGTTGGGTGCTCTCGCATTGATTCAATCAAAACTGATCATCACTAACCGGAAGTGGCGAGCACGGTGTGTAAAAAGGGCGGCGCTGGGTTTTGGGCGCTGGATGTACGCGCCAATCCCGCGATGAATGTTGTGGCGGCAATAAGCGGTGGAAGCGAACGAAATGATAGGAATAATAAAATAAAATCACTACTGCGCCCTATCGCCGAGCTAGCTTAGCAGAATCGTACTGCCCGCACGCACCAGGTTACACTCAAGCGGGAAGGTAACTTGCCGCTAGCTTGTCACTGCTGTCAAAAGCCACACGAAAAAAACACTATGCGGTCCGCACTGGACAAGCTGCAACTGGGCACTGAGCGCATCTGCCGATACGCTTCGCTTTCGCACACTGAGCACTCAAACGCGGAATGTTCCTTCCTTTTTTGGAGATCCTCTGCCTTATCTGTTTCGGGTAAGACTCTTCAGTTTCGCCTCATCGTCCCGGTACGATCAATACGACGCCCAACATTAATGAGCTTGGCGAGCTACCGTCGAGTTGCACGGGGCACGATCATGAACGGTCGGTGAGGTTGCACACGTTTCCCAGTGCGCGGTACGGCGGCGGCGGCGGCGGCGTCACCGAGGGTCGGCGTCACGCGCGCCATAAAACCCCGATGCCCTCCGATGACGACTTGGACGCTTGGTCGACGTCCGGCACTGACGTACGAGCGGTTTCGTGTGTTTGGGCTGCAATTACCCGAGGCCGGGTGTCAAACCTAATTGCGGCTCGGCCGTACCGCCGTAATGGATATGCAAAACTCCGCGTAATGCCTCGATTGGCACGATCCCGAGTGCCCGAGACGCGGGAGACCCGGTCAGCAGCAACGGGCACGGGTGTACCTAAACTTTGCTTCGCGATCTGTTTCACATGCCTTTTGAGCATCAGCCTGTCTTCAACTTTGGAGCTTCTGAGATATGGCCTGCACCGACGCGGTGACACAGTTATCCGAGCACAGCTTAATTCCCGTCGCTCTGCACCACTTCTGCACGTTCTAAGCAGCTACAGTATCTCACTTGCACACTTGTTGGACGAACCCGTTCATGCCACTTGCGCATACGATAAAGATCCGCATCAGATATGACCGGCTTTGGAGATGAGCTGCGAGGCGCAGCTGTACTGAACCTCGCTGGCGGAGATTATAAATTCTTCAATCGCGCACTGATGAAGATATCACGTATGGCGCGTGACTCGCGTGACAGCGATCCTACTCCCTGCGGGCACACTTCTCCCTTTCCATTCCCCTTTTGAAGATGGAATCAGTGCAGGAACGTACAAGAACGCAGGACAGCAGAATTTTAAACACTCATTGACAAACGCCACATTCGCTTACCCGCCGTGTTAAGACCCTTTTTTGGTTTAGATTTTCACCCCAAAAATAGATCTTCGTTCGCAGCCGTATCGCGTTACGGCTAGCGCGTGACGTTCCGGCAGCTAACCAACTTGGCCAACTTGAAAGCCGCGGCTCCTATTTCCGCTTGCCCGGGTGCGGGTGCGACACCGGCGGCAACAGTACGGTGCGCTATGGCGAAACACTCTGACTACACTGACGGGCTGGACGTGGGCCCGCGAAGCTCCATCACGATCATCGACAGCATCATCATTATCATCGTCGTCGTCGACGGTGGGTTCGCCCTCGTTGGTGCGATGGCCGTTATTGCCATTCGTGGAATCAAGCAGCTGCCATGACGCCTTGAGTCCGATGATTTGCGTGATTACGGTGCGCGTTCACAGGCAGGTGAACTCGGCGCCAGCTCGAGCACTGAAAATGAGGGGAAGAGTTCGTATTCGTGAGCAGCGTATTGTGGAAGACGCGGACGATCGAGATGAAGGTATAGGTTAGCATGGTTAGCAATTATGGTGCCGAAAAATGAAGTAATTGGAATTCTTCCCCAAATATATTACACTACAATCAACAACTACACTTGTGAGGGTGAGAAGAACAGTGCTCTAGCAAACCATTTAAAAACAGCTTAACACAACCGTTGATAAGAAACCGCTTCCAGCCCTCATCTGACCCTCTGGCTGGTCGAAACCCTGGTCCCACACAGCCGTAGCTACACCATTACGTTTCGGAGGTGTTGAGGTGTGTTATGAAGCGTTTGAATTAAAAAACAAACATTGGTGAGGAGCCACTGTCCACCCGAGCGCCCGGCTGGAAGCGGAAACACACCATCAAGCTCAATCATTTGTCCACCGGCTGGCTGCGAAAACAAATTGCCAATCAATATTTGCACGGGAATGGCATTAACCAAACCAAACCCAACGGCGAGCGCCGCGCCGGCGTTGATAAGCGATCCAGGGGGCGGTACCACGCCCGTCAGGCAGGAGTTCCCGCGACTCATCCACGCTCGGCTCGGCGTTTGCAAACGATTGCGACGCATTTAACGGTTGTTTGTTTGGTGTTTGAAGCGTTGTCCGTACTGTTTGAATAAACATTACACACCATCGCCATGAATCACAGTTGGGTGTTGCTTGTGGTATAATTACCATTAGGACTGTGGTAGATGGGTGTGCAATCAAGGCTCTGATCGGTTAAAATTTGCTTCTCTTAAGCCGGTCAGCTCATTAAAATTCGATCACTGTCCGGTTTGAGACCCCGTTCAGTTACGTGATCCCTCTAATGGTTTTACTGATGGTCCCAAACCAGACGGTGAGCTGCTTAAAGATCCGGCGCCGAGACAAGTGTGTCTGCCCGCAGGGGCATGGTTCTTGTGCGGCATCTGTCAAGTGATCACCTAACAATTGCCGCAGAACAGATGTACCGCGTCCTGATGCGGGAGAGAAACGACCGCAAACTGGGGTCCCAGTCCCAGATGCGTGACAACGAAGAATTCCAAGCATCACCAAAGCATCGGAGGGGCGCGAGCCGGGTGGGCTAAATTTAGCGCATGATGAGTGAGGAATGGAATTGGTTCAGGTTTTGTTCTTCGCCCTTTTTGCCCTTCCCTCCTATTCTGGGGTTTGAGCGCCACCTCCTCATTGAGCTGTCAGCGAGTATCGCCGCTGCTAATGGTTCCATTTAGCGAGGTGACAAGTTTGTTTCAGTTATTAGAGGATTATTTTTAGCTTCTCCCCCGCAGGAGAACAATACACACGTAAATAGCGTCTAATAGTATCATCACGCGTCGGTTCAATTGATTTTGAGCACCAGGAATGCAACCAGGGGGCCGTGCTAATGTGAATGCGCTCTCTCTCTCTCTCTCTGTCTTTTTCACGGCATTCAACCGAGGAAATGATAGCAAATTACTGTTTACAGTGCACAGTTAAGAACTGCACTTCGCACCCACCCCCCACACTATGGGCGTTTAATTCGTACAAATTGCTCCCCACTCGACACGGACACGTTTTGCTCCACGGCCTCGTGCAGGGGGCCCCACTTTGAAAACATGTCACTTTAATCAAACGCTGAAGCTTCGACCAGGGGTCACCCGAATTGGGAAGCAATTGCATCTTGCTCCACAATTGAACAGGCCACGCCGTGTCTTGCGCGAAATCAACCCCTTGCGCACACGAGTCCAAGCGCACTTGGTCTTGGTACTGCCCACCCTCCCATGCACCGATTGCAATATTTTAATTAGCAGTTCCGAACGAAACCGTTGATCGACGACGCTCCCCCCTCGCCACAGGAGAGTTTGCGTGCCGGGAAGGAGTGTGAGCTTTGTGCGAGCCCTTTGCTCTGTTTGCCGTCTCGCCGTCCCGCACCATCCCGCGCCAGTACCGGTTGAGTCGATGATTTACTTTAATTACCGGCAATTTAGATGTAAATTCCAGACGAAAACGGTACGGCTGTGTGTGCACGGCTTTCAGCGTGCGGGGCCCGGGGTGTGGGAGAATGCATGTAACGATCGTCGTCGCCGTCGTCGTCGTCGCCGTTGGCCAGAAACGCACCGGATGATGGGCGAGATGCGCATAAGAAAAACCGTAAACGGGACGGGACGAATGTAAAGCGTTAGACACACACATCGCTCTCCACGGCACAGCTAATGAGGAAGGCAGACGTGATGATAAGAGAGCCGTGATGGTTAGCATAAGCATGATGCTATGTTGCTTGGTTGGTGTGTTGGAAGGGGAAAATGATAACATACTTTGCGTGGAATGCAAATTTAGACCAACCATTGAGAGCGCAAACGTCTACGCGTAACAGCAGTGGCGCTATGCTCAAAACAATTGAAGGGACAGCTGAACAATTGCTGATACAATCGTTCTAAGTTGCCATTGGAAGGTGTGTTCTTTGTTACATTTTTACTCCATTTGTAATATCTTAATTGAATGATGAGCCAGGGAAGTCACATCTTCACTCGTACAAAACAAAAAAACGGCCGTCCACAAAACAACGCAACGCCTCGTGCCGCTCGTAACGCGCCAAGCAGCTGCCCGATCGCACGTCACCCTGTAATCGCAATCGCGAACATAAAGCAAACAGTGAACGAAATTTAATTAAAAACCCAACGACACTAATCAGCGCCACGATCGTCGTGACCACCCCACGATTCGAGCGGTGGGCCTGTGTTGGTAAGCGCCATCACTGTGCCAGACTTACTACCGGCAGACAAGTGCAGTTCCTGTACTTCCTTCCCCACCATCACCGTCACCACACCAGCAGGCGTTTGGTGACTTTCTCTCACCCAGCGGCCGGCCGACCGATCGGTGCAAGTGTCGGTTTTCGGGCGACGCCGTCACTCGCACAACATCGAGCGAATGACGTTGAAGGGGTGAGAAAAGGGTAGATCAATAGGTCGGGCACCATAAAACACGTCGGTCACGCGATCGCTACGGTACGACACAGATCCTCACGATCACCGATCAGCCACGGTTTTGTTTGCGGTGTTTGCGGTAGGAATCGAACCAAAACAGATGCTTGCTTGGCAGTTTGGTTTTGAAATCATTGCTAGAATTCACAGGTTTAGTAAGGTCAAAAATTGAAGTATAGTTTCAGAGCCAGTCTTTGGTGGTATAGTCGTCAACTCGTACGGCTTAACAACATACCCGGCATGGGTTCAAATCCCGAATGGACCGAATGGACCCGGAAGTCGGGGACTTGACTATCCTACTATGTGTAATCAGCAGTTTATTGAAAGATAAGCTCTCTCAATAGTGGCACAGTCAGGCCTTGGTTGTTGTGCCAAAAGAAGAAGAAGTTTCAGTAAAAAAAAAAAACAAAACGTTCTAAGCAAAATGCTCTAAAACAAAAAAATAAATAATTTATTGCGAATTCTCCTTTGATACGAGAATTTTACCCATGATTGGGTTGAAGAAAAACCTTGTCTGAATCGTCGATACTAATAGTAAACACAGCAGAGATAGAAAACAATCTTTTGACTCTAAGATAAAGAAGCATCATGAAGCATCTTGCTCCATGTATCAAACTTTCATCTCTCTTTAAATGGTTTTAAAATAGGTAATAGTTTTAGTTTTATAACATTTAACGCTATTTGGGCGAAATGTTTTTGATAAACATTTTCACATTGTTCCTTAATGCTACATATCAAGGGTATGCATTCGTAAGATTGCGTTATGGTAACAAAACCAATTGTTCAAAGAAACTGCATAATATTGCCACTAAGTACTAATGACATAATGAAAATAAGCAACTGAAACAACGAAGTCTCTACATAAGTTAATATTTACAGATCCATTCCCATGCCAACCGAACCGACTCGATCGACATCAGGATCGTTCCCTCATAGGCAGAAATAAGGAATGCCTTCTTTCTTCGCCCGTGCCATGGTTTCACGCTGTAAAATAGCCACCCAATTATGCTTCCCTCGAGCTCGTGCAACACACTCCCAGCCACACCTTTCTGGAAGAGTGCGTTACAATATCCCATTAGCGTTATCAACCGCATTCGATTATTACCTTTCCGCCTAACCGCCATCGCCTGTAATTGACCTTGCTTTTTCGTCCCAAAATTGACACCTACCTGCCAGGTTCTGATTGAGTCTTCATCAATCACGCACGCACACACACACTTTTGAAAAACCTTTGGCCAGACTCCTATATCAAAGCTATCACTTGGAGGATAGGACAAGCAAAAAAGAAAAACAAAATAAAGGAACCACCAAGTGTGGTAGCATTCCACAGCCCACCCCTGGCCACTGCCTGTTACAAAAGGGTAGGAAGGGCATTAAATTGCGCCCCCCGTTAGCTCCTTGTTTTTTGATATCAGTTCTCACAACACTTCACAACGCAACGAGCCCCTACTTCCCGCTCGGCTCTGCAATCATTCATGGGCGTGTTGGGTTGGCTGCTGTTGCGTTATTTTCGCTTTGCAATGCCCACTCCAGAGCGGATGTTATCAATGGAAGGTGTGGAACGCAGTGCAATGTCCAGATCGCGCGTTCGGCCCAAAACCACCCCTAGGGAGCTCTTTGACATTGTCGTCGTTAAGCTAATCAGTGCCGTCGAATGGACGGTGGGGAGGGGACGTTTTGCGTCCATACTAAAGCATCTTCTATTTACACCCGGGAGGGAACGGGTTTGAGGTTAGAACAGCTAGTGGTAGCTTCCCGCAATGGGGAGGATGATTGTTGCACTAATCGAACAAATGCGGGGTGGCTCAAAAAAAAAAAACAGATGGTTTTGTGACTCATCCGCCCCATGCATTTGGCGACTAACATTGAAGTTGCAATGCGATGTGCGTTTTAGGTTCAACATTCCAAGATGCTGATTATTTTTTCACCCAGAATTGCACTAAATTTACTTCCCAAAATCAACATGCACCAATTCCTCCTACGTCCTATTTTCACGTTTTACATTTACCTACTATGCCTTTACCTCAGCAGTTGGTCCATAGAAACCATAGCATACTACGCATTGCGCAAAAGTTGCTGGATCACCACACAAGTGGCAACGACGTACATCACGGTCAGTGAACGAGTGGGGTGGTTGCCTTGCCCACAGCCAATTTGTTTGCCACCAACCGCAAACCGCAAACCCGAGTGAACTAATTAATTAGTAATAATTGAACTAATTTAACACTTCGACACCCGGAGCCAGCCTCCAGCTGCACGGCACGGAACACGGAAAGAGTGCTAACACTATGTGTACCTCTTTTGCTGTATGTGACAGTGAGTAGCAACGGTGATAGTGGCCAGAGGCGTTGGAAGAAAAGAGATGCCTGCATTTGGTGCAAAATAGATAATAGTTCTCACACAAACAGTAGTAGCAACAACGGAAACCTTCCACAAACTGGGTATTGGAGGAACACAGTACTGAGGTTGATAACTATTTTCTTATCGAAGTGCAATCGGTGACTTACGGCAGTATTTTCAAACACGGTAGGACAGACACACGCGGTTTAATTGTGACAAAACTGTTCAATCGACAATGTATTGGATCTCTAATCCAAGCACTCCTTCCAAGCCGTCGTTCGTTGGCCTCTTCCTTGACACTCACTTCTTTTTTTATCGGTATGTAATAGCAGAGGTAGATACAAACCACACACACACACACAAACGCACACAACCTTTCTTTTTTTGTTAGCAAGTAAACAAAACCACGCACCTCAACATTCAATTTGCACACCTATCCTGCGCAGGTCAACCTGCTAGCCCTCGCTCACCCTCGGGTGGCGTTTGCAGTGTACCGATGGCTGTGCGCGCCTGTAATCCGAACCCAACCCAGCGAACTGTAGTGCGCAAGCAGTGTAATCCGCACGAACCGATCCGTCCGAGTGGCTGATTTGAACTGGCTAACGGCCAACCGATCTCGTATTCGCGCACCCTTCGCCCCGATAAGCAGGAGGAAAGCGACCAAAGACGACACGACACGGCGCGGCTGCTGCTCACGTTCTAACTAACTCACGCACACCACCACCTACGGGACAGCGCGCTCCGCAAACACGCTTGCTCAGTTCATCGCCGGTGTGGTGTATCGTAGGATGCTGTGGTGTTGTAGCGCTCGGAGGATCGGCCTCTCGCGGGGCCCAATGTACCCAAGTGCCATTTGTAGTAGCTGTCAGTGGGTAATGGGGCAAGAGCTTTGAGAGTTAAACGGTTTGCACCAAAAGCAATAAAGGAAGGTATTTCTTTCTTCTTCCTTTATAAACTGAATACAATGGAAAGAATAAAGTGTGTAGCAGAGCAGAAGCGAAGCGTACTCGCGGCGGAAGCGAGATGACAATGGTTATTTATACCTGGCCTGGAACGATACCAAAAAAGCGATCACGGAATTTAGGAAGGTGATTTTTTTTTTAATTCTTTTTGGTGCTTCTTTTGCGAACACGCTTCTGTACATCGTTTTGAAGCGTGTTTTTAGTCCCATTGTTGTGGAATTTAATTCATATACGCATCTATCTGCATGCAGTGCTGACAGGAAGATGTAAAGGAGAGTTTTTTTTATAGCACATTCCAAACATTTATCCTTTTATCCAGCCATGTCTACATCCCAAAATTATTGCATAACCGTGGCTGGTTCTATCAGGAACCGATCTGATGACTGCCTTAATCAATCACACTACTGATCGTACATTGAAGATCAGCTGCGATGATAATTGGGCCACTTCAGGTGAAGTGCTTTTTCCGCTCCAATAAATCGCTCTTCCTTTAGTTTATTGTTCGTGTTGCCAATGGGTTATGGGTATCGCTGGAAGATTTAACACCTTAACTTTGAGCCCTTTTACCTGTCTTTTATAGCGACTGAAGGGCCAGTGATTATGTATATTTATATAAAATAACTACCAATATTCAAACACCAAGGCACAGGTTCACGTGAAACGCTCCACCTCAGTCACGTTCGGACTTTGATAGCACTTCAGGGTAAATAGATGCTTCTTGACAATTCTTGACGAACCGGCGTGCACAGTCACCATAGATTGTAACAGTGAGCAACACTTGAGTAGATGCTGCTGTTGCGGCAACAAGTTGCCGGCGTTGAGCTCAATCGGATAAGCAAGAATGGTCACCACTCTGATGCTACTCCACTCCTTCACGGGCGACTCCCTTGATTACCGGCCGTACCACCGAGAGTCCTTTTGCTGATCCGATTCCGTTCTGTTAAGTACTATTTTTAGCCTCAAGTTCATCGTGGAGGACTCCATTGGTACCTGCACGCACCGTGCACCCATTTTGCCTGCCTTTTCGCTTAATGGTGGTCACAAACCGAATGTGGCACTTGTCAGTCCAGGACTTTAGATTACGAATCGAACGAGCAAATCATAAGTGCAAACTCCTCAAGTGTTGTGACAATGCTAACGAGCAACACCTTGGCGCGTTCGATCGATTGTTGATAAGTGCGCTTTGAAAGCGACGAAGGTAACGAACGTGCGACACTAGAAATGGGAAAGTGATGAGTTCGGTTGTTGGTATCATGTTGTTGTGTGCCTTAATCTATCAGCGATGGTTATGTCAGTTGAAAGGATAGTTTTGTATATTTTAACGTTCAATAGGAATACATAAAGATTCTGCAATATAAGCAACTTTCAAACACCTACCAAACAGAACAAAAAAGTTTTAGCACAGCAAATTCACCGATTGCTTAAAAATCAACACAAATGAAAGCAGAATAACTATGTTTTTGATAATTCATTTAAAGAATTTTGTTATTGTCATTTAATCAGCATGTAATATATCTATTATAAAAAAAAAGGTAGTGGCCAATAAAAGGGCCAATCTCATATATATTTTGATCGAAAAGTTACGTACATTTTTAAATGTAACATTCATATTAGTATATAATTAGACTTTGGTTAATTTTCTCACATTTTTCTCACACCAACCCTACATTTAACAACATTTTTAGATAGCTTAAACGACCTGCAGAAACATACCATAAAAATCAAATTTAAATATTCCACAAAACCCATTGTTTGTTCCCACCGTGCAGGAGAATGTGATGCGGGTTGCATACCTGCAGGAAAAGTTACACAAATGAGCAACACTTGCCATTTGTAGCTCACATTTAAATTCACAGTGATGGATCTCCGTTACAAAATTTTAATATAAGCAAATGTTGTCACAAAAAAGTTGTTTCATAAATTTTTTTAAACAACTTTACCAACCAATTTTGATCTGGTTTTTGGTATATTATATTTTTTTTAAGATACAAAAACAGAAAACATGTGATTGAAGATGAGATTGAGTGCATTTTGTTTTGTAAAAACCAACAGCTTATTCGGATTCCAGAAAGAGTTCATTTGAATGTACAACATAAAGGGACAATTTTTTATTACATCTGTGGTTTATATATATTTATCACTTCTCTGCGTTTTGATTCTTCTGCAATGCTAACAACTGAGTTTGGATCTATCGCTACATTGTCATTGTGAGGAGGCCCTGCGTGAGGTTTGCTGTATGCTTTCTGCCACTGCTTGTTAGAGCTACTTAAAGAGGTAATTTATATTTAAAAAAAACTCGTTTACATTTATTCGCTTCCACGCTCATAAGCGATTAGGACACATTCCGACCATTCCCTTTCCTCCGCAGCTACTGAACACATAGTGTTCCTTGGGAGATAATGCACTGTCACAGCACAGCGAGAGGTGCCGCAATGTCACATCCGAACGGAGGTAAAGAGGAACGGACTGACTGCACTATTCTAAAAAAAAATGCTACCATAGCTCATTCCCCATCCCACACAAACGCCAGCCTAGTGCTTGCCATTCTCAACACCCGCCGCACCGTTGGCAGCCGTCTGACGTTTGCCAAAGTTTTCCCCATCCTCCAGCGTCTCGGGCAGCGGATGGCCTTGCGTTTCGGGTAGGAAAAAGACGCAGAACGCACCGACCAGCGGTACCAGCCCGAAGATGCACGGTGGCAGCCAGTACGCAATCGAGCCCATGCCCGCCACGAACGGTGCAATCATCGAGCCGAACCGCGCAATCATCGATGCCGTACCGATGCCCACATTGCGCACCACGGTCGGGAACAGCTCGCCCGCGTACAGATAAACGGTGGGGAAGCTGATGCTCATGCCGATCAGCCCGACCGAGGCGAGGCCCACGTTCAGTGCGCTGGCCGAGCTGGGTACGAACGCGATCGCCAGCATGGAGATGCCTGTCAGCGTGTTCGAGAAGATGAGCGTCTTCTTGCGCCCGTACGCCTTCATCATGTAGATGCACAGCAGCGTGCCGGGCAGCTCGAGGGCCGCACTGATCGCCACGTTCGTGTAGATATCGCCACCGGCATGCCCGATGTACTGGGCCACACCGAAGAACGCCAGCCCGCACACGAACCAGTTGAAGCACATGTACAGCGTTTTGGCGCGCATGTTGGGCGTGCGGAACAGATCGAGCACGTTGCCCTTCGACGCGTTTGCCGATGCGTTGCGCGTCTTCTCCTTCGCGTACTGCTCGATGTCGTTGCGGATGGTGTCGGTCGGCAGGTTGTTACGTTTGGCCGCCTGCTCCAGCACCGTGACCGCACCGTCCACATTGCCCGACGTAAACAGGTAGCGGGGCGATTCCGGCACCAGCCAGTAGTACGACAGCATCAGCACGGAGAAGATCGACAGGGCGAACTGCAGCTGGCGCCACTCGCGCAGGAAGTAGGCGAAACCGGCCAGCGTCAGATGGCCCAGGTTGAACGGGATCTGGTAGAGCACGGAGAACAGTTCGCGCCACTTCGGACCGATGATCTCCATCACGAGAACGAAGCTGGAAATGGGGAAAAGGAACGGTTCCGTTAAGAACTGTCTCACTGTGCACGACGGACTAGAAGATCTTCAGCAATCGAGCTACAACACTAACCTCGTTACCATAGTGCCGCCAGTGGCCACGGCCGTAAGAAAACGCAGCACCACAAACACCCAGAACGAACCGATAACAGCAGCGCCAACACCCGTCACCAGCTGAATGATGACCGCAATCACCAACGGTGGTCTTCGTCCATATCTGCAAAACGATGGAATCGAAAGTTTTTTGTAAGGAAAAGCCGTGTACTGCACGATCCGCAGGGTGCGATTCGCATCCCACCGACGATACATACTTGTCTGCCAGCGATCCGAAGACGACCCCACCGACCAGAATGCCAAACATGAAGATGGTTTGCGAGAGCTTGACCAGGTTTGCGTTACCGCACACCAGATCCCACTCGCTGGTAAGGGTCGTCGCGAAGGTGCTGTTGTCGTACGTCCAGCTCGTACAGCCGGCATCGCACCGGTCGAGCGATGGGTCCGACGCACAGGTGTAGTTGACGGACGGGCCCAGGAAGATGATGCTCATCTGATGCCAGGCAACGGGGAATTTGAGCGGAAAGACGACGGCACAGACCAGTATGTGCCACCAGCCGAGCTGGCCCATCGCCCGCTGTATCGGGTCGAGGCTCCATTTCCTGTCCGACTCCTCCTTCTTGGCAGCGACTGTTGGGAAGTGAAGAAGAAGATGTTGAAATTTTGCATCAATTGTTGATCGTGCTGATAAGTATGGCATATTTTTGGGTAGTGAAAAAAGAAGAGCATAAAGTCTACCCCATGAAGTCACAACCAAATGTAACAATCGATCGACCCTTCTGCGCCTGCAGTCAACGTGAGCGTGTGCTCTCCGCCACCAACGTTTGCACCAAGTTCGTAAATTGGATAGCGTTTGATGTGGAGGAGATAAATTCACCGGTCCATTATTTGATGCTCTCCCGCCGCCGACGGTTCATCGTTCAATCAATCACAAGGCCACCGTCATTCAACGGTACAATGTATATAAACCCCGCCATACCAAGCTAAATGGTGGGGCACGTGCGGCTCTTTCGGCGAGAACGATCGCGCTGGCATGCGCACCACCCCCGGTGTGGTATTCGGAAATTAGTTTGGCGATCGTACTACCGGCTACGCTTGATCGCAAGCATTAAAATGTATGAATTATCGCACCACTTGCCGAGCTTGCGGCTTGCTGTGAGTCATCCGTTTTATGGTGGCAAAAATCGAAGCTACACTGCAACGGCTAGTAAATTAGCAGACTGCTGTCAATTTCAACCCTCGTCATCGGGTTGGCTTGGGCTGGAGTCAAAGGCTGCCAATTGGGGATTGTACAGTTCGAGCCGCCCAATTTTTTTTGGTGTTTCGTTACACTCCATTGCGGAATGGAGCTACACCACGAACAGGTTTTCTTTTCTTTTCCATTCACGGTGGCCACAAGAACAGGAACAAAGCTCAAACACTCTGCGGAATTTATGAATTTTTAAACAATTTATAGAACTGATTCTTTTTTCGTTTTGGAAAACCCCGCCTGACAAAAAAAGCGCTGCTTGGGTCATTTTTAGATCAAACGATACCACACGCTCGGGTGCAACTGGTTTAGCTTCAAATGTCATACCCGCGCCGGAGGTTCGCCTTCTTTTTCTCGCGGGGCTTATCCCGCGATGGGCGGGATGCAAAGGCGTTAATTGGCGAAGCGAAACAAGGCCATTGCCAAAAGCTTCTTTCGAGCTGCTCTTTGGGACCTTCTCGCATCAGCCCGCTTCAAATGCTCACATTGGAGCAGATCGGGCTTAGAGTGTCATACGGCCGTCAACAACAAAAAAAAAAATACTTCAAATGTACATTTCACATTCGATCGTGAATGATTATTTTTTACACATAGACATGTTTTTTTTTCTTCTTTCAAACTAACGCATCGCAATCACAGTTGCTGCCACCATTGGCAAAGGCGGCAAAGTGTTAATATTTGCGGTCAATATTATCAAACGCTCTCCGGCACGCATTACAAGTGATCGTAGCTGATCGTACAATCGCTTGTTTGAAGAAGAAGAAAAAAAAACACCCGGAAACGAGGAATCTGCACGGAAAGTGCTGGGCGGAATATTCAATCCACCATCATCAATCATCGATCAAACGAGCACGTGATCGTGTCAGCAAATTGCAACGGTAAATATGCGCCTACCTAAGTGGTACTTTCACCACCGTGGCACAGCCTCGGGAAGGGTCTAGCGGTGACCAACCGGGTAGATCCGGTAGCGCAATAATTTTTGATTAATGAACCAAGTGACCGAGCAAAGCGGTAAAGTTATTTATTTTTGTCATCGTGTGCATGAACAGTGATCGTGCTTAGTTTATCTTCTCGGATCTCCAATTTTGCTATGCTTACTTAAGCTTAAATGCCTCTTACCACTTTACCTTCCCAATAGTTTGCATAATAGTTGCATAATAGTTGCAAAACGCTAGTGTTGGAAGTGAAATTCCAATCAAAATCAATCTAAAATGAACCATTTTCACACAGAAATGGCATCAATTAATAGGAGACTCACAGCCGGCCGAGCCGCCCGGCTCCTCCAACAAAGCAAATTAACAAAACGATGCACTCATCCGCTTGGTCACTTTTTTTTTTCATTCCACTATATCTCAACCCCATCGCACCCAAGTGAAATCAAGCATGGTCCACAAAAATTGATTACTTTTGCGCTTTATCCCCATTCCGGTTTGTCTCACCGTGTGGCGTCGACCCATGCGTTATCCGATTATGCTTTGCGCGTATGCTTTAACGCTGCTCTTCATACTGCATCCCTTTCAACTGTGCTTGAACGAAGCGAAAGCAGATGGCCGAAACATATGTAATACATGTGTCAAATAAATTGTCTACATGCGAGAGCAACAACAACAAAAAATTGAATTAATCCCTCCGAACGTTTTGCAAAGGGGGGAGAAGGTCAAGATAAAAAAAAAACGCTTTACAAAGCTGCTGGCATGCCCTCCGCTCTCGTGGGTCATCGGGTCAGGCGATGGTGTGCTGGTTGGATAACCTCCATCACGATACGACGACACGCGACGACGCACGGGAGATTAATTCATACAGAAAAACCGTTTAACCGCATGTAATCTTCCAGCGCAGAGTGTAACGGGTGGAATGGTGTGCACACACACACACACAGAATGCCAACATCATTGCACATAGGATAAATTGTAAAGCAAAACCCAAAAAAAAACACTGGCTCTTATAAAATTGGCAAAAGTCACGCACCGAACCGAACCAGTCCGATTCGCAAATTGTATTTTAGCCTCAAAAACTCAAAAACTCCACTTCAAATCCACAATCGAGCACCTTGGCCCGTGGTTTTCGAGTGGAAGGGGAAGGCTTTGTACCGTGCCGTATGTGTCACAGCGTCGTCTTGGGCGAGTTTTTAAACATGTTGTCCCAATCACGCTGCCGGCACAGCATGACACGCTAAAGCAATGGAATGATGTTTTTTTCCTTCTCCTTCTCTCTCCTTTCCCCCCCCCCAAACCAGCTGTTCGTTTACAGCTTCATTTTTTATGCTGTCCTCCCCCTCCCTGCTCGCGTGCTGAATATATGAATGTGTAATCGAAGCCAATTTTGCCACCCATTCTCGACCCCCCCCAGGCGCCCACTGATAGACTCCCCCTTTGCGCAATAACGCTAATTTGCCGCCCCGACCAAAACCGTTCAGCAAACATCGAGGAGTATCGAGGAGTGTGCTTTCCTTCCATTTTTTTTATTGGAAAGCGGATGGAGTAGTTGTGACGGCTTATGAGGCCGATCACATCACAGCACCGAGTAGTGCCATCGTTGCAACACGTGCAGCAGCAGCAGCAGTAAAGGCGGATATTAGATCAAGTGTTCCGCAGCCTCGAGGGGAGAGGGCTTAAGATGACGAAAGAAAGTGTTTTGGGCGCTGACTGTTTGGCTTATCTTTTGCGCGCCCAATTCGATCCGAATGTGAAACAGTTTTCCCGGGCTGGGAAAGTGTTTTCTCCAAACTTAAATGGACCGTGAGGCCCATCAACGGAAACGGAGATGAAGCCGAGCCCTCCAATGGTGGTTTGTTGCGCGCTTTTACACCGAGCGATTGCGGTGTATCGACACTTTCGCAGAAGAGCTGCTTTTTGTTTAAAGCATCACCAGCAAAGCTTGAAGATCATTTTTACTAAGTAGCGTGGAGAGGGTGTTTTTTTTTTGGGTGGGCTAATATAGTTTTGATTATGGGGTTTTTGCTGTCCAGTTTTAACGCTCCAGAAAGGAAAAATCAAACGACCTTTTGTGCTGGGAATTCAAGACAAACCGAAATCGAAACGAAACATCAATGCGAGCACGATCGTTAACGTTTACACTGATCAAACAAATCAAACAAACGACACTGACACTGAGCTGAGGTTCGCTTTTCGCTTCCGATTCCGATGATTGATGACGGGGCAAACGACACATACGCGACCGTAAATGATTAGCTTCAGTGTCATGCGAGCTCGCGAGTGTGCTTTTGGCCCTTTGATTGCCGAACACAACTGTAAAGCCATCCCTTCCAATACTACCAGATATCCTGCTTTCCATGTTTTTTTTTGCAGAATCGCTTAAATTCAGTTCGCTATGTGCCGTGCATTAGTTGAAGAAGCAATCTCCCTTTAAACAGCTAACAAATCACTGTCGTTTTCACTGGCCCCCGCGCATCAACCGTCCAAACTCTAGCGCACTCTAGGTTCAAGTAGCTCATCATCTCACAATACACACACACACCGAACGTGTTAATGGGGTAAATTGCACGCGAAACTTGATGGTTCAAACCTTACAGTGGACCGATGAGAAGCCGAGCAAACACAAACAAAAAGCAAAACAAATACCGAACAATCTATCTCTCGAGGGAAGACATATTTTCACACTTTTCACCTTGTGCCGCGCCGTGTAATTGGCTTAAAGATTTCCCTCCTCCCGACCCCCAGTAAGCGCCCGTGCGCGCTCGGCTCACGCTACAAACACCACGCTGGGCCGTTCGTTCGCGTGCGTAAGAACGACCATGTGGTGCGGCGGCGTGTTTAGAAATAGCAATTCGCTGTTTACCTATATACTAGGCAGCACCCCCGTGTCGGGATACTCAGCTTCACACATGCTTCCCACGCTACACCGGGAGAGATGTTTCCGCAATTTTCCCGCTCATCCATTTCCCAATACGCACGCATCCTCCACGGCGTTCACCCATCCCCCCCCCCCCCCCCCCCTCGCATCGTTATCAGTTCACGGTCAGCGGTCAACGTGACTTACGCAGAAACATGCGCGTGTTTCTCGTTTTGCGTGCGGCCGCACGTACGGTCCGCTATTTTTGGACCATAACACAGACGGACCAGCCTCCGGATCGCAAGCCGGCATAGCGCGCAACGTAGACGCAATGGCACGAGAGACGGGCCCCGTACGTTTGACCGTGACGGTTTGATAGCTTTGTGCGGGTCAAAATTTGTGGCGCCATCACCGAATGCCCCGGCAGCCGGTTTGGCCAAAGCCGGAGTAGCCAACCTTGACATTGGCTATATTGATCCAACCCAGTTCCCATTCCCTTGGATAAGGGGAATGATTGTGTTTGCTCACCCTGTGTCTCTTTCTCTTTTTCTGTCTAATTTTATGGTTTTATAATACACACGGTGGTTAAAGCATTGCTTAAGTCGTTTTTCTGTCCTTTCCTTGAGCTGCTTTCTGATCTTTGGAAGGCTTGTTCGTCTATCTATTCCTAAGCGTCCTTCCCTAGGTTGCAACTGATTTAAATGTGCTACCTGTCCTTCTCACAAGCAATCGCTAATTTACTTCACGGATTAGTAAACCGCACACAACAATGCGGTTAGCTGCCTCGGGTGAAACTAATTATGCTCTTTGGAGCCCCAGCAGGAGCAATACAATCGCATTCATTGACAGTAGCGCGACCTCCGTCACGGAACTCAACCAAAGTGGGTCAAATGGTTTGCTCTTTCAAACAGCACTTAACATAAAAAGAATAGTTTAGGCTTAAAATATGCCACATGTACTGATGTGGATCAAATAAAACTTCTAATGATTATGAGGGTCACTTTTTCTTTAGCACTTTTTCTTCTCCCAACGCATTCATAGTTTGATTTAAGAAGAAGCATTCACAAACTTACATTTCATTTTTGTACACTTATTAGTCTCTGTTGGCTCTTTTCTTTAGCTGCTTGTAGAGTTCTTTTGTTCCAGCTTCCAGTTATAGTCTTTAAAACACACCAGTGCAGAACTGAAGTAACATAAATCACGAACCAATGTTTGTCGGTCAGTTCAACCAATCGAACAGCCCCTCTCTCTCTTGACACTCACGCACAATTGTAATAACTACTCGAAAGCCACTGGCAGTTCCACAGCTCCACCCAACTTTCGACTACACAGCTGGAAGCAGTTTCCGATCGTTTGTGGTCAAGGGCGCGCCACTCTTCCTGCGGGGAAACTGTAACTGAAAGCCTGTGCTGTAGCTGAGCTGTGCTGAATTTTCCTTTCACAATCTTCACTACTTCACGCCGAAAGGCTACGAGCTAGTTATGCTGGCGCAAGCAACAACCACAGAAAAAGGGGAAAGCACTTCAAACAGATGAGGCCGAAACGTCCGCTCTCGAAGCGATCGTGCGCCTAACTGTCACCGTTCGGTTTGTTTACGATCGGCTTTATACGGGTCGGTCTACAGCGAGCGGCAACACCGACGAGGAGCCATCTACCCGGGGGATTTCCCGCGCATTGGCCCGCGAATGGTGGTGGAATGGCGCGAAAAATGCTCCCACCCGCTGGTCCAAAACTCATCTCTCAGCCAGCTCAGCAGCCGCGGTTTGTGTACTTGCTAGACCCGCGGGTAGTGTGCGCGCATAGCCGTTGGAGCAAGTTTGGCAAGACGGAGAGAGAAATTCCAAGACACGGAGAGGAATATATCGGCTAGTGGAGCGGTCTTTTGAATCTTTCGGGTAGGGGGAAGTTGCATTATAAAGCCCTTTTGTAAACTATCCTGAGTGGGAAGTGTTATTCTTATTGCATACTACAATGTTTGATAGGAATAACACATAAAAATATATGCATTTCCGGAAAAAAATGAACAGGTGAGAAACACCAGAGACAAGAGTACTCTGTTCGGGAGAGAGAGAGAGAGAGGCGCCCTATTGCTGCTCGCCAAAGACGATCACGATCATTGTTCAGCCCGCTAACCAGACCCGACTACAGTTCGGTGACTTTGCTGACGTCGACGCTCGATGATCGGTAACCGCCGGAGGACTTGCGCCGTGCGGTTTGAAACTTGTTCGGCAACATAAACTGTGGACCTGTGTATGTGTGTGTATAGACTGACGGAGGCGCGTATTTTACCGGGGATTTCCCATGCTCTAGCCAAGTGCACACACGCCTTAGTGTAAAACCAGCATGCATATTTAATTACAGCAACCATTACATCCACCACAGCTTACTAACCTCTCCTTCGCTGTGGCTTACCCGGTTCGGTTTATCCAGCAAAACGTCAACGCGTGCTCGCATGATGATCACGAGGGACCCCCTCGAAGTACGATGGTGGGCACGTGTTTCGGAAGTTTGAACGATTAGCTAGGGCTGCTTATGCAATCCCATGGGTAAACACGCATGGAGACATTATTGACGACCCGATTGTGCTTCAAATTACCCACGGAATCAACAAGTTGTACGCTATCAAGTAATGCTGTTTTTCTTCTATTATGTTTTTTATTGAAAATTGACTATAACACATGTCTAGATTTTACCGGAACCATACCGGGGAATTAGAGAGTGGGTAATTCTGCCCGCTCCAAGTAGTGGAATGATACGCTAATGATCTACAGATAAGAAGAAGCCACTAGTTTTATAGCTTTATTACATCTCTTGGTTAAGATTTCCTTTATAACAGTCCTCTTATCGCTTATCGCGCTGTTGTATCAGCAATATTATTAAACAAATAAGAAGAAGAAACTATTCCACACCATTTACAGCTGGTTGAAACGGTAGCTAAACAACAACGAGCAAATGCCCACATCCAGACATACATGATGTCAGAGTGGCACAAAGTTCTGCGGCAATTTGTCGGACCTCATCAATTTAAGAGGACGTAATGCAATATCAGATCTACTGCCAGCGACGATGACGCTCCTGTTATCTACACATAACGGATCCATTAGCGCGCACCAAGCGTTTAGAATGGGTAGAAATTTGCACTCAATTGTAATGCACACATCCCACGCATGCGTAGTACTTTAACTCTTTCGAACATAAATTGTCCAATGGGCGCGCTATCAAAGTAGATGGATGGTTCGAGGTCATAGTGTAATGGATGTGAATAGAGACACACTTTCAGCACACTATGAGCAGTACAGGTACTAACCTCTCTCCACACAGAACGACGTCCTCCTTTCCAACCAGCAGAAGCAACAAAATCACCTCCCCATTTCCACATAAAGTCCCCGCCGCCTGCTGTTGTACTATTAATCATCTGACGTGGATCGGGTCACCGCATCATCGGCGATGGGAAACAACTATTCCATGGAACTAGTTTTAACCAGTTTCGAAACATCAGCGAAACATGAACCGTGCGTACTGTGCTAGACTGCCAACGCACTTGTACCAATTTTCAAAAAATGTGCAGAACTACCAGAACGACCAGAACTAAAAGGCCAGTTCTTAAGTGAAAGGCTCCCAATCGCGGTGGTTGCCGTAAAATCGTTGCGCTAGGAATGGGGTCCATCGCAGCAGCTGAAGGTCGCGCACCGGACCCGTCGCCACTGCTCACACTGCTCGCCGAGCGCGCGTACTTGAGAGGAGCGTGAATCAAGCTGCATCGGAGCATAACTATTGCGTTTCGGACCCGATTTGCACCTATATGCGGGCACAAATTTGAACGATCAATAAAAGATGAATCAAACATTTCGGGTTGTGCACGGGATATCCCGTGTGTTACTTTCGGGTACACGGACGACACCGAACCGGCTCTCTTTACTTCCCGTAATGAGTCACTGGCGCGGTTTCTGCCCGTAGGACTGTGCCGAAATTTTCACACCTTGCCGCATGGGTTGACACTTATCCGTGTGTTTTATTCATTCGCGTACGAGAGTAACACACTTTTAATCGACGGTTTGCTGCGAACGGTAATAAAAAAAAACCTTCAATACATCTGATTTCCCCCTGTATTGAACGACGACATCGCAGATTCACAAATGTACTATGCAAACGCAACAGCATTAGCGGGCCTGTGGACTGTGGTCAAACATCCCATTAACATTCCGTTGAAGGTTTCTTTGCCCAGAATTGATGAGCTTTTGCGTACGTTAAGGGGCAAATTAATTCCAATGGTTAATCCACCATCGATAGTAAATAATTGCACATTTAATTGGCAACTTTGCTGCGCTCAGAAGACAACCATTAAGCGTTTATTATCAGCATCAAATTCCGTACAGACTCGTACGGAGGAGCGCACAGGAGGAGACAAAATTATAATTTACAACAAACAATAAAATTAACTTCTATACAGCTCATAAGAATGGTGTCAGTACAGTGGAAGTGGTGGCATTGCGCAACCTGAATGTTGGTGGGATTTTTAGGCGATCAAGTGTTTAACAAACTTGTTTGATAATGCAACCACGATCGCCAAGTGATCGCTCTCAGCGCTTTGAAATACAAAGTTCCCAGTGGCTCGAAATGTAAATCACTCATTTAAAATGTTCTTTTCTGTGTCTTATGTAGAAAGTTTACTAGTGGACATGAGAGCTGCATTCGCTATGTGTTTGCGGAACCTTTAATATTTATAATTATTACAAATTATACAAATAGAACATTCAAAAACACACATAGCTGCATGTACTGAACTTCAGAACTCTTCTCAAGCTGATTATTTCTAAAAGAGTCGCCTTTAAATTATGAATTCCCGTCTATCAATCATGAATGAATAGATTGTTTCACTTGCTTGGATTGTAGGAAATTTAAAAAAAAAACCCCTCTGTGCTGATAAAGGAATTTTCTTAAGAGCACTTAATACCACTCCAATCATTCGTGTCCCTCATTGAGCATAGCGCACTCGCACGTAGTACACTATTCCCACTCATGGTTTGTTGGTGCATTCTGCTAGCCCTGATTGTCCGGATCAGATAATGCACTTACGTAAGATCACAAAAACACATTCCCAACACTATCGCTGCCCTCGGACAGAGACATTCGACTGCTGTTGCAGTATACGCACCTAAAACTGTGTGGGACCAACGGACAACAAATCAGCTAATTATGCTAACTGATTGGAATGCTTTCCCCTGGGCCGATAACGCGTACCAGGATGCGGAACATAAAAATGTGGTCTCTTCACGCCGGAGGGTTCAACAACTCAAGCTCTGATAACCTTTTACATGTTTTTGTACGAACTTAAAAAAGGGTCTCAAGGGAACAAAGTACGTTTCCAAAAATAATGCATCGCACTGATAAGCACTAACCGGTCACGGTGAATGCTTCTTTAACATTGAATTCCCCTGGCCGGGGGTTTGTGACATGCACATTTTGGATTCAACCCAAAGGTTGTAGAATGGAAGGAAGTTCAAAAAATAAACAAACAACTGTTTCGAATTGCGCATTCGCATTGCCATGGCAGCGCTGCTAGCAGCTGCCCTCGGCCAACTATGTTTAGCATCGATGCAGCTATAGACAGTTTGTTTATTTGTTGATTACAGTTTAGCTTCGTCGCGGTTCTCGGTGCGCCCGATAGCGCGTCGTGTGTGCGGGCCTACTACGGGCGAGCGAGATTTGGCAAACAACCGGAGAACACGATCCGGAACCTAATAGGCAGCACCGAACATGGCTGACCATGGCACCACAGTACTACATAGGTGCCGACAGCTGTCTGGTTGAATATTCAATTTCACAGATTCAGTGTTGTTAATTTTACATACAAAAAAAAGAAAACGAACATGCATACATACACACCGATTCAATAAAAACCGATACCGTCCCGCTCTCGGTTCGGTTGACTAGTGTTACACCCTTTCCTTACCTTTTGCCGCCTGCGCGTCTCGCTCGCTCTGATGTTCGAGTTCCATTCCTTGGTCGGGGTTGGTTTTATCGGCCATGGTACGGGCGCGGTGTTTGCACTTACGGGTTAAATTTGGAAGTTTATTCACTGCTTTTTAAAGCACAATACCATCCAGCTTGATTGCACACACACACATAAAGACACAGGCCACACAGGATCCGATTAGGCCACGAATATCTATCGCAACACAAACAATTTCCCGTGGATAGTTTACACTTGTGCGTTGCAAATGTCTTCCCGTGCCCGATCCGATCCCCGGATGACGCTAGAATGCCACGCCGAGCTGTGCGCACGATCCACCAATGGCCAAGGTCCGCCGACAAATGACGATTACCGACGGCTGGAACATCAGCGACAGGCTAAGCGTGTCTTTCTTCCCGGTCGCGTATCGCACCGCAGTCGCACTCGCTCCATATATTCCTGGTTAGTCCGCTGCCCATCACCCTCGCTCTCCCCGACTGGAGGATGAGGGTGGCGGTGATGACGACGATGTTGATGATGATGGTGGTGATGATAGATTTAACAAACCGCTGCTGCCATTTGGCAACAAAAAAACACTACCCGTTGGATGAGCTAAGGGCTACTGCGATGCGGAGTGGTGTGTTGCAGGCAGTGTAGATGCACTTGGTGGAAAGTTGAGCTGCTCTCATCGTCACAGCCGCACCGCAGATGTCTTCTATGCGCGTTTCGCGAAGGGGCATTCGTTTTGTTTGGTGTTTGGTCGAAGGCGAGGAAAAACTCATGAAAGGAGTTCGAGAAGAAGGACAAGAAATTAATAATTGGTATGCCCACTTGTTGCGTTGCCATGTGTGGTAGATTATCATTGTAAGTTACCGTAAATAATGCAACAATTGTGCGTTGTTTTGTGAAGGCGTGTTTGGTGCTGTGGAAATTGTATCGACGAGCTGTAAATGGCATTTGCTGTAATCATACACACATATAAAGAATCTCGTCGATGATGCGTTAAGTTCGCTAAGCTGATTTTGTCTTGCTCCGAAATTATGTTAACGATCAGGATTATTGCAATCATCGCGATCGTACAGGATGTTGAACTGAACAAGATAAGAGTTGTTTTAAACATTCTCTAGAAGTACACTGTACAATGTAAGAACTTTATACACAAAACCCCTGACTGATTGCTGTACGGCATAGGTTTGAATCCTACAACACGACACTGCTGAAAGAACCAAGCGCATCCGGACAATATCTGTGCATAATGCAAAATATGGAATACCAGTATGCTTGACAGACACCAGCACTACCTAAAAATCATCTACGAACAATCGCACATTTTGCCAACTAAATACGATACGAGGGTGCAACCCAGCTCCGTTAATTGATCCTCTGCCCCTTTAATCGTTCTCTTCCTGAGTTGTATTTGCCTCCCCGCACCGGACCTCTCAGAAAACGAACGGAAGCATACAACATATCACAATGCTGCCGTTAATAAACCTAAATCCCTTTCACTATATTAGCCCCCTTTGTGCACAGTTACCGGAAACATGAACTAATTCGCAACAATGTGCCACAAAGTCATGCATAATTTCCCGTTGGAAAATTAGTGTCACTGTGGCCAGAATAGCTCGCGCTGAATAAAGCCCCAATGCACCAAACAATCCCGAAGAAAGAAGGCACCTTATCGCATCGTTTGTTACCAGGCGCTGGTGTAAATTTAAACAAAAATCGCCGCCACTACCACGCCATCTGGGAGACAGACACGCACGGTCACGAAAGCAGTCCAACGACCTCACTAATACCCTACATTCCTCTCCATTTCGGTGTTGCGTTCAATCGAAACGGTAATTTGCATTCGTTATCCACCCCCCCGTCCCTGTCGTCTCCGCGCGCGCGCAAGTTAACCGTGCCGATAAGACGTACGAAGTTTAGTGGCTACATTTTGGCAATTTAACTCTATTTAAAAGACTGCGCCGTCCAAAAACCCACACGCCCTGGGGTCGGAGACATACCATCCGGAGGAAGATGGAAGATTACTCAATTGAACAGTGGCGGGGGCTACTACACGGGACGAATCGTTGGGATCGGCAACAAACCGGCGTACCGTTGGATAGCTCTGCCAGCGGTAGAGGAAATAAATTCGCCCGTAGTTCAAGGTCGTGCCCGCCATGCTGACCTCACGCATGGTGGGCGTTTAAGCCCGCAGTTTCTTTGTCGGTTAGTTTCATTTCATCGCCAACATGCCATAAACACTTTCCTATGGAAAGAAATCATCCATCTCAAAATACCGCCCTTGGTGGCGAACGATCGTTTCACTACACAATGATCATACTGAACATTAATTAAATCAGCAAATGTAAGGGTACATCACGCATTCCATTCTCCATTTAACGCACATTTTTGTTGTTTCAGAACGGTGATAAAACGACCCAGTGCGCTCGAAGCTAATAACAATTAATTATGTTTCGTTGCGTTTGGTACAACCGGTTATGTCGATTATTAGTTATCAACTGTCTGTTCCATGTCATCGATAAAATCGCCGCCAGCTAACAATTATGGAGTTAACAAAGTGTATACGAGTTAATTAAACATTTGTAGTAATTTATTTACTCTGTTTTGCGATCGTTCTTTTCTTTGCGTTTAATTTGAGAGAGAGAGAGAGAGTGTAGTATGTTCTTTGTTTTACTCGTCGTTTGTGGTTTGGTTTGGGACGTACTTCCAATTAATGTTTAGATTTCGGTTAGTCTGTTTCTCTTTGCACGGTCACCATTCAGAATAATGAATACAATTAACACTTTACTCCTTTGGAGCCTTAGAAACGTGTTCTTTTTTGTAATTTGTCTACAAGAGAGATAGTATAGGATGGTTTCAAGGTAGTGTTTCCGTAGCCCTGCCAGCGGTGTTGTGTGTGTTAGTAAAGTGGTTAGGGTTCCGTTTTAATAATTGTTGAATGCTCTAAGTCTTCTAGTAAAATGATAATGTTAGTGCGTACTTCACAGAACGTTTACCTCCGTGTACAAATATGTTAGAGTTTTATGTTGTTTTTCTTTTGACTGGTTTGGCCGGGAACGGGAAAGTAAATTGCTCCCGCAAATGCATAAAAACCCAATCACTGACATCCATCGTAAAATGCAAAAGTGTTGAATTATTGATAAAGCCAAACGCTTGATGTCGTCCCGTTTTGTTCACATATTCTACTGCTCAAGAGACACTCCTCCCTCGGTCCTAGCCTATTCGTTATTGTACGTTGAAATACGTTAAGAAATGAAACAGTTTGAAACACTGGAAGCAACAATTGCAGCACAACGCACACATCGACATACAGCACATCAGGTAGCAACGGTACATAGACAAAGCACTGTCCCTTGTGTGACAAATGGAGATGTACGCCTAGCGGTGGCCATCCCACGAACAACAACACCATATAGTTGAGCCAGCGGGCGACTCCTTTGTTCGCTGCTTCAATATATATGTATGTATGTATGTATATATATGTAGACCAGAATACACTATTACAAGGCTCGCCTGTCCTGCCAATATAGGTTTTGTTTTTCTCGTTTTTTGTCGTAGGTTATCACAATGATTACTTCCTTACACCAGCAGCTTCTCGCTTCGCGTCAATTAAATTCCATAAACTCCCCAGCGCACATTCTGTCCACACATTCAATGGCACGATACAATGTAAATATGGTTTTGTTTCCCCCTCCCTTCCGTCGCCGGATTAGCTGGCGGTTGTGGCTGGCGAAGGCGAACCCGTCTCTCGTCTGCAGTTTGGCGATACTATATTCTGTATATGTATATGATTGTATATGTTTTAAAGTATGTATATATGCATATGCGTACGTGTATATTATTATTCGATTTGTTTTGTTTGTTTGTTTTTTTTTTTTTCTAGTGTACCTAACGTAGATCAATTTATTGTTAGTTAGTTATACCCTGCCCACACGTTTACCTTGCCCATTTCAATGGTTTGAAGTGTAAACGATACCATAATTGAACTATACGCGCCTTTAACTATACGCCTATGACTTTGAAATCAATCCACACTACAACACACCATTCACTATTATGTGCAGTTTGCAATAAACACGTTAAATAGGCTTTCCACTTCAATTCATCATTTATGCTAAACGCTTGTACAATTAAACCTAACGCGTTTCAAACGAGATACTTAACATTCAAGACAGTTTCTTTATAATACTACGCAACCAATCGCATGGTGAAATAGTTGTTAAAAATATGTTAAAAGTAGTTAAAAGCACAAAAGGTATTGTTTAAAAACACAAAACAGAATAAGAACGATAAACAAACACGACACCTCGTACAAAAGCATAGTACAACCGCACTTTATAAAAGTGTACCGGTTCATTCTCTTTGCTACACCAGCTATTTCCGTCGCAGTGGTTTAGCATTGAAACGAATCGAACCAACCATTTTCCACACATACTTGTATAAGTTACACTCATCTATCGTCTGCTATAACCGTGTCGTACTGGAACGCTGCAACCATGCAACCTGGCCCTAATTGCTAGCACTGTTGTTCTCTGGCACACATGTCACTCTGGCACTGGTTGACGAATAAAATTATCAAAATCTTATCGTTTGAAACAAAACAAAACGTAACAGGTTAAAAACTAAATAGGAATAGCGCGAGAACGTATCCAATAAGTGACAAACTCTCTACAATCAAACACCATCCACTCGCCCATCGGCAATGGCGGCGTTGCACAGTCCGCCGTTTTGCGAACACACGGCGTACCTCGAGAAACCCTTATTAGGAATGATTCATCTTATCCATTCGCCTTCGCGCCAGATCAGACATTCCGACCGGTCCCAGATTGGCAGCCTGGGGCGATGATATCGCACGGAATGTTGCATGGACCGCTCCCTTGATGGCTTCGGTATTTACGCACGCCGGCTTTGTGTCCTGCGGTTCCACGACCATCGGCCGTTCGCTGGTAGCATGTTGGGTCCCTACCGTATTGTACATTAGTCGCGGACCGCTTCGCGATAGCCACGGATGTCGCAGGATTTGAGCGGCCGTTGGACGCCTCGAAGGTACGATGTGTAGCATCTGGCGCAGCAGATCCTTCACTTCATCCGATATCGTGGGCCATTTCTAAAACGCAAACGCAAATATGGTTAAATTACCACCAACCATCATCTGCTGGAAACAGCGCTTAATATGCTCGTAAGTTACTTACGCCCGTTTCTAAATCGACCTTGCCGGAACCAATTCGCGCTAGAATCATATCTGGCGAATCGTTCGGAGTGCTAGCAAACGGTGTCTTTCCATCGAGCATAATGTAGAGCAGCACGCCCAGCGACCAGATATCGCACGCCAGATCGTAGCCCTGTTTCTTCAGCACTTCCGGTGCGACGAAGTTGGCCGTGTAGCACGGGGTCATCAGCAGCCCATTGTCGGCTCGGAGTTGCTTGGCAAAGCCGAGATCGCACAGCTTCAACGATTCGGGCGTATGGTTGACCGAGGCGTACAGCAAATTCGATGGCTTTAGATCCCGGTGCACGACACCGTGCTCGTGCAGGTAGGCGACCGCCGACACGACCGTCCGCAACACGGCACTGGCCTCCTGCTCGGCCATAAAATGGATCGCCAGAATGCGGTCCAACAGTTCGCCACCCTTCAGCAGCTCCATCACCAGGTACACGTAGCTCGCATCCTCGTGCACACCGTACAGCGTCACAATGTTGGGATGATTGCCGTACCGAAGCAAAATCTCGACCTCCTCGCGACAATCGTGATAAGATTTGTCAATTATCTGTCGTTAGGAAAGCAAAATATTTGGAGCATTACAACACGAACCTTGCGTCCTATCTGTTACCTCCGTAACGTATTTTGATTAATGAATTACCTTAACCGCGTAATGCTTCTTCGTTGTGCGATGTTCACACATCCGGCAGATTGAGAACGTTCCGCGGCCAAGTTCCTCCATCAAGTTGTACTCGTCACCGAACGCGACAGGCTTCACGCCCGGTATTTCGTTCGAGAACGGTGACCGAGATGCGGGCTGCTGTTGCATCACCATGTTGCTTCCGTTGGCAAAGTTTGGCTGCTCGTCCAGCAGGCCCGGTGCGATAAAGCTAAAGCCACGGAAGATCTCATGAGCACTCGCACTGACGGGGCCACCGGGCGAGTCTCTGCGAAAGTAAAAGGAAACACACACATCATTAATGACAGTGATCGTCCCGAACGCATCGTGCTTTCACACATACTTTGGTGATTTGTTCGTGTATTCCGAGTCAAAGTAGAACGCATCGTCCCTCGAAACGGCAGGAATGAACGGTGGCCGAACCTCCTTGCGTTCGAACGCATCCCAATCGACGTTGGCGAAAAATTCGTGCCGCTTGATGTCCTCAATGCCGTTCGGGCCCGCCCCGAGTCGATTCTGGGGATTGCGTTTGAACAGGGCGCGCAGCAAACTTTGCGCCTCGGGACTTAAGTTTTCCGGCATGCCGAGCTTTGTTTTGAGGATCTGGTTCATTGTGTCATTTCGATTGCTACCGTGGAATGGTAGATTGCCCGTCAGCATTTCAAACTGTTTGCGAGTAAAGAAGATGTAAGAGGGTATATATAGGTATGGTTTAATCTTTAAACTATCCTACACCTTACCATTAGCACGCCGAAGGACCACCAGTCTGCTGCAAAAGTGTGTCCCTTCCGGTTGACAACTTCCGGCGCCATGTATTCCACCGTGCCGCAGAAGCTGTACGTTTTCGATCCATCCAGCGGTTGCTTCGAGAGCCCAAAATCCGTTAAAGCTATATGGCCGTCCTGGTGTGTAGAAAGTTGTTAAATTGTGGCATTAAAATAGATCCGCTGTCGTTTCGTGATCGCCCGTGCACACCACCCTACCTGATCCAGAAGAATGTTTTCCGGTTTTAGATCGCGATAGATGATGCCGATGCTGTGCAGATGGTTCAGCGCCAGGGCCAGCTCGGCCAGGTAAAACTTGACGTCTTCCTCGGTAAACATCACCTCCTTGCTCAAGCGCGTAAACAGGTCACCGCCACGCAAGAAGTCCAGTATAAGGTACAGCTTGCCGGGCGTCTGGAAGGCATAGTGCAGCTTAACGATAAATGCGTGGCCCACGTCAGCCAGGATGTTCCGCTCGTTCGTACTCCTCACACGATCCTTCACCTTCAGCGTTGCCTTCTTTAGTACCTGCAAATACGCAACCGATTGAGGTGAGATGTTTTGTCTTTGCCAACTACGCTAAGCAGCAAGCAGCCGAACCACCACCTACTTTCATCGCATACAGCGTCCCCGCATCGATGCCAACAATCTTCCGCACCAGAAACACCTTGCCGAACGAGCCTTCGCCGAGCACCTTCAGCAGCTCGAACTGTGACGGATCGGCCTTTTCGTGCCCCTCCCGTATAATGTCCTTAATGTCGATCTCATGCTCGTCCCCACCGTTCCCTCCCGCCCCTGCGTTGGGGTACGTGGCGTCGCCTCTCAGCTGTGACAGGTCACCACCTCCACCTCCGGTTACATCCAGATCCATTGCTTCCTCGGCACCAACAACCAAACCGGGTTCGGGCGAATCGCCACGATGGTAGCGATAAGTGCCACTATCAGCTACAACAGCTCCATCGAGCAGCGGCTCTTGCTGGCCAGCGGCTGTATGCGCCGGAGCATAGGTAACCATTCCCGCGGGAGGCACCGGGTGCTGCCGGCTGTACTGGTGCGGTTGAGGGTGGGGTTGATGTTGATGATGATGTTGATGGGGAAGGTATTGATGCTGTGCGGGCTGCTCCTGATGAAGCTGAGCATGGCGGTGGTCATGGGTAAGATGTTGCTGCTGCTGGACATCATAGCTATCGTCGATGACCATCTCTACATTGTCCTGCGATGCGGACTGCAAAAGAACATAGAACAAATGAAAATAAATGTCACGATGTAGCGACGGTAAAAAAGGGGCGGATGATTAATTGAACTCATGCAAGATGCTAACATGACTGTACAACAATTAGATCAAAGAAAATGGAACAATACAGTTTGATACATACGCTCTACTCTACTAACAGTACATTACAATAGGATCCGAAAAAGAGGCATAACATAGAGAAAAATATGCAAACAAATAGCTATAATGCAATCTGTATACATACATTCGTTTTTTAAAATTTTGTGTAGCACATTGAAACTAAAGTTCCTCTGTGTTTGCAAAACCAAAAACAAAAAACATTCAAAAACACTGCTCAATTTTTCAAGAATTATTGATTTTAACATTGCCCACTCACTGTATATTTTGTTCGGCGAATTTGCGGCCGGTCAACAAAACATCAAAGCAATTTTGCGCGCACCATTTTCGCCTGAATACAGGCACAACAGCGAACAAACAAAGTGTTTCTCTTTTTCCGTTTAGTAACATCGTGCTTGTGGTTCAAGCTTTGCTTTCATTTAACGCGTGCACAATTACGTTCAACGATGGCTACACAGAGCATCGCTAATCGGCATCGACGGTTCAAAACGTGGGTTCGCTTCCTCGAGGGCATGTGTAGCCATTCCTTTTTGCTTCTTTTCGTTACTCATCGGCCTCACCTAGTACGGTTTCGTAAACCACTAGGCGTCTCCATTGCACGTTGGAAAAACATGTACACACACCACTACGCGCCACGGCCGGAATGGAAGTGTGCCGAGTCTCAAAAATATTACACACATAATTCCACCAACTTTCGGAAAGTGTGGGATAATATTCCTAAAATTAGGGACCAAATGATGGGGGCGTTTCGTTCGTTCATGTGACCTACATACATACCGCAGTGGTATTGCTTTTATTGTAACGCAAAACGGCAGTTGTAATGTTGTAAAAAAAAGGGCTTTCTTTATTATTCAGTACAGTTTTATAATTTACCGAAATATAGTATTTAAAAACGCTTTAAACGTGAGAAAACTACACAAATGTCACTGTTGTTGATATTATAAGATTACAAACATCTAAAATTGGACTGGTTTAACGACTTAACAGTCTAGCAGCACTGAACCTAAACAATATGCCAAGAAACTGATAAATCAACGTAATTTGATAATCAACGAGCATCACCACCACAACCATTTGCGGCCTTTTTTCACCAGCCACGCCTATCAACGGTTCACACAGCCATGCAACGATAACAACAGGTGCGCTTCACCCCAGCGTTTGGCGCTGTGCCGGATAGGGGGGGAGGGGGGGAGACTTTTATCCCGATTTATTTTTCTGCTTGCACTTTCACCTCCGATGTTTGAACAATCGGTATAATTCCGTTCCAACTGATCAATATATTGTGGATATTTTTCATTCCCCATCAAACCCCATCTCAGACATGATTTTCTTTCACGATAACGCTCCTCTTTCTCGTCAGATGTGTCTCTGCATTCGTACACATTTCTTTTATTTTGTCCGTCCCTTGTTCGAGTATTTTCATGTTAAATCCGCTTAAAACGGCGGCCCACGCCCGTCAAAAGGCGTAAAAATCAGCCACAAATCGTATTACTGAATAATGCACACAGAAAGGAAGGTTTGGAAACACCAACCCTCCCTGAGTACAGAAAGTTCGATGAAGCGCGAAAGGATTGCGGCCCACTTGACTTGAATTGGGAGCGAATGCGGAAATCTTTCTTTTACTAAACCATTTCCTATCGTAACGCACGTATTCTTATCAATCTTGATGGGGTAAGGTTGCTCAATCCTATTAGTAGCATAAATCTTATTGTACGAAAATAAAACTGCTTTTTGTCTATTTAATAAATACTACAAAGGCTTCATAAACTCCAGACATTTGTTTTGGTAAAGTTTGGAGTAATAACACTTCTTAAATACACTTTTTTACTTCGTCTTGGCAATTCTAAACGCCAGATTCATCAAAAAAGCGATGAAAAACTCGTTTTGCTTTTCATAAAAAAGGGAATAACATAAACTTTCATTCGCACTCCGGAAGAAAGGTCATATTGCACAACGTATCATTATGAAGCAGAAGTAGAGCGCCAACCCCAAGAAGTTATGAAAAGAAATTCTGATTTAAACTTCAATCTCACTTTCCTCACACAGAAAAAAGACACCCAGACAGCCTTTTTCCGAGCCTGTCTAAGCATAGTAAGAAGGGAGAGCTTCTTTAGAGAAAAGATAGACTCTATCCGCTTCGAAATACGATACAAATTGAATAAAAAGTTTCAAACAAAGCACTCAATCATTGTGCTATTCGACGTAGATGCAAAATATTTTATTAAATCGTATTTGTACAGTTTAATACGACGAGCGTCGCCGTTTCAGCTTAAGGTCCATGCGTTTCCGAACCACCGACAAACACTGCACACTGTCCTGGAAACTTCGTGATAGCATTACTCCATTTTAGTAGAAAACTTGTGCAAAAGCACAGAAATAAACAACTGACTGCCGAAACCCATGAAAGCATGATATGTCCGATGGTCTGTGTGTGTATCTTCCAATTAGGGTAGAGTATTGTTATAACGCGCCATATGGCTACAGGCTTGCACGCAACACGCATTACGGTTCGACGATTATCGAACTGTTCAAACTTGGCGTGGGCATGCAAAGGACATGCTTCAATAAGTGAGTGTACCATGTGGATGTGGCTGCTGCTGCTGCTGCTGCTGTTGCTGCTCACGAATCGTTTTCTAACGAGAAAAAAAAGAACAAAAGAACATGAACATATCATGGTGCACAGCGTTGGATGGTCGAGCAATGGCAAAGCTCCACTCCCGCTAGAACGTATTTATTTTTCAAACCACTGAACTAAATAAACGAACGATCCCTCTACAGTCGGGCCTGCTGCAAGGGTGTCCAATGTGAAAGATCCTCGACCAAACCTCCAAGGCATCATGATGATGATAGTTGCTTGGCAATCGGGAATGATTCCTTCCCTTCATGGTACATAAAACCTAACAGCTCAAAAGGCGCCGATAATGATCAGTTATAGGTGCAACGTCTCGAAACGTTCGCCAATGCACAGCTTGTGTCGATGTAAAAATAAGGCCAATGATTGTGCCTTCCTTTTTTATTCTCAGCACTACAGTTGCTTGCACGTGCGAGTCACTTTCTTTTTGGTACCATATTCAAAAGTGCTCTCTTTACTTTTCTTATCAAACATCCAAATCGGACAAACCATGAAACTGTGCTTTTTCGGTAAAGTAAGATAGTGGGAAGGTAAAGTCAGGCTCGTGTGTTTGGCCTTCGAAGGTTTTGCAAATAACGTCACACACAAACACACAATACTTCTAAGGAACGCTCTTATCTCCACGTCCTGTTCAGGGAAGAGAAAATTATTAACACACCATAAACTTCTTGGAAGGTTTTGCCAGAAAAAAAGCGAAACATACATAACATCAGCGCATAAACGCAATGGATGACAATGTGATAGAGCTTTGGTCGAATGTATTTCGATACTTGTATCTGTATATGCTTCCATGTAATGAATACATTATTGCTCCGATAAAATCCAATAAAATGCTTTCAGCATTGTTTTGTTCTATGTTTGTCAAGGGTAGAGATACTTTCTCATAAGGATGGTATCACATCGCTCTGGAAGGATTTTTGTACGGACCTTTTTTACAGAATATCGTACAAGCAGCAACAATTTGTTATCGAACAAGGTTTACGCATCGCATTACGTTCTGGTTCCGATCGACGACAAAACGTTCTCAGTATTTACTAATCTGAGCACAGGCATAGGTTTCGATCTCCTGGTTAATGGTCCCTTTTCTTGCAATTTACTTGTTGTGAGAAATTGAATTTTAAATTACGTTCAAAGCCTGGGAGAGGTAACGTTTGCCATCGAAATTGTTTGAGCAGGTGCCAAGCTTGTAGCAATAAAAGCAGTAACTAGTCAATATTAAGACAAGCTGGTGAGCAAATAACAATCGAAACATGTTGGATCTACTGGAATGGGAGCGAATGGGACACGCAATATAAACACAAAACTTACAGATAGGCTGATGCGTTCGTTCATCTACCCACAAAACCAACTCAGCATCAAAGCAGAAAATCACCGACCCAAAGCACTGCCGAAAGCGGAACAAACTCGTTTACAATTTTGCACACATTCTCTGCTCGCAATCAAATTGTTAGCCAGGTCGGAAACATACCCAAATGACCTAGCGTCAATTTTCCGCGTAACATCCCATTCAGCTGAATTCTGCTTCAAGTCACATTAACGTTTGCTTCGCTTTGCTTCGTACGAGGAACGACTTAGCGATGCCATGGGCCATGCGTGTGCATCAGCCTATTGTGCAGGCAGCGGGCAAACGCCTGTGGCGATAGAAAACCATTCTCCAATAGAGCTTTTCCCAAGCAAACGGAACTGCGCTGCAACATTGTCCTCCGTTTCCGGGGGTGAACGGCTCAGCAGAACCGGCTGGAGTTACTGGGACCGGTGGCGGCAGCGGACATTATTTCATCTTGTGCTGTGCTTCCCCCCCATCGGAAGCCGAGCGAACCAAATGGATTTAGCTTTAATTTTGCTTCCTGTTTTTCGTTCCAAGAATAATAGCGCACGAACGTTGTTGCTGTGATAAAGCAACACACTCAAAGCCAGTTCGGTTGCTAAGGAATTGAGGAACGGCAGTAGGGGAAAGCGGGGCAAAATGGGCATGTTAAGCAGTTTACTGAATATTCCTTTGAATATGCCACAAAACACAATTTTTCTTTCATTATTGTATGCCTCCACCATTTATCTATGGATTAAAATTGCCACATAGAATGAAAACAACTCAAAAACAATAAAATAATGTAAAATAAAAGTTGATGTTTTACGAGAAGCTATTTTGACACACGGGGTAAAATGGGCATAGCCCTGGGGCAAAATGGGCATATGTAAACAAACTGTGAAACGTCAGAACACTGGGGTAAAATGGGCCACAACAACTGCGCTTAGGTAATGGTCTATGCTTTTGCGCACCGTTTCGTGAATTGTATTTTCGTTCTATCTTTTGTTTTGCTGGTCAGGAAAGCCCTTAAAATTCTTCCAAAAATATGTTATCAAAATTATAACAGTTTTTACACGATTAAATCTACAAAATCGATTCTTGTGAAGCTGTGTCTGTTATCATTATTGAGGCGACAAATATAACACCATAGCCTCACCAAACGCCATTTGTCAAAAGTATCTGCCCATTTTGCCCCAAGCGTAACTGCCCATTTTGCCCCACGTGAAGCATTTTTGTATTTTATGTTATATTAGTAAAAATACGCATTCGATCGCCTTGCTTTCTTCAGACAAATTGTATAGAAATATCACATCTTTAATAATATATAATGTAAAACTTCAACGCATCCCTGTGACACTGGGTTAAGCTTATTTTCGAAGTGACAAAAATTACATCAATATGCTACTAAACCTTATTTTGCACTTTTCTTGGTTATTTTTTGTGTTAGCGTTATGAAACTTACATGGTGTTCATAAAACACTCTAATGAATACATTTTGAGCATTGGAAAGTAGCTTTGTAGTCAAATAATGCTTAAATAGAGGGTGCCCATTTTGCCCCACATGCCCATTTTGCCCCGCTTTCCCCTACTAATTCTACGAAGGGCCGGCTAGTGTGCTGGAAAATCTAACATTACGTGGAAACTAAATTAAAGATGTAGATGCTAACTGTCAGTTTTGTAGGGCAGACGACCGAAGCAAACGAGGTAGTAAAGGTTGGACCGGTTTTCGTTGGGCCTAATAATAACACCCGCCGTTTCGGTTTCAATGGATCGAGCCCCCGTACCCAGATAGTGAGACTAGTTCATTGATGTATAATCGTTAATGAGTAGAAGACAAAAAGCAAAACTAAGAATGGTGGAGTATGTAATTCAGCGTGGAAAACATATGAAAGCTCTAAAAGGTTAAAAATATGCATTAAATTTAATCCTCCAAGTATTTTGCAATTTTGCTGTCGTTCGATACCTAACCTTGACCTTCTAGAACAGTAAACGCCTTTCACTACAGGAAAAAAAAACAAACAAGTGGCTCAAGTAGTGAGACTTTCACATACTCAGCAGAAGTGAAGAACTCGTTTTCCTCCACCGCGCACCGACATACCCCACAACTCAATTCCATTCTTAAGGACCCTTTTGCTGGCGATAAGAATTTTGCTGCTAAAGGGCAAGAAACGCCAACGACGGGGGCCGTAGAAAGTGCGTCAAATATTTGCTGAAAGGGCCGCAAGCCGCAAACAAGCTTTCGTGCATGAAATGAGCTTGAATGGGCGCAAATGAGTGTGCCAACCGTGTGCCAACCGGTGCGAACACGACAACGATGCCGGCGAAAAGGACAAGCGTGCCAAAGGCATGTAAATAATAGATTCCGTCGTTCTCTGCCGGGGTTCGGGGGGAGTGTAAGGGCTTGTAGATCTAATCAGCTGAGGTGCCACCACCGTGTGTGTGTGTGTGCTATCGCAAAGGTGTCTCTAACGGGCGCGCAACAGTTGCGCCTTCGGAACATCAGCGCAAACAATCGAGCGAAAGCGAGCGGAAGCACTTTAAGCTTCCACCCTCTACGACTCACAGTAGCCACCCAGGAGGGATTAGGATAAAACGCGAGCGAGCTATTGACATTCGCACTGTAAAGATTAACAAGGTTGCTGTGGAGGGAGCGCTGTGGAAAAAGTCCCTTTATATCACACAAATTCAAGCGAAAGCATAGTGTACATTAGGCGCACCATTGGACAGATAATTTTTTTCCCTTGGTTTGGCATTTCGTCGTACATCAAACAGTATTATACATCACTGGGAGAAAAAAATATTCGGCAAACGATGTACGTTAAGATCGTGCAGAACATCAGACAGCAGCGGTGCAACTTTTGCGCTACGGAGAAATTAAATTTAAAAGAATTCAAAACCGGCACTCACGCACCGAGCATTGGCGGCGGAAGATAGACAAGAAATTGCGTATTCCATCCCACGCAACTGGTACGGGAGGAGAATTTGGTAAAAGCATTCCAAGCGAGCAGCAGCAGCCGCAGCAGTGCCCGATAAGCACCACCGAGCTGAAGCAACCGCTAACTCGAACCGTATGGCAGCACACGGCAAGCGAACTGATTCTAAAGAATATCCATATACAGGCCGACCGCGGAAGCGGCAAAAAGAAAAAGGGCAGGAAAGTGGGTACGGTTTTCCGAAAATGATTTTTCCTCCGTACGACGATGGCTTGTTGATTTTTCACCGAAGATAAAACGATCTCCCTTTCTATCACTAGCTCTTCACTTTCAATGCAAAGAATCGGTAGAGAAGTGGGGTTCGTTTTCGTAGGAATAGCTTTCGTCCCTCGATGTGCACGGATTTTGCACAAATGTCTCTCACAGCTGCCTAGCCTAGCTGAATTTCGCTCCATATCACGGTTACTCAGCGAGCCTCAGGGGCATTGCCCTTACGATTTTTTTTTCACTTTTACCGAACCAAATTTTCATTTTTCATTCTAACCGCAATTAGAGAGCGCCATTTAACGACGGTCCTCCAAGGGCCAATACAGCACACAGTCCCAAATCATTTGGCGACAAGATTCGACAAAAATACAAACACACACATGCACGACTAATGGAGTTTTGCGGAGCATGTTTGTGTTTGTGCAGGGACGCACAACGCTGATCGATCGGAGACATTTTCTTAACCTTTGTAAAAAGGAAATGCCAAAAAGGCATTATTATTTCAAACACACAAAGAAAATGCTACACAGAAACAAAACCGTCCCGTTTTGCCTGCGTGAAAAGTAACCCTCTGAAGTAGTGATGGATGTAAAGTTGGCAAAAATCCGAAGTCGAATCCAAAAAGCCAAGGTAGGTCCGCCCAGCATTATCCGGAGTCTTCAGGAATCACCCGGAGTCGTCCGGAGTCGTTTGACGTAGTTTGGAGTCGTTCGGAGTCGTTCGGAGTTGTTTGGAGTCGTCGTAGTCGTCCGGATTCGGCTGGAGCTGGAGTCGGCCTTCGAAACAAAGGCCTGTATACGAAGTGCACGCGCAAAGTGAAAGACAAAACACAACACAATGAAATGTATGATCACGACCACATTATACCGGACGGCTCCTGTTGACTCCGACCGACTGCGATTCCGATCAACTCCAAACGACTCTGGACGACTCCGAATGACTACGACTCCCGTTGATTCCTGCCGACTCCTGCCGACTCCAGACGACTCCGGACGACTCTGGACGACTCCGGACTCCGGACGATTTTAAACAACCCCAGACGGTACTAGTGGTTTGGATTTCGCCTAAGTCTGAATCGGACTAACAATAGTAGGAGTCGGATCGGAGTCGTGGGTGCGCTCCAAAGAGCACATCACTACTCCGAAGCATTGCTCTTGGTATCATTCTTTTAACCGGGAACATTCGCTTCGTTATATACTCCACTCAAAGTAAATCATCTGTCACACACGCAGAGAGACAATAAGGTAAGCAAGGCGTGTAACTGCCACCAAAAATGCCACCGAAAGGGCGCATCCATGTTTTGGTTGATTTATAGGAAGCAACCGTCATTTCAAAAGCCACGTGGGAAAATAATTCATTCCTTTCTATATGCTAATGTGGTCCCGCCACGTACCTTTCGCGCGATGTGTGCGCCTTCCGATCAATGTAACAGCTAGCACCAAAACATTTGTAAAGTTACAAAAACCCAACACATACAAACGAAACGAGCTATGATGCTTATATGCTTCCGAATTGCTCTCGGTTTTTCTTTTGCTGCTTGGACACATTTGCAGAGCAAAGATTCCCATTATCATTGATAATGATGTTGAACGAAAATAGTGCGTGAGATGAGCTCTCGGGCAACCAATCAACATCACTCAACACGCACCTCTCATCCTTCCTGCGAGCCCCATCAATCGGCCCGGGGTGTAAAGAAACAGCAGACATTGACGCTAATTAACGTCAGCGCTCTGCCCACGTACCCAGCGAGCACTGGAGTGCCGCACGTTCACAGAACGAAGAAGCCTTCGAGAAACCTCACCCTGTCCTGCCGCTCTAGCTGCTATTCCACTGTCAGGAGGGTGGTGGTGGGTGCCTTTACCGATCAATATACGTGCGGAATTTGCCGCCACATAGTCACAGTTGTTTCTTTGTTTCTGGCGCAAACCGTATCTACTGCTGTAGCATGATTAATCTGTACGCTGCTCTGTCTGATCGACACTTCACGGTCATAGTAGCAATAGGTCCTGTTTCCTTGGCGAGTTACAGGTGCCAGTAGCACAAAAGAAAGTCACCCGGAACAGGGCGGAAAAGAGCTTTTGGCTTCTTCCACGAAAGCGAAACTAGTCTCGTCCCGCCTGGGTATACCTGGCGTAATACACAAAGTTGCTGTATTGTTGCTTTGCGGTAACTTCAAGAGGGGGGTTTTCGCGTGGAAAACTTTCCCCACACAAACACACACACACAGCCACACGCACTCATAATGAATATTGATGAAGCATTTATTATTGGGCAAGCGAAACAGCCGATGTCGATAAATATATCAAAACATCTACCACAATCCAACAGTGTTGCTCCGTCGTGGTGTCATGAAACATTGTCAGCAGTAGTACAATGGTAACGCCATTTGCCAATTTTCTACTTCACATTTTCCCGCACGAAATGCAGAATGCTGCCCACCCCTGCCCAGATGTCATGTAAATTAAAACAATCCATCTAATGTGGCCATCCCAGCCAAGGGGGAGTGTTGCAGTACCTGCGATGCAACTGGTAGTTACGGAACGGCCCCTCGTGGCAAGGCACATCGGAAGGCAAAGCCTGCCGCACTGTGTAGTTAGCGGAAAAGGCCACTATCCAGCTACAGTAGTGGCAGTCAGGGTCGCGGCTTATCCGAGCGTCAAATGTAGGTCGACTGGAAACCTGCAACGGGAAATGATGATGATGATGATGATGATGATGATGATGATGACGATGATAGCAAACCATAGTGCAAACATGGTCACCCCTTTTGCTGCCAACGCACGGGAAATGGCACCACGGTATGGATGGCTGTACCAGCACGTTCATGAGTCCACACTCCCAAGGGCATTCAATTACACGGCACTGGAATGAAGAAGCCCTTGCTACGCAATGGGAGGAACGAATGTGATGCCGCCGCTCGTGCCAATTAGCTATCGATAATACTCGATCACACTACATGGCTTGGTGGTGGAGTGGATGAAATCATCCCCATTGGCGTACGATTGATGTTTTTATTTACAGTTCAATTAATCGACTCGTTTGGGGAATAAGATAGGAAATACGGCGAAATGTAATCCAAACGCTACATGTGCTGTTGTTGTGCTGTACAGTTTGTGGCACGTTTGGGTAGGGATTTGTGTGGTTGTTGTAGTTAATATTAATCACGTTTTCTAAGGAACAAAAAGCATTATAACCTCAACAAAGAGCTAAACCACACAACGCCACACACCATACCCTTCTGGCTGGTTGGTTAGCAAATAATGCTTATCGTTGGAGTATCCATTTAACCACACACAAACATGTACAAATGCGTGTTAAAAAGCAGCTTTGCGTCAAATGGGGAAGGAAAGCGCGGCATCAACACATCGTCTTAGAAATATTTGTTTTACTTACGTCTATTGCATCGAGCAGTACATAGTTGTTAAATTGCATTTGGTTTCAATAGGAAACGAGACGAATCATAGTTTCATGCACATGGGCTAGAAATAAGTCAAGTAAAGATTAATGCTAACAAACTCAGTTGCTTCATGCTGTGCGAAAACGTTCATTGCGATTACTCATTCAAACATGCAACATGAAGACACAAAAAAATACGTTCTTGTGGTATTGGGTTTGGAGTAGAACAAAATGACTTAAAAGTGTTGCTTTTTTATACTTCGCAGGGATTGATGAAGAGAAAAAGTGCTTGCATAAAATATGGTAATAAGTATCAATGATATGTAACACACTGGCAACAAACATCGTCAATCGAAACCAAAAAGAGAGAAAAAAAAACATAGCAATACTGTTTACCGTATGATAATGAATGAGAGAATGGGAAACAAAAACGAGAGAAAGAAAAACAAAACACAACCATTTATCAGAGCGAAATGCATACATTTAGAATAGAAACGGAAAGGAAAAGGTCACACATTCATTCCGAGATCTTCATTCCATAGGCAAGGCATCGAATTGACGAGAGGGAGAGAGATTTTTTTAGAGCAAACGCAAATGTATGACTCTAACGGAAAAGGTAATGATTTGCGAGATTTATTTTAATGAAATGCCATTTTTGCAGTAGCGTGTACAAAAACAAATCCAATTGTTTTGTTAAATATCTCGCAAAAGATTAACAGAAAAGGTCTGGAGACAAACGACACAAGGCAAAAGGAAAGAAAACGAAACCCAAGAGGACACAGTTGCAAACTCTAACGTATGTGGTAATAAAGAGAGCAAACAGCACGCAAGTGCTACGGCACATTTGGCCCCACACGGGGCACGTTGCTATTTTGTTTGACGCATCCAAAAACAAAACAATACGTACAGAAACTATCCGGAGCCCTGAAATCGAGTTAGACACTCCGTGCGCTGCAAGAAGAAAAAAAACGACACGAAAACAGAGAGAAAGAGAGAGCAGTGAACGACAGACGGAAAGAAATGTGATGCACTGTGATGGGCAGAGAATGGGAGTGTGATGGAAACACAATTAAAGGAAGAGAATAACACACAATAGGATAAGCAAAAGGAAACGATAGATAAAGAAAGTAGAACGCAATTGGATGACAAAGAAATAGTGTTAAAAAAATCAAGAAATCAAGAAGAGAACTGGGATAATGACATAAGAGATGGTGGTTTGAATAGCAATATTGTAGACGCAGGACAGGGCAATAAACATGGCGGCGAACAGAAATTTGTAACAAACACGAAACATCATCGTCAGAACCATTGGCACGCTGTTGTCAATATTTAAACACTAAAATTTGATTTCGATGAATTGTATGATAACGTAAGAAGTGTGGAAGATCCATGATTGGAATCAAAATAAACATGAAGCAAAATAACAACAATTTGGACAGAAAATAACAACTCTGGTAAAATTTGCACATATCGCTATTTCGTAAACATTAGATGAAGCGAATCTGACTATTGCACTGATTTTCACTATCCCAAACACAAATCAACTAGGTCATCAAAAAAGGTGTATAAAACGACTGCTAAAATTGGAAACATTTTTCATCTTAAACAACACAATGCAATCCTTTTCATCATACTCATAAAATCGTACAATTAGTGTATGATTTTATGAGTATGATTCTAGTGATTCAGTTAAACCATAAACATCAACACTGCCGTAAATCCTACAGACAGCAAAAAGCATCAAAATAACCAGTGATTCATGTTGACAACATGTTGACTATGCTAACATTGATATCGTCTATCATCAATAAAGCACACACACAAACTGTCATAATAGCGTGGCAGTTTTAAAATCGGTATGGACGTGAAATGTGAATAGTGATGTACCGATACGGTATGTTGCCGTTGTGCCGCAAGCTAGTGCCTCACACATTTTCAATGCACATGGATAATATTTGTTTTACATCAAAATGCATCCTCTGTCTGTTCTGTTGTGTTCTCCCATGGGGAAATCTGTTTAAACATGAAGCTATTTATTTTATTTAGTCCGTACACTTTTGGAAACGATAACACAGGTGCGGTAAAACCTGTAACACAAACAATTAAATGCAATTTATTTATCAAATATGACAAGCAAGCAACACTGCTGCATAAACATCAGATATAGCATAGAGCTATAGCAGAGGAATGCACTATATTTGGGTTAGGGATGCGGAAGTGATCCGGCGACAGCAGGAAGCGTTTAACTTTTAAATTATTTATTCCTTTTACTTGGCCAACAATAATCATCGTTCAGTGACCAGATTGGCTTTCCCATAGCAGCACAATTAGTCCTATGTTCGATCTACTTAGTTTCTACTTAGCAGATAAGTGTCTTACATAAAACAAACAACAAGCCAAAGGACCAGTGCTGCAAAATGTCACGTCAATATCATAAAAAATCTGACTGAAACCAAATCCATGTCAGCGTCACGTACTCAATTGTGATAATCAGAGGAGATACTCAAAACGATTGGTGTACTCAATGCATTCTTCATGACATTTTTGCGACCATCGCTTGGTCAGTTACTATGTCATAACTTTTTTTACTGTGATCAGTTCTGCAAAATATCACTGACATAGTCATGACCAATGTCGGCTGAAACAAAATAATGTCAACGTCACGAGCTCTACCGTGATGAACAGAGGTAAGACTCAAACAGTTGGTACGACCATCACATGCTTGGTGACATTTTTTCAACCAATTATTGGTCATTCATATGGTCACGACATTTTCAGTCGGTGATCATCCCCATAGTCATGGGAGATATGCGGTGCGTGCGTGTGGTTCCAAGAAACAAAATGAGCATTATTTCACGCTCTGTTTAACCCGACAGACCATCAAACCAGACAGAGCGAGAAAGCATGCTCATTCCAAGAATGTCGAGATTATCACCGATATAAAATGTCGTGACCAAGTAAGGGATTAAGAGTTGGGTGCTAAACAAAATGTCATCAAGCATGTGATTGGTCCACCAACTGTATGAGTCTTACCTTTGATCATCTCAGGGGTGTACGTGAGCTGATTTGAGCTACGTTGAGCTTGATTTGAGCACTATTCACAGCCAGAAAAAGTCATGATCATGCTTGTGACGGCATAAAGCTTAGCTTGTGAGTCAGAGTTTCGCGGTTGACTCAAGCACTCGCATATCGTGTTCGGCATGTCATCACGCACTTTCATTGAGTATCAGCAACGGGCATCAAGCTTCCACGGATATGTTCATTGTTTTCTTTGGTGAATATCTCGTGATGATCATGACATTTTACAGAGCTGTAAAAGACCATCTAATACGAATGTCTATACAAACGATCAGCAACACAAGCTTAAGATGATCACAACATCAATGTAAATACGCTATATACAAAAAATATAAATCTAACGGAATATGCATTCAAATCTTGCATTCAAAGTATTTCAACATTTTCCAAATATTTCTTTGTGCACTTTTAAACTTTTAATCCAACACGTAAAATGTTTTAACAACACACACACACACACGCACGCAACACCCCTGATAAAGCAGCTCTAGCGTGAATTGATGTCGGCATCGCCCTAACACTAATCAGTGTGCTGTGGGTTTGTGGTTTTGATAATTGAACTTCATCCACTAACCACAAACCACATCCACTACTAACACGTATAAGGGTAGTTATGGTCGTCCAGCAGAACGTGTCAAGCCAGACACATTAGCATAAATTTGCAAATACACGAGCGTGCCGAACCCGAATGCTAGAGAGTATCCAATTAAAACAACACACTTGGGTACATTTGATTTTGTAATAATTGACCAGATTATATGCGTTTGTGTATGATAAGAAATAATACAATCTCAACTCCTTTGTCTATTACATCAAAACATTAAAAAAAAAAACATCAATTTCTCCTCTTTACTACAACCAGAAATGGATCTGCTTCTGTTCCAGTGCTGCTCGTTCCCAATGGGAACAAGAACAGTGTAACATGATTTGTTAACGAAAGCACTGCTAAGCGGTGGAATACAAAGATTTGACTTTTTTTTTGGTTCTACGCGAACACATCATCCTGAGTGAACAAATTATTATTCGACAAAGCGTGTACCACCAAAATCGTCTACTCCCAGCGGTACACGTGTATCATATATCATGTTGAAAAAGGATAAAATTATCCTCGCATGCTTCATTTTAAACTGATCGACATGGCCATCATTCCTATTTCATTTTGCATCACTACCTTTTTATTTTATTAACGAACGTTACTTGGAAACAAACAAACAAAAACGGATTATACATCCTATGTAACATGTAATCAAACGAGTTTAATTAATGCAGCCACATTTTTATGCTTTTAGCCCTTTTTAAATACAATCACGCGTACATGAACACCATCTAGATTCTACAACATGCAGAAAGAAAATCTGTTCCACCATTTCCATAACACACACACATACTCACATTCCGGCAGTGGTTGACAATCTTGGGCGTTTACACGAAAAAGGGCACACACGATTCGCGTGTTATATCCTATTTAATATTCATACGCAAAGCACATCCCGCCCGAAAGACACTCCTTGGTTTGGGGGAAATACGAAACCACGAACCATCCAAGCACCAGTATGTACCCGAATGTAGTGAAAATTGTGCGTGGTAATATCCATTTTTTCTTCTCTTTCAATGTCTTTGTCGCACGTCATAGCACATAAATCCATTTATTGCGTCGGCATGTATAGGAGCAGAAGATACAAAAAACTTGCTACAAAAGCTGTTGAAGCTGTACTTTCCACACGAGCCAGCATAAATAAAGGACATTTGGCTTCATGTCTCACAGCCATCAACAGAGCAATGGATAAGGATAAATCACACAAATATAAAGGAATTAAACTGGGCGTTAAATTTCGAATTTCGAGGGGTTCTGATCTCTTTTGAGAATGTTAACTAGTTGTATCTATTTATTCTGAACGACGATAGTCTTACTAGTGTTACTCTCCGTTTCGATTGTGGTATGCAAAACACAGAGCACGATATCCAAGACTCTCCTCCGTCCTAACAACGGTGTGACAACACTGGTACAAAACTGGTTAACCTTCTGCCGTACTCTCCAAACACAGAATGTCATACCAGTCCGTCGTGCGTGACGGTCATCCCGCAGCGACCAACAACAAAGCTGACTTTATACGCCGGTTTCGTGACGAAAGCGGACAACGGATCTATAAAAGCAGCGTCGCTCTAGCGTCTGCAGCTATACCCCTGCGCACAGTCCTCCCCGGGGACTGTCCCACTATTTTGCACCGTTTGCTACCGACCAACATGCGAAGATGATATTTAAATTCCCCCATTCAGAGTGAAATCCATCACCACGACAAATGTAACCGTCCTCTGAGCGAACCTGTTCTTGCTTCGGGCACAAGTGTTGCTACTAACGTGTTTTCAGCTACGCGAACTGTAGACGTTCTTACGGTTACGGTGCTATGTTGCGTACTTCATTTTGATTGCAAAAAAAACACACACACACAAACAATGGTTAATTGTGCAAAGCAAAGTATTAAACAAGTAAATCTAATTGCTTTTGCTACAATTTGCATTGGCGTGACGAAACTGTGTTAACAAAACGCTGTAGCTAGCCACATGTTTCTAGTCCCGTGCCTGTAGCAGCTCCCCGTGCTAACATTCGAAAGGTAATGAGTTCGAAACTAATCCTGCTCGACCTTCGCTTTACCAAGATGTTTGGAGTATTCTCCTGCTACTGCATGGTGAATCGAGGCCCCCGGATGTCTAAATATATACTTTTATCTAAAAGGATTAAGGGCACCCTTAACAAGATAACGACGTGCTCGTATCCTACACACACACACACTGTCTGCCGGAACAGCAATGACAAGTGATGAACGGTGGAGACAAAAGATTAGACACGAACTTTTACCATATGCTGTCAGTTTCCTAAGGGCCGGATACAACAATCATCAGTAAGGCGTGGGGCAACCAGCAACAAAACAGTTTATGATAGTTTGCCCGAGCTATTATCGCTGTGGTTGTAGATCTAACGACAAAATCTGGTTGAGAAGATTGCGACAGATCAGAGAAGGAATCTTCCCTGCATGCCTTTGCCTATCTGGCAATATCCACCTCCTATCACTCGCTTTCTCACACATCTTTGAGAATAGCAAGTTGACAGTAATTACGATGTATTTTTTTCCAACTTTAGCGCACCAGTATACGTATTATTTACGATGCAAAATCCAGTAAACAGTGTCAAATCTTCAAACAACACGGCGCTATGCAAAACCGTATGGTCTGGTCGCTAGCCTAGCTGCCTTACCGATGCATCGCACACCCAAAGTGCAAAGTGCATACAAAGTGCCTGGATTACATCGATGATGTGTCTCAACGCCACTTTATCCGATAACCTTTGCCGTCCGGGGTGATAGCAATCTCTCAGCAGCCCGGCCAAAGCCTACCAGCATACACGCGCAGTGGGCCCAGTTTCAATTACAGTCGATCCCGCGCGAGCACACACGTTTGGCCTACCATCCAAAGTCTTCCAGCGGCAAAAAAGGCAGAGGGAATCCCGTGACTACCTACTACAGGAGGCGTACATAAACCGGGCTCCATATCAGAGGTTTGACTAAATCGACCTTCACAATTCTTGAAGCAAACTTTCACCGCACAACGGCTTTCTGGCGCGGAGGAAAAACACTCACACCGAGAGCGCCCTTCGTTGAAACGGAATCACAATTAGACTGTCGGTTTTCATTAACAGAATGGCTTCATATTGAACTTACTGTGCGCGGGTCAAGGGTCAGCACCATCGCCACCAGCACCATTTCGGAGCTCAGCGGTTTCTGCTGCTCACGGGTAGGTTAGATGAAAGACATGCAAGTAATTGCTAATAATGTGGCACAATTACGCGTGCACACAGACTCGCCGAGATAAAATAAACGGAAAAGTGTGTGTGTGGGGGGGGTTTTTTTGGCCTTGTTTGGGTTGAGCAAAATTGAAATTGAACCAGGGCTCCAGCCGGAGAAAATCGGAAGAGACAGGAGCAGCGAAAGGAATGATGGCACGTTACCGAATGGGAGGACAGAGTTTAGGACAATCTGCTGGGATGCAGGGTGGAGGGATTAATGTTATCAATTAAATACGTCCACATTGCTTGGGTGTGCTTGCAGCGCAAAAGCGTTCCGAACAATGCTGGCTGAAGAAAAGCGGTCTAAAAATAGTCTTTGAAAAAACCTAAACACCACAAAGTGTCACATTAACCTGTTGAGCATTTGAGAGGTGGTGAGCTTTTCCATTGAAAGGAGCAGCTGGTAAGCACACTAAAGGATAACTAAAGACATTTAGTCAATCCAGAAGAGAAGATGAAGGATGTTACTGTTACAGTAAGCTTTTATGGAATATTGTAATACATGAAACTAATAAAAAAATAATACTTGTTGTGCTAAACAACCGCAAACGGGCAACGCAACCCCTTTTGCCACATTTCACCCTGTCGAGCCGTTCGCGTGTCAAAGTATTCTAATCAACTCGCCAGATAAACTAATTTACGTCAACAAGATGAAATGAAATGAACAAATGAATGGATGGAAAAGCAACAGCAAACAGACAGCAGAAACCCGTCAACTCCGCCTGTGAACGTGGCTGTTTTTTGTTGTGTCTTGTTTCTCACTAACGCCTCATATCCTCACTCTCCTGGCTGGCTGGCGGGCCCCATGTACGGCCAGGCTACCAGGCTCTACTAGCAGCATGTAAGAGAGCGCGCGCACGACCCATTGGCATCCACCGCCGACATCAGCAGCGATGGGTTTTTTTCCGTCGAAGAAGCTCGTCGACAGCAGATCGTTTCATAAGCGAATTATCGGAGCGCTTAGAGAGAAGGGGAGCGGCAGCAACGCGGGAAAGCGCGGAAAAGAAAAATGTAGCCCGAGTGTTATTGGCTCGTGTTCATTTTTCATTTCATTTGTGACGGAAGCGTGGCACAGCACAGTTACGGTCCGGTATCCTGGAATAGGATCATCGCTTTGCGCCGGGCTGGGACATCGTTCCCCTTTATCGGCGGCATGTAACCGAGAGCAGAGCTTCGTCGCCGGGTTCCACCGTGTGATTATCGATTGATCCAGGAAGGAGGATGTATGTGTGAGTGGGGGGGGGGGGGGGGGGCAGGTAATTTTGATTGATTTTTACCATTCCGTAACAGTGTGATGACGATAGATCGGAAGTCATCGTGTGTAGCACCAAAACATGCCTAGGTCAGGGACGGAAGGCACAGGCCTGAAGGCATAAAATGCAGACATCAATATCAATCGGTTTGAAGCTGACTTTTTTTACAAACAACTAAATCAGTGCAAAATACGCGAAACTCACGCTTATTTGTATGGAAAATAATAAAGCCGAGAAAAATAAATAAATTAATCTGATAATTATCTACCTATTAGTGAGCCTTTGTTGAATGTTCCCATTGCACTGGGTAATTCCTTTTCTAAGAACAATGCTCGCTTGTAATACCCATAATAACTCATTTATGCAAATACACAATATATCCTTTCGCTCCCTTGTTGTTTGCATAAAAAAAAAACAAATAAAAAACAAAATTACGCGAAAAGTAGCACACCATTTTTATCCCAATTTTCCGATCATTTCCCCAACAATAGCGATGCTAGCGCCCACGCACCTCGAACACATTTTCGCTTTAATGCTCCAGGCCAGTGGTCTCCAACCTCTGGTCCGTGGCGTTAACAGACGTGGTCCGCGAAAGAATTTATTTTTGAAAAAGAAAAGCTCATTATTATACACATCGTGCATTTTTCCTCCACAATCAAGATCAAATCTGCAACAGGCATGTGTATGATAAGATTTAAACATATTTTTGATTAAAGGTCGTTGAAATAAGTCTAAAAAATGTATGTTCTCAATTGATGTGGGCCGCGGCAAATGTATTTTCAAAGCCAAGCGGCCAGCGAACCTAAAAAGGTTGAAGAGCACTGGCTTCAAATATAGGCTGATTTTAAAATTTGTTTACCATGTTTTCAGCCTTCAGTGCCCTTTGATCCGGGGCAGAAAGGGAATGAAGCCTACTATTCACAAACCGGAACCAATGACCACGTGTTGCTTCCCTGGCAAAATCGGGAAATCAAGCGGAAATGCATGAAAAGTTTGCACAATTCTAGGATTTGTTTTCCCATGATTCTGACCAAAGCAAATAGCCACATCATGTCGTTTGCCAGGCGCACAAGGACAACGAAAACGTAAGGACAAATCCGACAGTATTTGATTTTTTTAGAAAATTTTATTTTATTACTTTAAAAATTATTTAAAAACAAATTACTACTCAGAGCAGTATTGCACACAACATACAAAGTATATGCTTTTACCCATCCGAAAGGGTTGTTCTTCGATTACTGTGGTTCGTCGAGGACTGAAAATCGATATTGAAAACCAGGCAAAGCATGGTGCGACGTTCGTCCGCCTACGCCTCACCTTCCCGGTAAAGCCGCAGTACACACTGTGCCACTGGGCAGGGAAAACGTTTGTTTACCGCTACACCGTTTACCTTCACATTTTAGCGATTATGGTTGAAAGTGAAAATGGTTGTACGATGCGCTTTTAGACGAGCGTGTTACCGTGTTACACCTTCTGCTTCGACTGCAGGCCACTCCGTCGCTCGTGGCACAATAAGAAAATGGATCGATTTCGTACAGGCCCGTAAGGTCCGTGGTTTGGTTAACGTAAATTCACACAAGATAAAGTTAGGTTTACCCCTTAGTATTTTTCAGCAGTACATTCATTTGAAAAACGAGTATCTTTCCCACAACCACTGGACCAAACGTAACAAAGTGTGCCCTAATTCGACCAAAACTGAATTTTTTGCCCCCAAAAATAACGACATTGTGCACCACAGTGATGTGACTTCCTGTGCTGTCATACTGTTTGGTACGTCTAGTAAAAAAAACGGTAGCATTAAACAAACGAGTGCATGGGCATCGTGAAGGACAAATTCAATTAGTGGTTCATACGCATGTAACCTACCGGGCGACCTGGTGGTCACAGTTAAGCCCTTCCATTACCGGTCTTTCCCATACGAAACACACCTCTTAAAAGAGCTCAACATAAGGAACGTAAGTGTGTTTGTTTATGATAAAACGAGGATAAACATGATGCAAACAGTTGCATTACGCGCTTTGGGACAGATAATCGATACGGCTGATAAGAGGGCGAGAAGACACGGCTGAAGATTTAGGCCAAATGGTGACTAATTTTTGCAAAGCAAAATGCAAATATGTTGACAAAAAATAGGAACATTCAATCGGGAAACCTCGAAAACACGAAATGTAAAGTTGAACCAATCATAAAAATAGCAAAAAAAAAAAAAGGAAAACAACCTCCCAACAAATAGAAACACGTACATCCATCTTCGCACACCACATTACCACCACAAAACACACCCAACTGATGCGCGATACTATGCTGGTGAGGAAGAAACGGCACAAAACAACGGATACAAAATCGATAACGCCAAAGCCGATTAGAAAAGAAAACGATTAAATAAATAGAGACAAACGACTATTGTGAAAACGGGACTGCCAGCCGGGGGGGGCCTGGGCGTATGCAAAGAAGCGCCACCACCGAATATTAACGATGCAAACGATGGCAATGACGATGAGAGGACGGCGATGACGAAGACGACGATGACGACCGGCCAATCGTGGGAGAAAACGAAAAGGAACGTAAAGCGAACAGTGTTCGAAGAAAGGGTTATTTAAAAAATGAAAAACTAAAACATAACACAGGCAAAGCAAACCAACGTCAACGGAAGGGGAACCGCGAACAAATCATACCATTAAAAGCATAGAGAGCATAGAGAGAGAGAGAGCATACAAAAGATGGATCCAATTGCAGACGCTGGGTAAACAATACAGGTATAACGAAGGGGGGGTGAGGACACACCCGTACTGCGGGGTGCAGCACGCGGGAAACTTTAATTAACTTCCTGGGAACGAGGAGGAACGGTGAGGGGGAATGGGGGATAGCTACACTAACGGAAAGCGGAACCATGCAGTACCAACTGCAATCTCCTGTTTCCGCCCAGTTCCGCCCGGATTCGCGCTAGGAGGTAGGAGGAGAATGAAAAAAATAATAATAACAATAAACAAAATTATACAGGAACGGGTGAGGGGGGTGGATTGGTATTAGGGCGGGTGGTATGCCAGCAAAACGGACCTACCTCGATACCGACGATACTGATTGGGACTTTCTCTCTCCATGGGTCGATCGAGTTGGCTAGCGGCATCCTCCAGCTTTGAAGCGTTTGCAGGGACGTGTGTGTGTGTGTGTGTACTGAACGATATCGGGAAGGTGTTGGCGTGTTTGTTTGTACGCTCGGTGTACGTGTTCGCTAGTGGTGAGTGTCCTGTATGAGAGGCGGGCAGCGAGATGTCCTTGTCCGCTGGGTTCCCTTTGAAACCTTTGCGTTCTGGTTGGATGTGTGTAACTGTTGCACCAGAAAAGGGGAAACAACTACTCCCGCTGACAGATGCTAGGAGGACCCGCAGGAAGGGTTAATTACATGCGCTCTCCAAGCGATCCGGGATGGAACGTACTGTGCCTAGCAGGTCCGGTCGATGACCTACTTTGTTTGCCCGATGCTCAATGCCAATTTGCTACCGTGGTGGTGGTGGTGGTGGTACAGCAGCGTTACAGAACCAGGGAGCAGGAGCACTTCTTCTTCCTTATCTGTTGCTAAATATCTCGCCTTGATAGCGGCCGCCACGCTAGCAAGGGAGAAAAACACTCGCACACGCACACAGCACACAAATTGCACCACATTCACAGGGCAGGGATTTGTTTGCCCATTCGCTTGCCCGCAAATCTAAATCCAAGTAACAACTGATCGGCAACGTACGCCGGAAACAGGTGAAAATGATTTATGTCATCGATGTTTTCCACTAACTGATTGCCTTACTGCCGCCGCCGCACTACCTCGTTGGGGCGCAATTTGGACACTAGAAGATGTTTTGCATTTTCACACGGGGAAGGGGACGTTCCTGCAGACCGCTCGCGTTTCGATGTCTCTCACCTGCTCCAACAAACGGTCCGAGCTGGGAGGGATTATTAGCACTACCTGGGGTTTGCTAGGTTGCGAGCCGTTGTAGCTCGGTACGCTGGCCGATGTGCTTGCTAGGCTCCCTGTGTACAGGGGGGGGGGGCTTACTCCACAAGGACGACTGGGCTGCTACCGTGGCGGTGATGATAATGCGCCAACGCAAAGCAACCACCACGACAATGATGATGATGATGCGCTATTTGATGGAATGCAACTGTCGGCTGCCGTTCCCGTTCCCGTTCCTGTTGCGCGGGAGATGACCGGACACACACACTCACACACAAAGACAGCTGCTGCTAATGTTTTGCGAAGTTCACCCCATTCACGGGCATCCGCCCATATGCACTGTACCGAGCAGCAGCAGCAGTAGGACCACTCCGTACGAATTGGGTGGCCAGTTTTGCATATGCACACAGGCACACACACGCCGATCCGCAGAACAACACGCACGGTGTGATGCAAAGCTCGACGCAAGATTCGCTTGCCTCCGTCTCGAACGATGCCGTGATGGATAGCGCTGGCGAGCGACAAGTAGGACAAGAACAAGGGCACACAACGCGCAAGGGTCGGTCGGTCCGTGAAAAACGATGCACGCACTCAAACTGTGCACTGGCGAAAGGTGCTGCCCGTGCGGAACATTTTGACAGTTGTTTTGCGGGAGAGCGGGAGATGTCATGAAGTTAAATATGACACATGGCTGTAGACTGTTGCAAAAATGTTTATTCTATTTTCAACACCTTTAAAACTACTTTAATACAGAGCAGAGAGTGTGTAAAAAAAATGAACGGGGTTTTAAATCACAATCAAACAGTTGAACTATTTTCCAACAAGAAAAATTCCACAACTATCAAGCTGACAATCGTAGAGTTGAATAAATGTACCAGCCTGGAAAGCCATCTTGTTGAATGTGTTTACAACTGTCAGCGCACGAGTGAGTAGGTGAAATACTCTTTGTTTTGATATCGGCGCCGCACGTGTATTACTTCGCGCGTACTGTTTTGCATTGAAAGGCACCCACTAAACGCTACACAAAATGTTGAAACCAGCTAGAAAAATGAAACGTAAGTATGATTGTTGCTGTGCAAATGCTGTTTTGTTCTGGCAACATTGTTTTCCCACACTCCTTGCAGAGGCGGCACTGCCCGCACCGGCTGAAAGTGATAGCGATTCGCTGGCGGATGATAGCAGCGGATCGGACGACTTTCTATCCGACGAGGAGTACCCGATGTCGGAGGAGGAGCTGGACTTGCAAAACGAAACTGGCGACACGGAACCGTCCGACGAGCCGACGAAGTGGGCCAAAGCGATGGCCAAGTTTCTGCGCAAAGCCACCGACGACAGCATTCTGTCGAAAGCGGCCACAGACGAGCAGAAGGAGCGCAAAAAGCAGGAAGCGAAAGCGATCGACTTTGATGTGGTCAGTGCGGAGGGCACGGTAAAAAAGGAACCGACACCAGGAACCGACAATTCGGAAGAGAAACCGGACGAGTTGAAGCTGAAGAAGGAACTGTTGCGACAGAAGGCAGCACTCAGGAAGCTGCGACAGAAAGACATCCTCGGTCTCCGGGTACGGCCCACGATACATGATTACGAGCGCGAACGAACGCTGCGCAAGGTGGCCACCCGCGGTACGGTACAGTTGTTCAATGCCGTCCGGCAGCAGCAGAAGACGGTGCACCAGAAGCTGGAGGAAGCCGGCAAGCTGGAGTACAAGCGAGAAAAGGTGCTCAAGAGCCTTAACCGGAAGGAGTTTCTGGACGTGCTGATGAATGGACCGCGCGCCAAGTCGGAACTGGTGGATAATTTGGTGAAAAAGGAGGAGGACGAAGAGGAAGGCATCAAATCGGAGGTCGATTCGGATGACGAGCCGAAGTCTACGTGGGGCGCGTTGCGAGCCGATTTCCTTACGGGGAAAAAGTCCGGCTGGGACAAAGAGGACGGAGAGGACGAAGTGCGCAAAGTTCCGGACGATCTAGACGAGGACATGGATTCGGACGGTTCGGATATGTAGGAGAATAAAGTTTGTACACCATCTTCCAGCGCCACAGAAAAGGACTTGGTTTATTGCACGGCAGCCGGCACAGAACGTTACTTAATGTTTAGCTTGTACTCCCCACAGGGCTGCGGTATTTGCAGCGGTGCCGTCGGGTAGATCGTAATCGGAAGGCTCCAGATCATCGTCTCGATCGCAATGTCCGTCGGTGCGACCCACTCCAGCCCTTCCTCGCTTTCGGCGGTGCGATCGAGCAGCATCTCGCTGCTCAGCTCCGCGTTCGTGCTGGTCACGAACTGAAAGTGTAACCGCCAGCTGACCTCGATCAGCTCCGTCCGGAAGGTGGGAGTGACGTGCAGCGGGATGGGCAGGATCACTTGCGTCTGCAGCATGCCCAGGCACACTTCGTGATGCTTGCTGTAGTTGGTCACGCGGGAAATGTTCTTCGGCCGTTCCGGCTCGTTCGCACCCTCGGCGGTGCTCGAGGCAACATCGGCACTGTCCGCCCCTTTCGAGTCTTCCTTTGCACTGGGCGTACCGCTCGGCGGTGAGACGGCACCATGCAACAGCTCCGTTTCTTCGCACTGCAACGTGACGGAAAGCTGCACACACTTGATCGTACCGCAGCTAAAATCGATCGTGGCCACGATGTCCTCGCCGAGCTTGTACGCCGACTTGAACAGACAGAACCGGCCCACTTTGCCCCATTTGTTGTTGATCATGAAGAAGTTTGGCCGGCGGCGTGCGGTCACGCCGCGCAAGTAGTGCAGCGCGTACTCGATGCGCGACGGCGGCCGCTTCTTCTCCAGGAACGGGTTGTTCGGTGCCAGATCTTCGTTCGACTCATCGTTCAGGGTGATCGCTTCGTCGAGATCGCTCTGGGGCAGCGGGAGCGGGAGCACGCGGATCGGAATGTTTAGCGCCTGCACGGTTGAGCCTAGCCGTTGCGTGGCAACCGTGATTTTGTAGTAATACTTTACGCGAATTCCACGGTACGTAGGCGGCGTATTCAGTGGCACGGTTTCACGATACAAAACTAAAGAGAAAGATGCCATTAGACAGCGGGGGGGGGGGGGGAAGGGATTGAGCGAGAACGTACATTGTTTTGCTTCTCCCGGGGACAGGCGCAGATCGCAGAACAGTATCTTCGGTTCGGTCGAGTGCAGCACCTCTCCCTTGAGCTGGTTGCTGGCGTTTAGCGACGTGCTGCCGCCAACGTTTCTGTTCGCGGCAGCATCATGCGGAGCTTTCTCGTTAAACGAGGCGTTGCAGTAGCAGTGCAGCTGCACCGTCGCCCAGGCAAGATTTTCCAAAATATCACTAAAAGAAAAAGGGAACAAAATCGGTATGCAGTGCCTTGGCAAAAATTGGACAGCAGTTGATGGCTCCGTGCCATGTTTTCTCACCTATTGCTCTGTGAAATCTTGTGCTCCGGTAGCGATGGGTGAATGAAATCAATTAAACACTCCACCACCTCACCGCACATAAACACTGCACTTTGATCTCGCAGTAATTTTGCATTAATTTCTAGCATGTCTCTGGTTCCCCCTGGAGAGTTTCTGGTGTTCGTGTTCAGAATTTGAGGAAAACAACAACAAACACCCGTCAAACAGTGTTGCCAGCAAAGGGATTTAGATGACGATGGCAATTCGGGATTCAAATCGGATGATGGCAGATGGCAAAGGGTTCGTTTGTGGCAAAACGATAATCTTAAAATTATTGTACGATAATGAGAATCAAATTGCGTATAATTCAAATGGGAAAATAAGCCACAAAAAAGACCAAAAGTGAGAGAATTATCGGGGATTCAAAAAGACTGTTTTGAACACCAATCATTCCTTAACCTTTATGTGCACACATTACCAGTCGTAGTGAAGGGTTAATTGTGTGCTCAATTTTGCTAAAAATAAGACACTTCCGATGAATAATACAATTGCCATACAGCTAAAAAAGACAGTAAACTACATAAAAACAACCATAAATGCTATTTTATGAACGAAAAGTCAACCGCCAACGGCAAAAGACTGTCAAGGCTCGCCCGTACAATATGGCCGACCGAACCGGCCCTTGAGCCACCTGGCCCGTGCCCATGTTCATTGACCTCGCCATCTCACGCACACACTGCCCGCGACGAACGCTCGCACGGTGCATCTCGCTCTCGCGTGCGCCGAGCCGCCTCGGCCCAGCTCGCTCGCACACCACCGTACACGGTGCGTGCCTGTGCTGGTGTGCGTGCGATCGGGCAAATTTTCTGCTCTCCGTTCATTTCACTCCATTCTGTTCCTACGTGTTCAATTTACAGAGAAATTTGTCACTGGCGGTTCACATTCACGTCTCACGCCTGCCGACTCCGTTTTCGTGGTGCCGTCGTCGTGGAAGTTCCTGTCGTGCGTGTGCGTGCGTGCGTTCGTGTGTGTCAAGTTTGGTCGGAAAATCGGTTGTGCGTGCCCGTGCGATATCGCCCATCCCCATCCCCGCACAGTCCGGTTAGTGTTGCCCGCTTTGTACAGCCGAAATTGCCCGTTTGTTTCAGTTTTTTTCTTTCCATTTTTCCGCTTTTCCCGTTTTCCGCCGCGCACGCACATACACGCACACACACACATACACACGCACATATCAGCACCGCTAGGAAGGAGTGCGTGCTCGCGGCTGTCCGGTGTGTGTGTGTATGTACGTGCGACAGTATGTGAGCGTGTGTGTGTGCGCGTATGTGTGCGCTCTTTCGATTCGTTCTACCCCGTACGTGTGACGTGTTGGCGTGTTCGGTTCTGGTGGGTCTGCGATCCGCTCCCACACCTCTTTCAAGGCGTTTTTACGGGACAAGTGCGCAAGGGGGTGCCACCAGGATGGAACAAGAATCTCCTCCATGACGGGAGCCGGGTGTATCGACTCTTAAGACGACAAACTCTTTTCTGCATTTCTGGTGCTGACCGGGGAAATCAGTCTAATTGGCCGCTGCCAGAACACTAGAGGAGCTGCTATTCGCTTCGGTATCCAATCTACCGTTACCCCTGTGCGTGTACGTGTGAGTGTGTGTGAGAGAGAGTCAGTGCTTGTGTGTGATTTGGTATGGGTCGCGGAACGCGGGTGCGTGCTCTTCAGCGACGAAACACAAATGGCTAGAACGAAGGAATACGCCAAATCTAAGCAAGGCCTCAGCCCAGCAATTGTAACCGGAACGCTGAGATACACAGCATTATTGTACAGCATTCATAAATGTCCATCAAAGTAACACGAGAATCTTTGCCCGTGTCGCAACCATGCAAAAGAGGGTACAAGTGCGATTGAATTGAGTTTTGCGGCAACTCGAGGAGGGGGGGGGGGGGAGGGGATATATTGTGTGTATGTGTGTGTGTGTGCAAAGATGGGGATTTATTCTACCAATGTCGCTGGAGTCGCCCGAATGCCGTCACCATCCGGATGCGTAACTCTTTCTTTTCCTCTGCTTCCGGCGGACACACACACACGCACTCATGGTGGAAGATAATTTCGATGCACTTTCACTGTGCACTCAGCATCCACCTCCCAAGCGTCAATTCCTGCCGAAAAGTCTCGTTCCGCAATAACCCCCACCGGGAGTGACGAGTGTGTGTTTGTGTGCGTGTGCTGTGTGCACGAGCGCTACGTGGACAACGCTTCTCGATGAATGCATCCTATGCCCAGACACACACACACACACACTCTACGAAGGGTTACGGGAGACGGGTAGATCTTTAGTAGTAGCGGCTCTTCCCCTCCCCATGGTCCCTTTTCTCACCGGCAATGATGCAGTGCCGTTGCATGGTTGGTTGGAAAATCTGTTCACAGTTGTGTGTGTGTGTGTGTGTGTGTGTGTATGTGGGGAAAGCTTGGGAATCTCCCCCCACTCTCCTTCCCTTCCACCGCCCCAACCCAACCCAACCCAACCAAATATTTCAACGCGAAGTGTGGAAAGTTGGTTTTAATGGGTTTAGTGGTGGACGACATTCCCCCCTTTTTATAATCACAACCTACGGGAGTGGTAGTAACCTAGGTTCCATTTTTTGTGTACAAACTACGACAAAAGAGCACGTTTTTTTGTTTGGTTCAACATCGATTGATGTATGTGCAGTGGATCAAATTAATGCTTATTTGACCAGCGTACGAAAAACACATACACACACATACACACACGAACAATAAATCGCAAATCGCCACCTTTAAGCACAGTGCTAGAATGGAACCGTTTCGGTCGGTGTAGATTTTCCTAGGTTTTCCCAGCCCCGGTCAGCCGCTCGACGAAAACCGCCCTTCCTTCTAATCCATACGGCGGCGGCGGCGGCACACATTGGTGCTTCCTCCCGGTGAGCATAGTGGACCGAGAATAAAATAGCTCACATCCATCCGCTGACAGAAGCAAGTGGTGTTGGACCCCTCCCCAATATCATTAGTTCTAGCCGGGGATGGGTGTAGTGGGGTAGTATGTGACGGGCGCATTACCCCATCCCTACCCTACCAATCCGGGGACCGGTCACTGATCCGATGGGAAGGGGACGAAGCGCACATTTCTTACAATGTGTGTCTCTCTAAATTTGTGACCACGGTCGCTTCCCCATCACATTAGCGCTTAGGCGCTTATAGTGCGTATGCCTCCTTCGCCACAGTCCCTGCCCTGCGTGCAATTGAACTCTCTCTTTCTCTTTCACACAATCTCTCTCTCTCTCTTTGGGGTTTTTAGTTCTCGCCCTCGCGCAACCCCGGGGGTTTATCATCATCCGGTTTCGGTCGGGTTATTCGCGCGGATGGCCACATCGCGCTGTGCACTTGTCAGCAACACTTGAACAAGCAAATTAGAAAACGCGGTGGTGCCTTGGCATGATCTTCGTGTTCGTCTCGTCTGGTGCGATACTCCCCACTGCCCAGACACGGGAAAGGCCCAGCGTGCGTACTACAAAGTTCGTGGGCAAGAGAACATTCTGAATTACTCCCCTCATTCCTTCCCAAGCGATGTGTGTACTACTACGATGGTGATGGGGTAATGATGCTGGGTTTAGGGTACGATTTTGACAGCGCTCTCGAAACCCGGCAAAAGCGTGAGAACAAGAGAGAGAGAGAGAGAGAGAGAGAGAGAGAGAGAGAGAGAGGACGATGAGATTTTTGACTGACACGAGACGCATCCGTCTCCTTTGTAAAAGAATCTACTTTTTAATAGATTTTAAGCCATGTGGAGCCGATGATGCAGTAGTGCTTGATAACAAAAAACATGTAAAAGTAATTTCGATGCAAATTTGCAAGTTTATAAAAAGTATTTTTCAGAAGAAAAAAATGTGAAAATAATTTATAATGGCATAAAGCGAACAGGTCATCAGACAGACGGGGGCAAATGGAAGAGAAGAAACAAAGTCGTTGCTATGCATCCCCTATTGGTACGATCTTCTGTGAGACACACATGCTGTGTAGAAGAAATGGCAAACCGAATTCTTCGTTCATCAATTTTGCTTCAACGAGAGAAAAACACATAAAAAGGCCAACCAGCGAGCACAATAGAGAAGCTAACCTGTGAAGGCACCACTAATGAATGTGTGGATGTGTAAAATAGAAGAAATAGAGGAGACAAAGACACGGCGGACGTCTCGCCAACGACGACCGACCGACCACCAAGGCGATTCAATGTACTACACGCTTATGCACAATCGCGGCGCGCCCGGCTTCTCCGCAGAAGTCCGCCGCAAAGGTCTCTGACGATCGCAGATTAGTTGCCAGCCGGCGAGATTGTATTGGTTCTGGCCGGCCGGCCGGCCCAGTCTGCCTGCGTGGACGACGTGGTGATTTGCCGCGCGCTAATGATAGAGTAAGATGGCACGAAGATGATGGGGTGCGCGAGAGATGATGAACTCGCTCACCCGCAAGCGTGGCGGCATGAGCAGTTTGGCTCAAGCAGCGCTCGGTAAGAAAGGGAACCAACCGATCGAGCAGAAGGGAATGCTACATCCACACCACACATCCATGCACCATCGCTGCGTTTGGGCGTAGGAAATGATGGTTCTGTGGCTGGAATTGGTGCGATGAAGAGGGAGGATGGTGTATCTATCTTGTAGTTAAAGCGATGCAAAGGCACCGGTCATGGTGGTATGGTATTGGGCATTCAGCAAGAAAGCATTTTAAAGTATTCTCTGTTTTCTTATTTTTAGGAATACGTAGTAAACCGACGACTTCTGAACATATTCTGAACGGGTGTCAAAAAAGCTTTCCCTAAGTTATGCCGCCGCTACCAATACTTTCGATAAGAAGAAATAACATTTCGCTTAAAAAGATGTCTGGCAAACATGTTCGCATTGTCTGTTGTTGCCCTCCCCCAGTGCAACGAGTTTCGCCAACTCCCATCGCTCGTCCTTTTTTCTCCTTCGCTTCGCGATCACTTTTAGTCGGAGAGTCGGTGTAATGTCTAGCCTTGAGTTTGAGGACCATAAACGCCATGATGGTGCCTGTTGTCGTCTGTACCCTTCGTCGTCCAATAACGATCTACACACACACACATACATGTATCCATTTGTAATAAGAGTACTCTCTGTGTAATTTATCCACGATCTTGCCGTGACGATCGCGATGCTGAGGTGGCCTCTACCATTATCGTTACTGGCAGCATCCTGGCGAAGCTGAGAAACTGCATCCACACGATTGCAACCAACGGGAGGGAGAGATTTGGACGAAAAACACAAGGCCCTTTGCTGGCTTGAAAATTGCATTTTCCACTGCATTTTGTACTCCATTTTCCTCCCCCTCTGTTCCACGATTTGTCCCGAACTTCCCGTCTGGTGGGATAATCAGCTATCTCTATATCCCCAACGCAGCGTTAAACAGCCACAACCATAGCGTGTAGAGTGCCGATCTTGCTTTTGGTGTGGTGGGGCAGCCTTTCTGCCTTTGCGATCGTCACGTCCCTGTAGGGTTGGGGAACGCGAACGGCCGTCAAAAGCAAAAGCGGAAACAACGCGCACATACACTCCCATAAACACACAAACACACACACACAGAGGTGTGCTGGAACTGGTTTCATTTCTTTCCTCTCTTTTGCCAGCACAGTGCTGGCCAAGAAGAGATCGCGCTCCGTCCTCCTACCGCGGGATGGTGATGCATCTCAAACACTGACGGGTTTCCTCTGTCTCCGCCACTGCTCCAAGTGTGCGAGTGCGCCGTGTAAAGTTGGCAATGTTTAAAACCCCTCCCCGGGGACACCAACTCCCCTCATCTACCCCAGCTGCCGTCAGTTGGCAGCAGTCGTCAACTTTTACGCACACCGGGACCAGTTCTCGCAGCGATCTGTGACCTTCAGAGGCTATCCGCGCTCTCCCACCATTGGATATTCCCGTTGGTTCGTAGCGCATAAGGACGTGGCGTCATTCGGCGTGTTGGTGGGAGATGAATCTTTCGCTTGCAGCATCTTCGCGACTGCAGTTTTGACCCCAGCAGCCTTTTCCTTTCCCCTATCGCAATCCAACTCCTTTGGACCGTTTCTTCGAATTGTTCATGTGGCGCCGTGACGTGCGCTTGCCCGATGAAATGCTCTTTTCGCTGTAAAATGCTGTTCGAGCATTGCTCATATTGTTCCGTCAAAGGCTACACGACGTGGCATGAGATGATCTTTGTACGATCGGCATTGTACGGGTTTGTGTGTTAAACCCTGTAACCCGTGCAACGTTGCAAGCCAACTCAATTCTAGTTTTGGAGTTTATTTTAGTTTTAATCTTAACTGCATAAATATGTTCTCATACGATATAATCAATCGTAGTTGAGAGTTGAAAACAAAAACTAATAATTAGTTTAATGATTGTTACAATCCCCAATACACAGTCCCGACGTCAATTACGCACCATGACTGTCTCGAAAGTATGGTCCCCCTCTGACAATGGAGAGTCCGAAAAAAAAGATAACAAAAGCACAATTCGTAAAAGTAAAAAGAGGGATTGCTTCTTCCACTTCTCGCCACCAGCGAGCTCGGTTGCGTAGATGAGAAATTCATCTATGGTGGTGGTCTCGTGCAGCATTGATTTTACACTCTCTGCGCCCAGATCAAAGCAAGCCCGGCAAACGCCGCTTTCCGCGCGAAAGGCTTTTTGGATTGATTTGATCAGCGCATTGGAGAAAATGGAGAAAATAGCGTAACCAATTTGATCTTTTACCATTTAAACACTGGCTGTGTGAAAATAAATCGTTCATTCAGGGGTGTTTTGCGTGACATTGCGTTGAAATTGATTGATGATGAAGGTGCATTTTATATGTATCATGAGTAATTGTAAACATCTACATATTCCCATACCTTGCGTTCGTTGCAGCACAGTTCGCAGTCGACGGATGTGTGTTGCCTGAAATGATGCAATCCGATGCTCCCTGCTGTGTCACTACGAGGGGAGGGCATGTTCTTCCCTCCTGGGCTGTGGATGGGTTTCCAGTTTAATTCCCCAAAGCTCCAATTGCTCGATCGAAACGCGGGCGTGCGCGAACGACAAAAAAAACGGTTTTATCTGTTATCGGTAGTACCCGGCGGCAAAAGTCAGCAACGCCGCCGATCGTTCTACTGTGGGTACAGGCACACCCCACACTTGCTGCTGCTGCTGCTTCTGCTGCTGGCTTCGGTGCACTTGGGTTAGCAAGAGCGCTCATTCATAAAGGAATTGCTTGATAAGCGCCTAACACGCTTTGTCGCCTTTGCCGGCCCCGCCACCGGGCTGTTCCTCCGGGCGCGCCTCCCTTTCTTCTGGCACACCTCCATTTGTGTGTCGATCTCTTCATTACGATGGCGCGTTATGGTTGTTTTTTCGTGCCTAGCCTGCGATAAGAAATCAGTTGCGTTCGCTAGCGCAGTTGCGTATAGCAAGGGGCAAGCGTTTTAAACAAACGGATGGAAAGGTGGTGCTGGTGGTGGTGGTGGTGGTAGTGACCCGATTCTCTCCGGCAGTGCTGCTCGTTGGCAAACACACCAAAAACACATCTCCCATGGCTCGCCTGTGAAAAGTGAGAGTATCTTAACGCCAACGTCACCAACCATCTTTATGACACGTTTATATTGCGCCAGACCGTGTAGCATATACCCCAGTGCGTGTGTGTTACTCTGGTACATTGACTTTTCGGCTTTCGGGACCAAAAAAAAAAAACAATGCTTCATATCTCGGGGCGACGCGCAGCTTTGTGATTTTGCCTTCCCGCCACATACAGTAGGTTTCTCATTTCGGTTCGGATGTATGTAGCCGCCGGAAGCAGCAACAAAGGCGCTCGCACGGCTTCCGTTGCCTGAAGAAGAAGGAAAAAAAAGGGTTTAGTAAAAGAAAAGCAAAAGCGAATCAGCGAACAGCATGCGTGACTCACCTTTCTACTTGTCAACGATCTAAGTACTATTCACACACTTCAAACAATCTCGGGGATATATTTAATCTGTTTGTAAACCATCCTATCCCTCTTTCTTCGCCCGGCTAAACAGTCTTTTGTCTATTGAGCACAGTACGATTGTGCGCGAAAGGTGGTCTTATCGATAAGTGTAGTCCGCAGAATAGACGGAACAGAGGCGAACATTCCGGAAATTTCATCCAAGTCATCCGTCTGCCCCTCACCACGCGACCAGAAAGTCCAGATTGTTTGTCTTCATGGATCACTTCGATTGTATCACTTCGAAAAGTGTGGCCCCCTCTTGTCGCTTCTGTGGCAACCGATGGGGCAAAGCGTGTTGTGCTATAGCCAATTTGTGTTTCTACTAGCAGCGTCAAATTAATCAAATTGCTACAATTAATCTGCCATGTTGTGTGTCGCAAGTGATCCGACTGCTCACAAGAGCCTATTTTAATTGAGACACCGAAACAGTATTGCGTGGTTTATGTGTGCTTCTAATCAAAAGGAGCGAAAGCGTGTTATCAACGCAAAAGAGATGCAGAGGAGGGATCGGTCACAACTAGCATGCCAGCAGGCGGATGCTGCTGCTAGTTACCCGGTGTCAAAGTACAACGATCACTTAAGCATATCTCCTGTCGTCCACACTACTGTGGCTGACGCTCTGCCACGTCGACACGCTGTTTTTGACACGTTGCTGCCCGTAGTCCAGCGCCCGGTTGGCAAGCATCGTCTTCCCCGCCGCCGTACGCTATTTTTATTACAGCGATAAATGAGCGTACCAGACACGTGCTTTCCGCTGAGAGTGGCTTCTTCGTTCGACGGTGTCATATTGAATCGCTTTTCTAATCGCTTCTCTCGCTCTCTCGCACACTCGTGCCCCGGCGCGTCACAGGTCCCTCGCCTCCTCTAATATTCATATGCTGAAGCATCGTTTTATTAATTTCTGCTGGTAGCCACCGGCAATGTTGATGCGCAATTGTGTGTGTGTATGTGCGTGTCTCTGATGGTAGATGGACGCGTGCCCGAGACCCGACCGTCATATCGCGCCGACGACTACAATTAACGCGGCTAGCAATTGTTTCTGCTCGATGCGCATCCATTTTAATAAAAATTCTTTCTATTTCATAATTACAGCATCGCTCGACTGTGCCAGCTGTTTGGAGTGAACGCGCCGCGGCAGTAGTAGCAGCAATCACAGCGTGACCCACACACACCCACACACACACACACACATCCCCTTCACCGGCTCTCTCATTTCCCGTGCCCGTGGATCGTCTGCGTGTGCAGCAAATCATGCAAAAATGGATCTGACTACATTGTCGTTCATCGTAATTGTGCTCTTCTTTTCCCTGATGTCGATGCTGTTTATCAGCCGCTTCCTGCCCAAGGGCAAATCGTTCGAGGAGATGCTGAAGGAGAAGCGCGAAATGCGTGAAAAAATCCTTGGGCTAACGTCGCCATCCACCACCACCGGATCGTCCTCGACCAAGTCGAGCAAGGAGTCGGCTAACAAGCGTACGAAGAAAACGCATGCCGGCGGCGGCAACCAGAACCAGAAGAATCGCAATGCCAAGCAGCAGCAGCAGCAGCACCAGCGCGTTGAGGTGGTGGAGAAGGAAAGCGATGGCAATTCGTCCGAGAGTCCGCTCGAGGAGGAAATCAATCCGCTAACGTACGGTGCTAAGAAGCGCACCGGGCAGGCCACGAACCTGACGGTGGAGTACGCGGAAACGGAAGCATTTCCGCTGAGCGAGAATGCCGGTGGAAATAAGGTAAGGTTTTTGCTGTAACTCTTCGGTTTGTTGTAACCTTTGCTGAATTGTTTAATAATTCTGTCTATCTTTTCTATAGAAAAAAGATAACAAACAGCAGCAAGGTGGCAAGAAAAACAAGCAGAAATCGGCTGGTGGCATTCTGGTGAACAAATCCGAGCCGGTTCTGGTGAAGTCGGTCGAAACCGTACCGGAGATGAACCATTTCGCCGAGATTCACCCGAAAGATGCGTTGGAAATTGCACGTCAGCAGGTAAGACCGTGGTGAAGATCAGTTCGCTTGGTTGAATTGTATGCATTGTAAGCTTTACAACCTACGTTTTATGAACCTATTCTTCCATCACCAGAAACACGAAGAAGATACCAAGGGTGGAAAGCATCCGGCACCAAAAGAGCAGCGCAATCGCAACAAGAGAGATAATCAGTCGAAACAATCCCCTAAGACCGCAGCCGGTGGTGGCACCAACAACGCTGCAGAGTCGCAACAGCAACAGCAACAGCAACAGCATCACCACCATCATCAGAATGCCCCGGCAGCGAATGTGGCCCACGCAGGGGAATCGAAAAAGAAGCAGCACGAGGCAACGGCCGATAACAACAAATCCTCCACCGCCGTGGCAGCGCAGAAGGACAAATCGAACAAGAAGAAGAAAAACGAACTGATCACGCAGGAGCTGGCAGTGGAGATGGCGGACGCCGTGAACGTACACTCGCTGGTCAACATCCTCAACAAGACCGATCTGCCCCGGAACGATATTCAGATACTGATCGACTTTCTGCTAAACAAGCAGCAGGACACGCTGGCCAAGGATCCGTCCGAGTGGAACGATCCGTCCGACCCGCTGCAGAAGCTGAAGAAGCAGCTGCAGGAGAAGGAGTCGGCCCTGCTCGAGGAGCAGCAGGCCGCGGCCGGCCTGCAGGCCAAGCTGAAGGAGCTGCGCCAGGAGCTGAACGGCGAGAAGATGCACACCGGGGCCGTGCTCAAGGGGTACGTCGAGGAGCTGAACAACAAGAAGCAGGAGGTGCAGAATCTGTCACAGGAGCTGAACATGCTCCGGGACAAGCTGGCGAACGAGAAGCAAACCATGTCGATGCAGTTCCAGCAGCTGCAGGCCAAGTACCTGCAGTTGTCGAAGGAACACGCCTCGACGCAGGACCATGGGGCAACGATCGCGCAGCTGAACAACGATCTACAGCTGCTGCAGCAGGAGCTGATGGCCAAGAACCAGCTGCTGAGCGAAAAGCTACAGTCCGAGGAGGTAAGCTCGATAGCGGTTTGACCACTGAGCCTTACCTTGACATATTTATTTCGTGTTCCCCCCACACAGGAAATGATGAAGAAAAAGACTGAGTACGAACATATTTTACGCAACAATGATGAGCTGATGAGACAGCGCGTACAGGGTAAGGATACATTGCTATGGACAATGGTTCGACCATAACCTCTATAAAACGCTTCCGTTCGTCCCTTCCCTTCCAGAGCTAACTGCGTACGAGAACGATTTGCGCCAGCTGCGACTCGAGCTGAGCCAGAAGGACGAGCTGAGCCAGACCTGCCAACAGCAGAGCTACGAAATCGAGCAGCTGAAGGCAGAGCTGCAGGCAAAGCAGAAGCAGGCGCACGCGGCAGCGTCGGCGGCAGCGGCCGCCGCCCACACCCACAGCCAGGCGGACGAAAGCAATCGCGTCGAAATCCGCAACCTCCAGAATGCCTTAGACTCTACCAAATCGAAGCTCGAGGTGTACCGGAGCGAGCTGGTCGAGTGCAAGAGCCTGATGACGGACTACAAGCAGCAGGCGAACGAACTGAAGGCGAAGGAGGAACAGCTGCAGAAGCAGCTCGAGGAGCAACGACAGAAGAATGACGTAAGTAGTGGCCAATAAACCGCAGGCTCCCATTCTCCTCCCATCGGGGGGACCCTTTGAATGAGTGGGGTGTGCGTTGTGATTGTGATTCGTGTGTCCCATGTGTGTGTGTGCCTTTCCGGTGTGTTCGATTTTCATTTCCTTCGCCTTTTTCATTAGAATGTTCAATTTTCTATCGCTCTATTGTGTATATATTTTCCAAAATTTTATGTGGGCAGTTTCATTACCGGTCAGATTGTTATTTTCTGTTAAAATGGTTATTAAACAGACGAGACGAAATATAAGAAGATATGTTTGCCTATGACTCATATCAATGGGGAATGGGTTGGATGGCTCAAAAAAGGCTTCAAAGGCATGACGCTTGTCTTAAAGCTTAATAATAGGTTGAAACATGCTTGCCTGTAAAAATATTCATATTATCCTGCTATCTTGTTAGATTACATGTATATCCCGTTTGATTTAAATATTTCCAGTAGTAATCTAATTCGCATAATTCGAATAGGAAATTAATTGAAAATGATCGTTCTATTTAATCACAAATTTGACGTTAAACATAATCAACTCATCAAACCCGTAGTGGCCATGTAACAAACAAATATCATCTCCGTTACCCTCTGTGCACCTCCATATATCCAGCATATAAGCGCACTTGCGTGAGAATGGCAAAATTGCACCCAAATCACTGGCCTCCCACTGTTGTGCTGTGTTGTACATTTTATCGCTTCATTTTGTCAGTTTAAAATGATTATATCCTACCCTAAAATGCCCTAAATGCCATTTTCGTTTACGCTGTGTTTGTTTCTTCTTTTTTTTTCTTTCGTTCTTGTTTGACGATTCGTGTGCGCGCGCGTGTCCCCCGCAATTCCGTTACGTTGCGTTACCGTTTGTCCTTAACAACGCACGCCATGTAACGCAATTTGAATGCGTATGCGCGCGTGACCTCACCACCAACACACCATGGTTCCTCCTCCCTTCTACACATCCCTTTTTCCCGGATCGCAACCCATTTGCTTGATCTGATGTCCTGCATCATCCTTTCTTACTATGTATTACTACTACTACTACTACTACTACTACCAACCACCATCAACAACACCATCACCACTGCAATGGCATTGCGCGCATTTGCACCTTGCTCTCCTCCGCGTGTTGCTGCCTGCGTAACTGCGCAAAACAAACGCAAACCAAAAATACGCGTAGAATTTGCGAACGAAAAACTGGAAGTTGGTTGAGGCATTGCAAGATGCCGAACGGCGAAGAGGACCGACGACACCGGCAGCCGCCAATGATGTTGTAAGTGGAAAGCGAAGTGTGTTCTGCCAAACGCTCTCTGCTCTCTCTCTCTTTCTCTAATACAGTATCTCAAAGAGTGTGAATCTGATAATTTGTTTCGGAAAAGAACGAACTGATTGCACATTAAGATATCTTTTCTATTTCTCTATCTTTCCTGCCTAATTGTAGGAACAGCAGCAAAAGCTGGCCAACAGCAGTGCAGAGAAGGTGGACGTCGGTAAGGTCATCCTGGAGGAGCAGAACCGAACGAAGGATTTGCTGGTGCAGCTGCTGCAGCCGACCGGTGTGGTGTCGGCCCTGCCCGTCGATGCGACCGATTTCCAGAGCTGGCTCGAGGCGACGGTCGGCTGCATTAAGGAGCAGTACGAGCACCTGCAGCAATCTCACACCACCACCACCACCACCACCACCAGTAGCAGTAGTACCAGTAGCGGCAGCAGCGGCGTTAACAACGCGTCGGTGGTCACGAACAGCCACCCGGAGCAAAGCTCTGGCACTGCCAACAGCAACAACAGTGACAGCAGCAGTAGGCTTAACAGTAGCAGCAATATAATCGCTAATAATAATCTTAATACCAATAGCAGCGTTAATAGTAGTTTACACGAGCATGCGAACGACGGTGCGGTGGTGAACAAGAACGGTGCCACCGGCGGCAGCGACAGTGGCGCCGAGGACGACCAGCAAACAATGGCGCTGCGGTACGAGCAGATGCAGAAAACCGTCGATCAGTATAAGACTATCATAGCCGACACGGTACGTACTTCTATGTAGTTGCACGCAGAGCAAGCGTGTTTTTGAGATACCCTTTGGTCTCACTATCGGTTTGCTGTCTTGTCTCCTCATCGCACAGGAAAACATGCTGAAAAACCTCGAAGCGAAGGTGATCGAGCAGGACATCCACTGGCGCACGGTGGTGCAGGCGAAGGATAAGGAGCTAACCCTGCTCAAATCAGCCGGTGCCGTCGGGCAGTAGTAGGATGGGTGGCGGCGGACGGTAACCAACCATCAGCAAGGTCCGTGAAAAAAAGTGCGTGTCTCTGAACCACCACCACCACCACCATTCATCACCCTCAACACCAACACACGAGTGTTGTTCCGAACGCTGTTCAACAACCTCTCCCCTCTCGGTGCGCAAGGACATACACGCACACACACACACACCCCCTTGCAGGTTGGGGACGATCAAACGAATCGGAACAGCAAGCAAGTGTGATGCAAAAGGATATATGGGAAAAGGGGTAAGAAATGCCGCAGAAAAAGTGTCCAACATGCCGCTTTCTCTAAATTGAAGAGGCACTGGAGGGAGAAGAATAACAACAGAAAAAGGGCAGGGAAACGTGTTTTGGATAGGCAGCGCAACATAAACAAGGCAGAGGGGACAGGACAGGACAGGACAGTAGTTGAAGGGGTAGGAACAGTAAAACGGCGACAAATCTCTCGATGCGCACGCGGTAGATTGAGATCGTATGCTGCGGCAATTAATCTGCCGCCACACACACACACTCACTACCACCTCCTCCGTCAAACCGCAACTCTCGCAACAGTTAACGTAACGTAAGCAGCGGTGTGTTCCCACCCGAAAACGTGACATTAAACCGATCGGGAGGTTGGTAAAAAGGGGGGGCGTCCGGAAATTAGCCGACAGGAAGCCGAACCGAATCCTCTATTGCATATATTTATATATATACATATACTTTTACTTTAACGTACATACACACACACACATACATACTCGCTCGATCGGTCGCGTTCGCTCGCATATTCGCTCGCATATTCGTTTATCTTTTTACGTTGTCCTATTCGATCCATTTGATCCGTTTCTCTCCACCACCTCCTTAACATAGCAACGCACAGTGCGCGCGCACTCGCACACACACAGAGGCAGCGGAAGCGTTGCACACTTTGATAATTGGTACTATGTATAATCGTGTTACAATTGACTTCTTTGAAAAGAGTTTGTGTTCTTCTTTGTTTCTACATTGTGTCAACTGACCAGGGTTTTTGTTTACATCTCTTGTAATATTTTTGTTTTGTTCGTTTACGCATTTCGCGTGCGCTTGAGTGTCTGTCGTGAGTGCGTCTGTTGTGTTGTGTTGTTAGTGTGTGTGTGCGTATATTTAGCCTAGAGACGTCCTACATTGATATCTGTGGCCAATAGATGTTTTGCAATTGTTTTGGGACAGTTGCATTCAAATACACATTCTGTACCAGCTGTAACGGAACGTGAACGGAACATTTGTTAAGCATTATTGTGGTTAACGTCGTGTTGAAGGATTCCGAAGGAGGTTTTCGATTCTCAGTTCCCTCTCCCCTCCTCCCCTTTATAAAGGTGCTCCGTATGCGGTAAATGTATCAACACGCACAAATTCCTATGCATTTATACCTTCACATCAGGCTAGATGTTTAACGGTCCTTTGTTGTTGTACGCATTCAACCCCCCTCATCACCCCTTCTACCGACCCCATTATTTGCCTACCGTACCCATACCTGTACCGGAATTCGTTTGCTCTCAATCAAATCAAATGAAAGGATTTTACAATGCATGAATCTAATACACCCCTGGTGGTTTTGGTGGTGTGTGTATGTTAATGAGGGTGATCGCGCGATAATGATCAGCGGGGTTAGATTGAAAATAGGTAAAAGAAAACGCCCCAAATCCTGCTCTGTATGGCTAAAGAAACGAATTAAAAGGAAAAAATGATTAAAGAGAACATCCCCGTACTCAATAAGTTTATACATTGTGTGTGTGTGTGTGTGCATGGTGAGACGTGAGAAAGGGTGAGTGCGAAAGAGAGAAGACAGAGAGAAAATATGCATAACTTGTTTCTTTTTTTTGTTCTATTATATTTAAAAAAAGAGCCGAGCAGGAAGCAACATAATAATACGACGAGCCAAGGGAGCGAGTATGTAATAGGTTCAATAGTGAAATATGGAATTATAGAAACGAAGGAAGAGAAGAGAAGGAGGGGGGAGGGGGCTTATAAAAAGTGAAAGATAATCTATAGAAGAGAAAGAGTAATAGGAAGATCAATAATAACAGGATAGGGAAAATAAATCCGATAAAAAAGGCAAGAGAATGCAAGCAGCAGGGCGTAACAATTGTACGACATAAAACAAAAAGAACAGCAATATTTATGTATAACTTTATTGTATACTTTATTTTACGTTTTCCATAATTCAACCCTTTATGTGTTACACTGCGGACGTCTGCCCCCGCTGGCTCCGCTGGTCTTGGCATCGTGGACAAGGTACGGCAAAACGGCGCAAAGTGTAATGGATTGTTATTACGTTAACATACGAAAGGTAACATTGGACGGACCCCGTACCCCGTACCCATAATTCTCTCATAATCTTTTTTCCCATTTATCCAAATCCTGCTCCTTCCATTATGAGGTTAAATTAAGTATAACTACCACCAATATGCGGGTGCGCGATTGAGAGAGAGAGAGAGATAGAGAGAGAAATAAAGAAAACATGCATTTGATACAAAGACAAGGGGAACGATAACAAAACGTGTGAGAATCACGGACCTCGTGCTAAAAGATAGAAACTGAAACTGAGAGGGATCGCAAGGGAAGTGGACGGTACGCCGTGAAACTTTCCAAGCACCTCTATGCTTATAATTCAGAGATACACACACTCACACAAACGCAGTGGCAGAGATTGACTAGAAAGCCAGCCTATCGGAAGAGAGTATGTTATCAGAAGGATGAAGTAAAATGGAACACACTCCCTTGAGGGGGAAGAAACAGACGGGAAGAAAGCTGTACTGGGAATGGAAAAAATTTGAAATAAATGCAGAATAATATATATGGCCCAAGAACAAGGTGTATAGTGGATTGCGTTTTACCGAAATTTCGAAAGAACAACGTGTCCACGATCTCCCCGTGGTGTCTGCTAGCGATCAACGATCAAGCAGAGGAACGAAGAGCCCTGCTCGCTTAGGGTTGTGTATATTCCAATTCGGACCGATGTTACGAGTGAAAGCAGCGCTAACCAAATCTAGTAGGTCAGCTACAACAACACAAAATGCGATGAGTAAAATGGTATTCCGTAGGCGGCCTACGACACCATAGACCGGAATGAGCTATGGAGCATCATGCAGCGGTACCACTGCCCTGGGAAGTTGATCCGGCTGTTAGGGACCACCATGAACGGGGAGCAATGCAAGGTGAGAATATCAAACTTGTCAGAATCTTTCGAATCTCACAGGGGTCTAAGCCAAGGGGACGGTCTACTCCTGTCCGCTCTTCAACATCGCCCTGGAAGGTGTCATTCGAAGCGTGGGGCTAGACAACGACATCACGTCTCTCCTTCGCGGATGGCATTCACATCATCGGCAGGACAACAGTGAAGCTGTGTGGTGAGGCGTACACCCGACTCAAACGCGAAGCAACAAGAATTGGATTGAGAATGTGACGAAGACGAAGTATGCACCTGCTTGCCGGAGACTCTGACCATCTGAGAAGCAGTGTATTTAGTTGACGGCGGAAATCTCGAGGTAGTAAATCTCGTGAAATCTGCTATCTCGTGACGGTCGTTACTTCGGACCACGACATCAGCAGCGAAATCCGGAGACTTATTGTGCATGGGATGCACGATTCTGGACTATGGACTTCACCGACTGCTGAGATCCAGAAGACTTCGAGCCCGCACGAAATGTGAGATATATCGCACATTGATTCGCCCGATGGTTCTCTATGGACACGAGTCCTGGACCATCCGAGCGGATGATGCAAATGTAGGAACTTGTTGTTCGTACGATAGGAAAATGCAGACTGCTTTATTCTCTATTTAACTAAAGCCTACTACACTCCGTTCAAGCTAGCGAGGTTGCTATGATCACAATACTCCTCCTCAATCTCGGCTGGCTTTAAACCAAGTCGTAAGCACATATTCTAATTATCGAGATTGCTATGATCTACGAGACACGCTCTGAAATTCATTATTTCTAGGTATGGACTTCTCACACCTTCCAAACATATCTTTTCCATGACATCCAACCCAGGTTCGAGAAACTGATGACGGACAATGTCATCAATGTGATCTTTGCAATGTACAGAAGAGCATGACTCACCTTTTCGTAACTCGCTTTGTCTAAGCTCACCTTTTCTAAGCATCAGTCTCTCCTCCTCTCATCGTTAACAAAACATTGTTAAGAGTCACTCTTGATGTTTTACCCTCCGGAGACGTCCAGCACCACGAAACACGACCGATCGATACACATATGCAACGTTGCTCCTGAATCAACGATCCACGAATTGGATGTAAATCCACGCATCGTGAACGAATATTCCTGCTTTAGAGTTTCTTCATCAGTTGTTTGCATACATAACTGGTTCCGTTTCATACCATGCCGGCCTTCCGACTGCTTAAAATCTCTGGACCGCTTCTCCATTAGAATCAGGCAATCCTTTCTTTTATGTCCTGGTTGTTGACAGAAATCATATAAAATTTGATTCTTCTTAACAATTGTCTTGAGTACGAAATCGCAGCAACCTCTGTTTCCCCTTTTGGCTACTTCGTCCACCACCTTGGTTTTCACCAAATCCAGCGTAAGCTCCTCGTCAGACCTGCTTTCCAACGCTGTGGTCAGAACCGAGAAAGATTCCGGGAGACTTCGGAGCACCATCGCCACTTGCAGGCTCTTGCTTAGCTCCTCACCGGTCAATGTTAGCCTATCGAACAATTCTTCCATCTCGAAGATATGCTGCTCGATATCCTCACCGTCGGAATAACGCTTCTCACATATATTTTTTTTAAAATCGACACCTTCGAAGTTAGTATGGCCTTTTCGTAATGTCCTCGCAGCTTTTCTCACGCCGCTTTTGCCGTCTTGCAGTTCTTAATTAGATTGAGTTGGTTATCTTCCAGTAAAAGACCGATTGTAGCTCGCGCCTTCTGATCACCACTCTTCCATACTCCGATGGCTTCGGTGGTGGGACTGGCCGTCGTGTTACCCGGTCCATCGCTGACCACATACCGCCACAAATCTTCTCGGATGAGGAGGAATTCGGCCTTTGTCTTCCAGACACTGTAAACCTCCGTTGAGTTTTACAATTCCCAATCGTTCCATTTTGCTCAATCTTTCTTCTGGTTACAACGTTTTAAACGCCACTAATACTGGACTGGGAACTTCTTGTTCGTACGAAAGGAAAATGCAGACTGATTTATTCTCTAGTTAACTAAAGCCTACTACACTCCGTTCAAGCTAGCGGGGTTGCTATGATCACAACAGCAAACGCTCTGGGCGTGTTTGAGCGACGCGTCTTCCGGACAATCTTTGGCGGTGTGTTCGAGCATGGAGCGTGGAGGAGAAGGATGAACCACGAGCTTGCTGAGCTGTATGGCCAACCGAGCATCCTGACGGTGGCGAAGGCTGGGGTATGGCATGATGATGTCGGACTCATGCCCCACCAAGAAGGTGTTCGACAGCGATCCCCAGTTCGGCATAAGGCGTAGGGGAGCACAGCGAACTCGATGGCTGGACCAGGTTAAGATGCGATGGAAGGCTGTAGCTAGGGACCGAGCATCCTGGAGAATGATTGTTGACCGGGCCATGTCACATCGACGTGCTCTATCTTGAGCAGACCAACAAAAGAAAGAGAAAGAGGGGGGGGGGGGGAGAGAGAGAGAGAAATAGAGAGAAAATGGTATCCCATCAACCGTCTTGGTAGCTGCTGAGCCACCCTGTAACACGCTTGAACGATTGTACGCCTAAAATTATGCAATACCATGAAACAAATGCACGCTATTAGAAGTACCGAGTGAAAGTCTATGGCACGATCAACATTAGTGATGGGAAAAGTTGGCAAAAATCCGGAGTCGACTCCGATCCGACTCCGATAAATTCGGAATCGACTCCGGAAGGTAGGTCTGCGCTGCAATATCCGGAGTCGCCCGGAGTCGGAGTCATCCGGAGTCGTTCGGAGTCGTTCGGAGTCGTCCGGAGTAATCCGGAGTCGCCCGGAGTCGGAGTCGTCCGGAGTCGTTCGGAGTCGTCGACTCCGGACGACTCCGGACGACTCCGACTCTTGGCGGATCTAGTGGTTCCATTTTGCCGGAGTCGGAACCGAGCTAACAATAGTCGGAGTCGGATCGGAGCCGTGGGTGCGCTCCATACAGCACATCACTAATCAACATACTAAAAGCTACAGCAACAATTGCTCACCAATCATCTAATTTCTTTCACCAAAATTTACATCTTTCAATATTTATGGACACCATGACGAGATTCTTTACCTTCACATTTTAGTGCCACCGATTGCCGATTGCGGCTCACGCAACAAAGAGCTCCCGACGGAACCCGACTGTTGGGGTAGTGAAAACGGCAATCGACACTCCCGGAGGCACATGCACACACACACATTCGTTACATTTTTATTAGCCAAGATCAGCCCTTTCACACACGTCTCACAGCGCCGATTAATGTTATTCTTCTGGCTCTGCCTTCCAGTTTCACACTTCCTCCCCAGTGGTAATCTAGGGGTTAGAGGCGGCTTCCTTGATTCTTTTCCAAACTCCATTTGCGCTTGTTGTGTTGATCCTCGACACGTTGTCATCCTTATTTTCTTCCAGTTTTGTTGTTGTTGTTGTTGTTGTTTATTATGTTTATTAATCATGCTCGTGTGTATTATGTGTGTTTGTGTATGCCTAGATCGTGGTACGCGCATTGATGCTACTCCTCTATTTGTTGCCCACTACAGCGTTTTATAATACTTCGTGGACGGGTGTGTCCCCAGTTCTTCTATGCTATCGTGAGCGTTGCACATTATGCTGCTCCTTTAGATGCAATTGCATCATGAGATGCCCTTCCTTTCTTAGACATTGTTTCTTCCATCCGGCGTTCGACACGCCAAGAGTATCGAGCACGTGCGCTACACCAAGGGCTTGTGTCCACACTGTGGCTTATTTGTTTAATCGCTAACCATTCCCTATGTAGCCTGTTCCGAAGTGTGCCGAATTTCCTTTCCCATTTTACCTATAATATGCATGGCGCCCATTCACACTCTCCCCGTACGGGCACGTATGAACTGGTTTTGCACAACAATATGAACGGCGATCCCCGGGGATTTAAGTGCAGCGCGTGCTCGCGTTCGGATGATCTCAGAGATCGGTTGTAACTGGTGGCGCGGCTTTTTGCAGCGGAAGAAAGCACGCTTTTAGCTGGGCTTTCACCGCATCAAAACGCGCCAGTACATATAGTTTACGGTTCCTAATAGTCTCTGATTCTCTCAAGCAGTAGTTGTTGATCGATCACCATCGCCGATCGCCACCACACCCCTCTTGCAGCATGTCCCCCCTTATGCTGCGCCAAAATAACGACAAGGACATAAAGGAATGATGATTTTTACCTCATGTGTGGCAAGTGTTTAACGGTGTGAAAGCGGAGTGCGAGCTAGAGTAGCAGAGTTGGTTAACCACCAAAAACGTTTCCTTTTCCTTTCTCGCTTTCAGTTTTTGCTGGCATTTCGTATTTACTAAAAGTATATGTCTATTGTTTGCGACTCTGAGACGTCTTTTGGTGGGGGGGGGGGGGGGGGGTTGGGCGCGCAGCCATTGTTAGACTGTTTGCTGACGGATCAGAGTGTTTGCCACATCCCGCCATCCCGAGATGGGAAAGGGAATGTTTGCCGATAGAACACAAATGGCAATGCGCTTCTTCCCATGCGCTGTTTTTCTTCCAATGTAAATGAGAAGAAATGATCTGTTTCTCCTTTGCTGCACAAGTGCTGCGATCGCCGTTCTTTCGTACCATTCGAATATCAATCGTCCGTTAGCGTTGTTTTTTTTTGTGTATGTGTGTCTACTTATAATTGAAAGGTGTATTAATAAGTGTAAAACATAAAATGTTCGGGAAGTTCAATAATTGGCTTCACTGCCAAGTTTTTTTTTCTTCATATTTCAGTTGTTGACGGGGTGTGATTTCTTTTTTTTTTGTTGTCCTGCAATCACTTTCTGCAGTAGAGTAGAGTGAGTTTTACACGTGTTTCGTTTTTAGTTTCATCCATTAACTTTCCATGGTTTGCGCGCGCAGATGTGCATTAGTGTATCAGCTTTGTTCTGATCTGAGAGAGAACTAAACTTCTGTTGTACATGACACTCTCTCTTCTCTCCATTTTGTACGCTAAATAGATGTTCCCTATCTATCTTTTTGCTCTCCCTTCAAGAAGCTCTCGCATACATTTGCACACATCCTGTACTCTTCGTATCGAATGATGTTTCTCCTACTATCTCTACCTCCTTTTTTCCTGTTGTTTTTTTTCCATTTTTTGCTTCCTTGATTCACACACACGCGTACTCTTCGCGCTTGTGTCTCATATCTGATCCTGATTAACAGTGTTTTTGCTTTCAATGAGACTCTCGCATATCATGGTGTTCTTTTTTTTTGCTGACTTAACGTCTGCGCTGCGCTTTTGCAAACATTTTCTCTCCTTTGTTCCTAACCCTTGTTTTCTCTTCTCTACAGACGATTTGTTTGCCGATTAGTTATACTTTGCAAGTGTAATTTATTTGTGTGTTTTTTTTTCGTAGCTGTTGTTGCATAATGCGTGTGAGAGTTTTTTTATTAACTTAGAGCAAGTATGTTTTTGTTATATTGTTGTTGTTGTTGCTATCTTGATGCAACTATCTTTTGCACCCGACACTAATAATGCGGTACAAAATAGCCCGCATGCAGCGCTTTACCGGATGCTGCGCTGTGGGTGGCCTCAGTAACCATCGCCCCACCAGTCGACGCCGTTGCCGCCATCGTTGTTGCTGTAGCTTCCTCCATAGCTACCACCGCCAACACCATTGCGTCCGTAGCCGTCGTCACGTTCTACGAAAAAGAGAAAACACACATCGTACATATAAAACACATTTACAACAGGAGGGGCATGAGAAGCGAACAATCTCCCGTTCACTTACCGCCATATCCACCGCCACCGCCACCACCGCCGCCATAACCACCGCGGGAACCACCACCGCCACCGCCCATTGGGCGATGATCGCGCGAGCCACCGCCCGAGCGGCCACTGTTCTGCTGACGGTAATCTCGTGAGCCGAAGGTCGAGCCACCACCGCCGCGCGGTACACGGCCGCGGCGATTGCCCCCGAAACTACGGCTGTTGGTCATCTCCTCCAGGAAGCCGGGAATTTCCTGCCCCGTCTCGGCCAGCAGGCGCACCAGCCCGTTCGCCACGTTGCGATTCTTCTCGTTAAAGAAGGAGGTGGCGGTACCGAGGTTGCCCATACGGCCGGTACGACCGATGCGGTGCACGTACTCCTCCACCTCGGCCGGCAGATCGAAGTTGATCACCTGCTTCACGTTCGGAATGTCCAGCCCGCGGGCGGCCACGGCCGTCGCGACCAGGATCGGGCAGCGGCCGCAGCGGAACAGGCGCAGCGCCTCCTCGCGCTCCGCCTGCGTACGATCGCCGTGGATGCTCGTGACCGGGAAGTTGTGGTTGTACAGGAACTCCTCCAGCGAGTCGGCCGCCTTCTTCGTCTCGACAAAGATCAGCGTCAGACAGTTCTCGTCGTCCCCGTCGTTCTGCTTGGTGATGTTCGACAGCAGATCGAGCAGATGCGAGCGCTTGATGTTTTCCTCCACCCAGAAGATCGTCTGCGTAATGTTGACCGAGGTCGAGCCGACGCGCCCGACCGCCAAGAAGATGTAGCGGTACAGGAAGTCGCTCGCCAGCTCCTGGATCGCCTTCGGGAAGGTGGCGGAGAACATGAGCGTCTGCCGTTCGCCCGTCACCGGCATGCGGCTCTCCTCGACGATGCGCCGGATCTGCGGCTCGAAGCCCATGTCCAGCATGCGGTCGGCTTCGTCCAGCACCAGGAAGCGGATGTTGTCCAGCCCGACCTTGCCGCGCCCGATCATGTCCTCCAGCCGACCGGGCGTCGCCACGATCAGGTGGCAGCCGCGCTCGAGATCGCGCATCTGGTCCTGCGTGTTGTTGCCGCCGTACAGTACGGCCGGGCGCATGCGCGACCGGTAGCAGAACTTCTTCGACTCCTCGAAGATCTGCGTCGCCAGCTCGCGGGTCGGCGCCAGCACCAGCCCGAGCGGGTACTGCTTGCGCCGGTTCATCGGCCGGTTCGGGGGCGGCGCGGCCGCCCCGTGCTTGTACATCTGGTTCAGGATCGGCACCAGGAAGGCGGCCGTCTTGCCCGAGCCCGTCTGCGCGCACGCCATCAGATCCCGCCCGGACAGGATGATCGGGATCGCGTACTTCTGCACCGGCGTCGGTTTGTCGTAGCGTGCCAGCTTTATGTTATTATCGATAATCTCTGTCAGCTCAATGTCGTCGAAGGTATTGATGTGACCGGGCACGTCGTCGCCCGTCGCCTCCACGGGAATATCTTCGTACTTGCTGAAATTGATACCGGTGTTGCCGTGTTTGAACAGCTCCGCCTCCAGACGCTCGTCCCGCTCGGTGAGCACTGTGTAGTCGATCTGGCCGCGTCCGGATCCACCGCCACCGCCGCCGTATCCTCCGCCTCCGGCGCCGCCACCGCGGCCGTCGCGCCGATCGGAACCACTCGGCCAGCGTCCGCCACCGCCGTTCGATCCACGATCGTAGAACGATCTGCCACCGGCGGCTGCGGCACCGGGCCCTTCACCGGGGCCGGTTCCGCCACCGCTGCCGACGCTGCCCGGTCCGGGCGGGCCCATTGCCGCTCCCGGCTCCGGCCAGCGATCATTCTGAGGCGGCCCGTCCATGGGTCGATCACGGCCAACGGCTGCCGGTCCGCCACCCGGACCACCACGAGCGCCACCGTACGACCCCCAGTTGTTGTCCCGCCGATCGCCTCCGAAACCTTCAGAATTCTGATAGCCCCCGCCGTCCCCGCCGCGCTGGAAGCCACCGCCATTGTTGTAGCCCCGGTCGCCACCGCCGCGGCCATAGTTGCCGTAGTCGCCGCCGCGCCGATCGTTCTGATAGCGGCCGCCACCGCCGCCTCCGCTACGCCTGTTGAAGTCGCCTCCGCGATAGTCACGATCGCCGTAGCGCCCGAAGTCGCCGCCGCCACGATTCCGGTTCGAATCGCCGTATCCACCCCGTCTGCCACCTCCGCCACCGATACCGCCGCCGCTTACAGGACCAACGCCGGCACCGGTATCAGCAGGTTGAAAGTCGCCACCGCTATCAGCACATTCTCGCAATTGCGGTGGTACGTACCGCCCGGCCGGATGCTTAGGATTTCCGGATTCTGGGTTGCTGCCACCGCCGCCGCCAAGTTGCTGCTGCTTCTGCTGCAAGTCCAGACCAGCAAACTGCATTTGGTAGGAGGAAAAAGAGCGAACGAAGATAGCGTTTATTAGTTTGCATTTCAGACAGAATGATATGAGGAGATAACGTGTCCAAAAAAGGTGCTATAGAGTACAATTTCCATCATATGAAGTTCACTTCACATAAGAAAGAGTCAAGGAAGTGTCCCACAACTATGAGAACCCCTGAAAACCCCTGTAAATCCAAACCAACGCCACCGTAACATGCACTAAAGTGCCGACGCCCGACACGGGGGTACGCCTGCGAGGCCAATAATCGAGCTGCGTTCTCTTCTCTCCCACCACCACCACCCCCATTACTCCTCTTCGTGGGAGTAGATTTTGCAAAGTTCGATAGGTTCGGTTTGGTTGGGGTCCCTCATCGTATTGTGTGCGCAGCAAAGCACGATCGAGAAGAAGCGAAACATAACAAGCGCGGCTTCAAATGCGCAATGAAATGGAATAAAAGAAAGGAGAGAAGGAAGGGAAAAAATGGCCAACAAAGAATAGTAGAAGAGGGAAACCGCGAAAATCTGTATGGTATGTGTGTGTGCGTGTGTTTGTTGCGGCAGACAGCGGCGTCCATTGTCCGTTTGTTCGTTCGCGTACCAACCAACCAATGGGCATAAAAGTAACGCGGCAAAACGAGGTCATTAAACTTGACGGTGAAAAAAAAAAAACGCTACGCAAGCAGAGACCGACATACTCAAATCATCATGGACGTCGTCTTTTTCGTGCCTACTTGGATACAGACGGCCGAGAGTTCCGCGCAGCGCGTCTTAGTTAAATGCGCGTGTTGATATTCACGTACCCTCTTGTAAAGCTTAAAATGCTATTTGTGAGGCGTAGTAACATGTGAGACACATTTGTGACGTAGCGAAAGCGTTTATCTGACGCAATATAACTCATTTCTTGAGGTGATTAGCGTATTTGCTCATTGCCAAAAAAAAACCATATTACAAACCGTTAGTCAACAAATTTTAAAATGAATCTATGTCCACCTAATCATCTAATACAACACATTATGCGCTTAAAAATGATAAAAATAGTTTGTTGTACCAAAACTACTCGAACGGTGCTGTTCCATGTGGATTAATCCATACACGTCGGAGAAACGATGTCAAGCGAACGGGGCTAACACTGAGTATCAGTATCAAAGTCGACTTTAACACAACACCCTATATATTCCAACGCTCATTTCCGCAACGTGACCAGACGATGCACGCGCGCGCACATACACTTTTACACATGGAAGGGACACCACGACACACAAACGATTATCACGATCCTTTACCGTGTCATTGATCGAACACCATTCCACCCTGCTGCTGCCGCCTGCCCGTGTATGTGCTTTTTTGCTTGCGCGTGCACATCTCATATAAAGCAACAACAACAACAAAAAAGCTGGCTTTGACCTAGAACTGCGCTTGAGAATTTAGTCCGCGCGAAAAGTACAAGCATATGCATACAATACACTCACACACTAACCCTGCACCACCATTAGAGAGATGTGTGAACGAGCTCTAATGGTGGTTTGTTGGGATTTTGAAGTGGGCACCGTTACACGAGATAAGAGAGGGCTAGCCGCAGGCACACCATGGGAGAACAGGATGGGGAAATTGTTGCAACCGAGAGCAATGAATGAGGAGACCATAATTTTCATGAAAACATACTTCCATAATTTGCAAAATTATTATTTCAAATTGGGAGTCAGCTACATCACATCGCCTTCCGGCCTGTGCTGCAAACTGCGTCAACTGCAAAATATGCGTTTTAGAGCTCAAATGACCCAACGGAGATTACTTCGCAGTTGCTGTGCCGTGCGACGACATTACCACCTTTTTCTTGAACCAAATGGTTGTGTATCGATGGGAACGAAAAGTAAGCGACGGATTGTGTTAAATCATAACGAATCGCAATTGGCGTTGGTTAAGGTGTTTGCTAGTTCTTGCTAGTATCAGTTTCCTATTCCAATACAAACACGACTAATGTAACATTTTATTATTAGAAGAGACGAATTATACTTTAATTCCCTACCCCTGCCTTTAATGCACTCGAAGAATTGAGCTTTCCTCATATGAAATCACTAGCTAACATCAGCTCTAGTAAGAAGATAAGGGTGTAAGGGAGTGAGAGAGAGAGAAACTTTAAAGAGAGAGTGAGAACAGACGACACACGCACGGCAACAGCACAACAGCGTCGTCATCTTTTCAAACATCGTGGAGTGCTAACACGACACCTTCGATACCGGGGGGACAGAGAACAGGGTAACTCGCGAAGCGAAGACACAGGTGAAGTGAATCACGGTACACCGCCTCGCGTGACTAATCAAGCCGCCGTGGGTCTGTGAACGTCAAAGAGAAGGAAATACAAAAAAAAAAACGCTACGGAAATGCGTAAAAGAAAGACAGAGGAGCTGCTATTCACAGGAAAAGAAAACCCAAATGGGTAAAAGAAGCCAATTGCGAAATGGGAGAGCATTGCACGCGCTTTATGCTCGTGAAAGCTGCGTTACGAAGTTGCTACACAAGCATAAAACCACTACCTTGATGTGCGCACCACACTTGGTATACGTCGAGACTGTCGTACCATCGACTGTGTGTGTATCTGTGTACCAGCCACTACGAACAGTATTATGTGTCTGTGCACACTCACTAGCCCAAAGGGAACCCCGCCGTTGTGGCGATATGAACTGAAGCCAACTCGTTTGCTCATCTTCGCAAAAGTGTAGCACCAATTTGTTTCCAATATTATAAACGTTCTCTATGTGCGGTAATGCTTATTTGCTGCACCATAACACCTCCTGTGTGCTGTCATATGCAAGTTGCGCTACGACGGGAAGACTTACGTGCAGCGAAGAACGTACGCGTACGCCATTTTAACTGCGACTGGCCTAAGGTTGGATATGGAATTACATAAAGGAAGAGTTAGATGATAGCCGGGGCGGCTATCGATTTCCGATCCCGATTGCGCAATGCAAGCAAAAATTGCCTACTTTTACTAGTTCTAATTCTAGCAGGATGTCTTTTTAAGAACACGATGGGGGGTATCTGAATAACCACAAGGCACAATCATACGGTGGTAACCATGCTACCCCCCCCCCCCCCCCCCCCCCGGTTCGGTTGCCTAGAGGTCGGTACGAGGTGAGAAAAACAGCTTCTTTTCTCTCTCACTCTCACTGTGGCACATCCAGACGGACTCTTTCGTGCCCTAAACCCACCTTCAGCACACCCTAACCTAACAAAGGCGCGCACAGACACACACACACGCACGCACAGCACATCGCCGTCGTCGCGACACCGCACGCCAGCCCAAGCGTCTGGATGTGTGGGTAGGTCATAGCTTGGAAGGAACAAAAAAAAATCATGACGGTGCGCATAAAATGCACGCGACAATGAAACCTTCCTTGACACGGAACGCACTCAAATCTCGTTGTCCTTTCAGTGCCTTTCCCCTTTTCGTTCGTCCTCACGCACGCACTGATCCACCAAATGACTTTGAACAATATAATTCCACCCCCCCCCCCCCCCCCCCCAGAACCCCGTCATCACCCCCATAAAGCCCACCCCACCCCTATCTTCTCATGATGATGGTTGTACGTACCTGCTGTTCTAGACCTGTACCATTTTGGTTAATAGCATTACTCATATTACAGTGAGCGTTCGTATAGTTTTGTTGTCTTCCTTCCACCGTAGGATTTGGGACGAAAGTTACGATGAGAAAAGTGTTCTTTTTTAGCGGGGGTGAAGCGGTACCGTTTTACCGAAACAGTTTTACCGAACGCCCTAGTTTCCTATACACTGTCACGCGCACACACACTTACGGCGATGCACACCTTGGGAAGAGTAATTACGTACTGTTCTGTTTGATATCTCGCCACCAAATTCACTGCAATTTTATAGTTCAAAAATGTTCACAAACTTGTTTTTTTTTTTAATCAAGCGTTGTCCTTTAAAGCTGTGCTCTTTCTCTAAGCACTGCACACAGCGTTTGCACAACACGCTGCCCCGACACTTTCCAAATACTGTGTGTTCTCACTTGTTTGAGATGAAGTGTGCGCACTCACTGGTACACAACACACGTATACACTCGAAGCGTCGTGTCACGGGTATCTTTGATTTCGAATGCACCACCAGACAGGCACACACACTTGCATACATATACACGCGCGCGCACACACAGTTGAAAGGGGGAACAAACGGATGCTGCTACTGCTTCCGCTTCTTCTTCTTTAGATGTTCTGCTCCGACGAAGGAAGGGAAAAGCTTTCCGCTGAAATTAGAACAAAAGTAACAACCACAGTTCAGACAAAAGGCCAGACAAATTGTTCATTGTTTTAGAAAAAAGGTCCTCAACCGGTCTTTGTCACTCGACGGGGAGGGGGGGCTTGGGAAATTAACGCAACAGAGGAGAGGAGCGCGTCATGTACAATGTTCTTCTACGTATTGCACACTCCATTCATGGGAAAACGGGGTCATCATCCTCCAGCAGTTCAAGGGACTTCTGTGTTCTAGAGCTTGTCGACCGCTTATCTATTTCACAACTTTTGGAAACACATTTTTTTTTAACTAAATATACCTTTCCAATAAACTCTTGTAACAAATGTGCAAGACAAGCAATACTTTGTCCTGAAAACCTTCTCCTAAAACTGGCAAAAATCTCCGCAAAATAACGGTCAAACGCGGCGTACCGCTCTACTACGACTGCCGAAGCCTGAAAACCTATTCCGACTAATTCGCCCCGTCTGCTTCTTCTTCCTTTTTTTTCCTTTCATTCGATTCCGTTGTTCGGCGAGCAGGCCAGACGTTGCTTCTTTTGTTCAAGCCCTACCAACACACCTACATATACATACACACACGCACGCACGCGAGAGCACATTCATACTTGAAACGTGATCTCGCTTCTACACACACCGGCTTGCTCTTTTGCCGATGTGTGCGTGAGCGCGTGACAGGCGGTGCATGTGGTGTGAGTGAAAAGACACGCCGCGTCGTGGCGGTAGCGGAAGAACCGATAGAAAAAGAAGACCGATTATGCCTACACCTAACGCACAACTACACGCGCAGCACGGACGCCGGCAGCGAGAGTGAGACCGCAGCACAGGGCCGTGTGATTCAGCTGGGGAGAGTTTGTCGAGCGGCTTGACAAAGAGGCGAGCGGGAGAGGAAACGAACGGTCAGGGCTAACTGCCGTGAAACAGCACCGACACCACCACCACCACCACCACTGCTTCTTCCTTTCACTGCGAAAACCGCACCGCAAGGTACGCCTTTCGTGCACCAATTATTACCCTTTCCGCCCACGGTCAGTCTCTGCAAACACACCAAAACCGTAGCCAAAACGTTGGCGAGCACGAAGAATACACTTCCGCTGAGGGTTTGCACAATTTAGCGTAAGTTTTCGCTCATACAAAACGGACACGACGTTACCGACGTTCTTTTCCACAGATCGGAGTTTTCTCCAAAGGGCGTCCAAGTTGGCAACAGTGTTGGGTGAGCGTTCTGCGACCGTGCCCCGTACTGTGCGACCGGGCGAAAACAGGCTACGCTTTTTCGCCGCAGCCGCGTTTGACAGTTGGTTGTTTATTGCCGACATGTGTTTTGTAGACCTGTAAAATTGGAAGAGCAGGCACGGGTGAAACAGATTCGATACAAAAGTTGGTGGATTTAATCGTGTTTTTTGTGTGTTAGAGTGGAACAATTGAAGCGAAGAGATCATGGCATCTTTGCGTGTAAAGTAAGTATGAAGAATGGGCGAGGGGTCGCTTCGCGTTCACGGGAAATGCTAATGTTGTTTTCGCCATCGTCTAGGAAACCGACCACCCGCAAGGGTAAAAAAGCGTTGGAGGAACGGGAACCAAAAACGATCGAAAATCTGAAGAAAACGCTCATCATGGAAGGCCGCAAGTGCTCGAACGAAATACGACAAGCGCTGAAGGATTTGAACCTGTTCAAGAAGCCCAACTCGCGCATGATGAGACGAAACAACGACGTTACCCCGTTCGAGGATGCTACACCACTGGAGCAGTAGGTTTTGTTGCATTGCATTTCAGTGTGTTGGTTGTGATAGAAATTAACGTTTGAATGCGTTCGATTTGCAGCCTGGCAAAGACAAACGACTGCCATCTGTTTCTGTTCGGCTCGACGTCGAAAAAGCGACCGAACAATCTGATCATGGGCCGCATCTACGAGGAGCAGGTACTGGACATGATCGAGTTCGGCATCGACCACTACACGGCGCTGGAAAAGTTCAAGACGGAGAAAATCTCCCAATTCACCAAGCCCGTGATCGTATTCAACGGCTACAAGTGGAAGCTGACGGAGGAGCTGCGCCGCATCAAGAATCTGCTGCTGGACATGTTCCGGATCGATCAGATCGAATCGATCCGTCTGCAGGGCATCGAGCATGTGCTAAGCTTCACGCTAACGGACGATCTCACCATTCTGGTGCGCTCGTATCGCATACAGCTGAAGAAGAGCGGCCAGCGGACGCCTCGGATCGAGCTGACCGAAATGGGCCCGTCGCTCGATCTGTCCATCCGCCGGACCAAGATCGCATCGGACAGCCTGTACAAGACGGCGATGAGACAGCCGGCCATTTTGAGGGTAACCAAGAGGAAGAACGTGACGCGCGACGAGCTGGGCAACGTGCACGGCAGGGTGCATGTTGGCAAGCAGGACATCAACGCACTGCAGACCAGAAAGATGAAGGGTTTGAGAAAGACGGCCGAGGAGAAACGGACGGAGCGGGCAAATAAGAAGAGTCGGCTTTCGGGCAGTGCGGACGCTTCGATGGACGAGGGTGTCGATGGGGACTCGAGCGGGGAGGCGAATGATGGAATGGATGCGGACAGTGGCGAAGAATGAATGGGTTTATTGATTGCAAATAAATGATTCCGTTTGTATTCCACTAATCTATTGCTTTATTTATACAAAAGTACTGGGGAGTTTATTGGGGTGTCTGTGAGCATCACATTTCCGCTATATTTTGTGTTCCACCTGCTCTCCGTTTTATGACTAAATGAATAAGTGAGCAAATATCAAGAGTTACTTTTTAAACTGCAAAGATGCTTTGAATACTGAGAAATTTAAAATTTGGTCATTTTTAATAAAAAAAGCGATCTCAAGAAGGAAATAAAGCATCCAGCTTATTCAAATCAAGATATTCGGTACGACAATATGCGAAGCGTTACGGTTACCGATAGTAACGGTTCGTGTAACACTACAAGTTTTACGCTGAAAGCTCATTGGCGAGCTTGCAAAGCTCTACACGTATGTTCCAATGAACAGCAAATGTTGTAAAAGCAATTTTTTGTAATAATTACATATGGAGGTGGTTGGCTGCCATACAAAGGTATATTATTTTATTCAGGAGGGACGGCATTGCCGCAATGATTAAGGTATAAACAATATTAGGAACCAAAATATTAATAAAATAGTGCTTGTACATGGACTTACTGGTTTCGGTGGAAGGAGGATTCACTTAATTGTTGAATGCTCGGTAGTGATAAGGATTGATAACTCATTGATCATAGATATGGCACATTAACATATTGACCAAAAAACAATTCAATTACTACCTTTGACAGCAAAAACTATTCCATATATTAAAAAATAAAAAATAAAAAATAAAAAATAAAATAAATAAAAAATATTTTCGACATCAACATCAACAAGAAGTGAATGCACTATTAAAAAAGAGCATCGTTTTTATCATTGATCGCAAAACGATTGACGGCTGTAAACCGGTTGTGGCACCGGCTCTGCTCAATGAAATCAGCTGATCCGAGTAATTGCCCAGGTAATTGATCAGTGCGCGTGGCAAAAAAACCGTAAACAATTTGTGACCATAAGTTCAACCGCCCGTAACGAGCCCACCGAACGGGTGGCGCCTGCTCGAAAACCGGTTTGTGCGTCGGCAGCCTAAGTGCGGCGTAATGGCAGTACGACAAGTACCGTACTCATTGACAGAGACGTTTTTTTGCTATTTATTTTGGTAATTCGCCGCAGGTAGACACTACGCGAGACAGTGTGGCTAGACGTGGTTTGCCACCGAGGTGGGTCGTTTTTTTTTCGATGCACGTTGGATGACGAGCGTCACGCAGCTATCCGTAAGGGGAGCATTTTCATTCATACCCGAGTCGAAGAAGTTGTGCGATCATAAACAAATGCTCGTGGGAATGCAGCGTGGATGGTGGTAGGGGACATTCATTTTCTATTCTTGATGGTCATCGCCGTAAACAATGCAATGGCGCTTCTGTTCTGCCAAATTCCACCTTTAAAATTGGGACAGGCTTTTTACCCTGACAAGCTAAGTTATTCGCTGCAGTGACCTTTACGGGAAAGGAAGTCATCAAGCATGCATTAATGTGCAGGTTTGGAGATGCCTTAAAGACCGTTACGAATTGGATGTGCGACGCTACTCTTTGATGATCTTCCTCAGTTGTAGATAACAAACGGAAGAACATCATCCACCAGCTGAATGTGTGTTCCAATCAATAGGTTTTACCTTGCACAAACCTTTACGAGCAGACCTTTATATTTATCTAATAACACGAAATTCTTCGAAGGTCACACCAGATTGAGGCGGAAATTCTCGCTTCTCTCTTTCCAACTCATACTAACAGTAAGCTTTGGTTTGGCTCTTAACAGTAAAACCTATTTTGTTTGTGATATGTTGATCGCCACTTGATCTTCGTACTAGTGACGCACCGCTGACCGTGTGTTGTTGCTGTGCCCAATCTAGCAGTCACCGCTTTTCGCCTGCGTGTCTTTGCTGGCGTAAGGTAGCTGGAGCGCTTTTGCGCAACACTCGTCGCCGTTCCATCTCGCTCGTTCCTTTCGTTCGGAGGGGGGGTTTTTAGCTTTAGGGCGCAACCCGGGCGATTACGTTACATTCGGAGGAGACATTCGAATTCCGCGCGGACCGACCGGGTGGCTGCTGCGTACGGCCGAACCGACGCGAACGAAAACGAGTCTTTTGTCTTTGCGTGTCATTGCTGCTGCTGCGACGGTATAAATTCATCATTTTGGGGGGTTTAGCTTTTGCGGCTGTATCTGTGCAGTCGTATTTATTTTGACGGGAGATAGACTACTTTCGTGTTTGTGTGTGTGTGTGTGTGTGTGTGTGTGTGTGTTTGCGTTCGTCATGGCTGACAGCATGCCACACTAGAAGGTCGTCGTAGAGCGAGCTTTTAGGTCAGCTGGTTGAGTGAGAAAGTGGCTGATGGCGGATGCGTTGAAACATGAAAACCAAATTGCTGACAGAGCCGTTTGTTACGAACCAGTCTATTGATTGTTTATTTAAAAAAGCTCTTTTATTCTTAAATACAGTTCCCAATTCATTCTGCCCCCACTGCCCTCCCCATTTCCAGCTTACCATCGGGCGGGCTGCACCGTAAGCCGTATTGCCCCGAAAATGGAAAACACATAAAAACACAACAGCATTATAAAAACGCCCGATCACTTGAGATTAATTTGGTGCGCCTTGATGGTGCCAGAGCATTCTGGGTGTGTGTGTTTTTATTTTTGCTCGTCCGTTGGATCGCGTTGAGTTTTTTTTCCGCTCTGTTTTGCACCAACACCAGCATCCGGTTGTGAAATCGAATTTCGCAAGATTACCCTGTGAAGATTGGCCCGGTGGAGATGGCGCACGCGGGCTTCTTTATCTGCTTTTGGTCGTTTCCTGCTCGGGAACCTCCTTCAGGTGCCCGATCGGTGCCGTAATGTGCGTGCCATCCCCTGTTGTGACAAAATGATTCGAAACAGGTATAAGAATTATGGGCGAGTAAATGATGGCGCGAGCCCATAGTCGGTACTTACCGTATTTTTCCAACGTGCGGCGCACCAGCTCCTTGGACGGTTCCTTCAAATCGTACGCCCAGCCAATCTTGGCGAACACGTCTAGCCAGAATGTGGTCACATTAACCGAGTAATGGCCCATCTCGGCTGCCTTGTAGTCCCACGGGAACACGTGATGGTAGTTGTGCCATCCTTCGCCCATCGACACGATCGATACGGCACGGTTTTCGGCCGGTCGGATGCGACTGCGGGGTCGTAATAATAGCGCGTCGCGTTAATGGCAAATTCAGTTAAGTGATCATAATGAAACAATCCCGGCAACCCTGCAACACCTACCTATCGTACGGTTTGTTGCCGTAGATGTGGGCCGCACTGTTCACCAGCCAGGTGAAGTTGAGCGTCAGCACGTACCGCAGCAGACAGTTGGCCAGGAAGGATAGGTAGAGCGGTTCGCCCAGGAACAGCCACGGCACCATGGACGGCACCAGGAACGTGAACAGGATCTTCAGCGCCATAAAGTAGCGCTGGTGGAACTGGATCACCGGGTCGGCCAGCACGTCCGACATGTCGATCAGCCGGCCCTTCTTGATGCACTCCGGATGCTTGCGGATCAGCAGCCAGCCGACGTGGGCGTAGAAGAAGCCCCGGTTCGAGTTGTGCGGGTCGGCATCCGTCTCCGAGTACTTGTGGTGGATGCGATGGTCCCGCACCCAGTCGAACAGGCTGTTCTGGCCGGACAGACAGTAGCAGCACATCAGGATGATGCGCAGCGGCAGCTTCGCCTTGTACGCCCGGTGCGTCCAGAGCCGGTGGGCACCGGCCGTAACGCCGAACCCGGCACAGCCGCCGACGAAGAAACCTGTGCGTCACAAAACGGGGGTGCGTAATCGTGTTAGAGCGCGTGTGAAGAGTGAAAGTGGAAATTTATCGAAAAGAAGAAGAGGATTTAATAAAAAAACGGCTATTAAGTGTGACATAGTGTGAGGCGACCAATATTGCCACACCCCGAACCCGGGTGAGCCGGGTGTCCGAAAATCATGCAACTTTCAAAGGATGCAGCAGCGTAACGGTACAGTTACGGCAATATGCACGCATCAATCAACGTTTCTATGCACCGGATGCAACGCAACCACGTGTCATCCGAGCTCTCAGGGGCGGTATGACGCACCGTCTTTGAAGGGGAAGTATTGGAATGGGACTTTCCTCTTCAAACGCCTGTGCCACAACAGATCGCCACGGATCGATTGCGTTTTCCGCAACCTCACGCGTGACCTCGAAATCTTCACCAAAACCTACTAGAGCCAGTTTGTTTTTGGGTACTTTTCCGGTGGAATGTTTATTTCGTGTCGCTACCTTCCACACTGACACGCTGCGACCCTGTTCTTGGCGTGTTTGTTAAACCACTTTAACGGAGAAAATGTATGCTCCAATTCTTCACCACCAACCAAAGTTTGGCAGCTAGCAGGGCAGGTACTAACGACACTTTAATGGCTTAAAATCTGCGCGCTTTTATTGTGACGCAAGTTTGCTTCTCGAACAAACCTGTTTTTTTGGTTTAGCGGCTCAGCCAAAATGCTGCGCGATCGAACGCGTTTGATGTGCGCTCTGGGTGAAATCACCAACTGCGCGCAGCAGCAGCAGCAGCAAGAAACGTCTGGGAGTTGGTAACAGAATTTGAAATTATAATGAACCTTTGCGATGGAGCTGAACATTGAGCTTGTGGTGAATCGTTTTTGATGCGGCATCTTCCTGGCTTCGAACGGGCCAGGAAAGTTGGAGCGATATGAGACATTTTGCGCGAGTGGAGAAACTTCTATCGCAGATGGGTTTCAAATCTCTCCCCCATTAGCATAGCAGATTCTTCCGTTAGGGTGATAAGCCCGGCCAAGAGAAAGAGCTGTGCGAGCAGCTCACAAATACTAATGGAGGAGTTGGTCGTTCATCGGTCTGCTTCGTTTGCAGGGGACGATTTTGTTTTTGGAAGCATCTATTTAGGAAAACGGTTTCCTGTGGCGCAGTGTAACCTGCCCGTAGATGTGTGAAGGTTACAAACGGGTCTATGCTATGCCGTGAACCAATCAGCTATCCTCTTCCGACTGCGACAATCAAATGACCGAATGAATTAGGTCTGCAGTGACCCTGGCGATACAAGCTTCCGCGTGTATCGAACAAGGGTTCGTCGCTTGTTTTATCGCTCATGTTATTTGTTTTTCTAACGCGTGCATCTTAGCGCGCGCTTCTAAGTGTGGGGAGAAGCTTCTAGAAACCGGATTCGGACGCTGAAGTGAAAAACGGAAACACTTACCCCACAGCCACGTCGTCAGCGTCGAGTACCAGACGTATTTGAAGAACATTATGACCGTGGTCAGATGCAGCCCACCGATCATGAGCACGTTCTTCCACTTGATCTCGGCATCGAACTTCAGCCCGAGATGGTCCGCAATCCACTGCTGCAGGGCTCGGCCGAACCGGCTCTGCTGCCATTTGTTGTAATGATGCAGATAGTCGTCCAGATCCTTGCTGGTGAGCTCCTTGCTGTCGCCCATGTCCTTGCCGTGCGAGTTGTTGTTCAAATCGTTGCCCGCGTCCGGTTTCGGTGCGTTGGTCACGTTAACATCCTGCGCGGCCAGGACCGTCCCGGGGACGGTTTCGGTTGTGGTTGCGACCGTCATTGTGCCCACCACACAACAATTGCACCACGGGTATAAAGTTCGCCTAGAAGTCCCGTCACACCAAAACCGCTCTACACTTCGCTTCACGATCACGAGCACAAGCGCAGCAGCTCGAAGCAAACACTTCGTACAACAGTTCACACCACACTAGACTGTTTGCCACAGGTCTCGAAACCCCTGGAGGCAAGAATTCTTGCTATTCCGGTATATATGTTGACACGCGCGCACGCACACACAGACACAGACTGTCACTTTGGGCAGACGCGCAGGTTAATGATCACATTTGCCGTTTCGCGAAGAATTTGGGAAAACAACCCGGAGATCCAGTCATGGGTCCTTCGGGCGGACCAGTGGGCGAACGATCTCACACGATTAACCAGTCTAATCGTTGTCCTCGGGTGGTTTTGGTGCTGTTTTTAACGCTCTACCTTCTGCGTTTGACGGTTCGGGATATTAGCACGTGCAGAAATTTTGGATAGTTCAACCGTCTGCCACCGACCGTCTACCATCGACGTCTTTGGTTTGTGGGCCACCTGGTCTGCGCCTCTTATATATAACATTTTTCGGGTGAGAACCCAAACCGAGCCGAACGCGCACGGGCCCACAAAACTGACGCACCAACACAGCGTTCGGTACGGGCACACACACACACACTTCACACGGTGGCGGCTTGGTTTTGCGTCACTGTTGGTGCGCATCTTGGGCTGCTTGGAGTTGCAGACCCCAACGCCCGGTGAGAGGGAAGAGCTTTTGTTTTTTTTAGTTTTGTTAAAGTGTATCTGTTTATCGTCATTTCTTTCCGTGCCAGGCCACTCAGCGAAACAAAGTCACCCAGCAGCTACTAACGTTTGGTGGCTGATGCAGTGAGAGCCAAAGCGGTGGGGAGCAGATCTGTTTTTAGAGGGGTTTTGTCAAACGTGTGCGCGTTGCCGAAAAATGGGAACTCATTCAATCATTGGGGTGGACGGAGGAAGGCCGGATTGTTTCATGATAAGCTACTTAGATAATAGTAATTCCAAACAACCGTGACGCGTGTCACGGTGGAAGGGTACGACGCTTGGCCAAACTGACTCGAATGTTGTTTTGCGATGCATTCGTTGCTCGCAATCGAAACAAAACCAAACCGGACCAAAATACTGCACAAAATAGGTTGATAGGTTAGGCAATAATGCGACGCGACAGCTCGTGTGGCGAGAAATTCGTTATAAAGAAGGAGACGTTTATTACAAAGTAATGTATTTAAAAAAAAACACAGAACAGAACCTGACAGCTGTTGCTTTCTGTTTAAGAGGGAGTAAAGGCAGAGAACTTTGGCGAAACGATGCACACGGATGGTCAGAGCCCTAGGAGTCGGCCGGTGCTGGAACTTCCTCCATGTGCCCGATCCGGGCAGTAATGTGTGTACCATCACCTAGTGGAATAAAGCAAAAACACATCGAGCATCAAGTATTAGCTATTGCGCTGACCCGACGCTGACCCCCCAAAACAGCCGCGTGATCTTACCGTACTTCTCGATCGTCCTTCGCACCAGATCCTTGGACGGTTCCTTCAAATCGTACGCCCAGCCAATCTTGGCGAACACGTCCAGCCAGAACGTGGTCACGTTGACCGAGTAGTTGCCCATCTCGGCTGCCTTGTAGTCCCACGGGAACACGTGATGGTAGTTGTGCCATCCTTCGCCCATAGCCACCACGGAAACGGCACGGTTTTCCGCTGGATTGATGCGCCTGGCGAAGTGGAGCGAACAGTGCGGGGAGAGAGGAAGGGGGAAAGGGAAGCATTAGAACGTTGGCGAGCAGTTTGGCACTGGTGGGCTGTGCTGTGATTCGCTACTTACTTATCGTAAGGATGGTTACCGTACAGGTGGGCGGCGCTATTGACCAGCCAGGTAAAGTTCAGACTGAGCACGTACCGCACGAAACACTGGCTGAAGAAGGACATCAGGAACGTTTCGCCGAAGAAGTACCACGGTATGAACGTCGGCAGGATAAAGCAGAACAGCAGCTTCATCAGCACAAAGTTTCTGCAAAGAACAGAACGCAGATTGGTGGAAAAGCGCAGAGAGCGAGCGTGAGTTATTGTGATGCGAAATGTATGCAAATATGGCCGAAAGCACCAACCGGTTCCATTAGCAAACGACCGCTTGGGGTGGATGCTTGTTTACAGTCGTTTTCTATTTATAAACTTTGCATGCTATTCAATAATTTAATAATTTTCGCAACGAAAAGATAGGATGCAGTGTTGAATATTTTAATATAAAATTTACACCTAAACTACCAACTGCATTGAGGCTCGATTACGCCTGCCCTGGCTCCGACAAGGTCCTGTGCAGTAGGCAGACACATCTCTCCTTCATTTGATTAGTGCATTCCACGCATGCAAACAAGATTAGTCTATCCAACCGAGACGGTGCACAATTCGCACCTTTGGAAGATGTCACGGGGCTAATGGTGCAAGGTAGTGGAGATTGTGCAATTGGCTCCCGTACGAGTCCGAGTGTTATCATTAGAAACGGGGCCAGGGGGATGCGTACGTTTGTTCATCTTCGTGACCTTGCGTGAGCGAGCAGAGAGAAGCATTGCTTTCGCTCGAGTCGAGAAGTGATACTGACGCGAATGGTTGTGTAAAACAAAACAAAGCAACGTTTTGTCAGGGTTGCGAGGGGTGTTGGAAGTGTGGCGAGTGGGAGAGGAAACTGTTTGCCGAAGATGCCGGTGTGGCGAGTGGGAGAGGAAACTGTTTGCCGAAGATGCCGGTGAGGCGTAGGGGGCTGAGAGAAGGTTAGGGCGTGCAAATGTGCATCAAACCGATCGAAGTCGTGGGCAGGTGAGGATTGGGTAGAGAGCCAACGACGATCGTTCGTGGCCGTTTCGCTTTGACTTTTTTGACGCGCAAACGGGGGTCCATATTGTCAATAAAGGGGTGGGTTTTCTTCGGCCGGTTGGAAGGTTGCTCGATCGATCGGTTGCCATTGTTCAAGGGTGTCAAATGTGACTTAGCGGAGAGACTATTGAGGACAGTTACGAAATAAGTTTGATTGAAGAGAAACAAAGTTACTGAATTAGAACAAAACTTGAGCTCTTCAAATAGCAGAATGAACGAAATCATTACCAATAATTTAATTAGAAACTTGCAACTGCTAAATTTTAATAGGAATACTCGCAAAACTAGCTGTACCTGCTCGCGACGCTATGTATTAATAATTACGCTGAATTTCTCACGGGATATGCAACCCGCAGTACACGGGAAGGGGAAACGTTATTGCTTGACGCGGGAAAAGACAAAAAAAGAGTGTGAAGTGCAACGATGGACGTCAGTCGCCACCATAATAACGAAGCCATTATTCCTGATTGTTTAACGATCATTGGTGCACTGTAGGAACGGGTCAATGCGTTCCGTGGACAAATTTAAAAAGTTGTTATTAGTTTAAAAAGATATTTCCTTGGTTTCCTTTTATTTTTTTAAATTTTACTTTAAAAGTATAAATTAAATATTTTCTTTTCTTGGTGAACTACACCTTCATAGTTTAGTGCATGTAAATTAATCAATTCTCACATGCTTTAGTGTGAAATCGATTTGACACCGCTTGTAACATATCAATTACTTCAGCTGCTAATTGAACAGGTCATTAAAATCCATTTTACCCGTTCCCCTGCAAATTGTGCCCGAGCGACCGAGCACAATGTCACGGCTAATTGCCTTGTATTGGCAGTCCATACCGTACCGTTAAAGTGCAGTGAAGCGCACCGCGCGAGAGTGACGGCGAAGGTGCTGTCGCGGACTGTACAAACGATTGCATACCCGGTAGGCGGATACCGGTAGGCGCACACCGCAGCACACCGGTCGGTTCGTTCGAACTAGAAAAAGGCACACAAAACAAACACACACAAAAAAAAAAAACACTTACTTGTGGTGGAACTGCACGACCGGATCGCTCACGATGTCGGACATATCGATCAGCCGGCCCTTCTTGATGCACTCCGGATGCTTGCGCAGCATCAGCCAGCCGACGTGCGCGTACAGGAAGCCCCGGTTCGCGTTGTGTGGATCACCGTTCGTTTCCGAGTACTTGTGGTGGATGCGATGGTCCCGCACCCAGTCGTAGATCGTGTTCTGGCCGGCGATCGAGTAGCAGCACATCAGGATGATGCGCAGCGGCAGCTTCGCCTTGTACGACCGGTGGCACCAGAGGCGGTGTACGCCGCCCGTCACCCCGAACCCGGCACAGCCGCCGACGAAGAAACCTGCAGTTGGCAAACGAGCGGTGGAAGAAAAGAAAAGCGAAATGGGAGTGAGCAATCGGGGGCACGTTTGCGGTTCGGAAATTCCACCATTCGGGAACACGGGAGAGGAAAAGTACTGCGCGAGCGCGCGCGCTGCGGTGGTCGATGACGTGAACGAGACAAACGTACGCGTCGCCTTGCGTCGGTTTCTCCTGCCGTCCGATCTTGCTCCCCGCCTGGGCGACCATTCATTGATGAGTGATGGTGTTGCATACCGTCGTGGGGTTACGTTATAGGCGAAGCTCTTTACTGTTTGCGGCTACTTACTTTTTTTTTTTTATTTTGGCAACCCCAACATATTGCAAACGATTTCTTAATCGAACGCTATTTTTCTTTTTCGGCGCTCAAAGATCGGTCAAAAATTGCAACGCGCTACCACTCGAAGGTTGGAAGCGAGCCTGGCACACACAGCGATGGTCATCAGCGCGCGGTTCATCGATCGGCTCAATTGTTCACCGCTGACCGCCCCACCTGCTTGCGTAGGGGATGTTTTGTTTGCGCTGCGCATACTTTATCTGATTTTCTTGCATCCTTCGATCAACGCGCGTATGCCATGATGCTTGTTACCATACACACTACACGAGAGCGAGAGCTCACGAAAAACTCACGAAATAATCGATGAGTCTCGTATGGCTCGCACGGGCAAGGAAAGGGGCCAAGCTTTCGATTTCATTTGCGTTTTTCACCCGACGAGATGATTTATGTCGTGTGACGAATTTCGATCAGCTGTTGCGTTACGTTAGTGCCCTAGCCTGACTGTGTTTCATGTTTAATTTGCCGCAAACAGCCGAAACTCCCGGGCAGGCCCGAACAAAAAAGGAAAAAAAAACATACAAACGAGTTTTGTTATGATAGGGCAGCGCTTTTCGTGTGTGCTAGGCGAGCGAAGGGTGATATTGAAACGGCCCCGAATGTTTGATATTTGGTGCATTAACAACAGCAGCAGCGATTGGTTAGGGTAGGTTTGCTTTTTTCAGGTATGCTCAGGTATGCGATTATTATGATTATATGCATGTATGATGATCCTCGTTAAGGGTGTAGCTTTTTTTTCATTCGTTAAGGACAAGTTTTTTGAAGGAAATTAAGTGTCATAAATTTACTACCCTTCGAACGCCATCACGTGCAAGGGTGCGGTGTACACGGCCAAACTGGTTTTGCTGGTTGCGCTGTTAGGAGTAGCATCCCTCCACTAGCTAGGTCGCTAGCATCTTCACGCCCAAAATGCCAGATGCCCTTCGCGTTCGGGCGAAGATAACGGTCCGTATCCGTACCCCTCAAAAAATTCCACGTTTCACCGTCCTTGTGCCGTTTCTTGTGTTTTGTTTGGTGTCCACTCTCCTCGCCATCGGATAACCTGTGATGCAAACACGATCGATTACGCTTAGTAGGAAGGTGTTTGAAACTGGCACGTCACACACTACCACACTGTCGATTCGTTGGCAGTGACACATTTCGGGCTGATTTTCAGGAAACGAATCTTAACGTTTATGTAAATATGCTTTTTTTTGTTGTTGTTCACTCTTTTATACACCCACTTCATCCAGTAGCTCTGGGAGCAAACAGCTAGGATTGAAAACGTGTTCCGTTGAGGTTTAGGAATTTTCCCAAAATCACAAATTTTGGAAAATGTATCTGGTTCTATGCGTTTTATAGTCAGCTCGTTTTGCCAAACTCGATCGAAGAGGAACGGTAGCAGCATTTGCCTAGATACAACGATTGCCTTAAAGTATGTTGAGCGTACAGTGTGTGCAAAGCGTTCTAAAACATCTAAAACTGGGTAAGAAACCCAGTGTGCTAAGTCAATCGCTTAACAAATGCTTCGTTCATTCCCCCGATTGGTTTGAGAGAAACTTTCTGAGTTTTGTGCAAAACTTTCAAAACACCGAGCTAATATGCTAATATAAGTACTTAAGGTTGCGCTATCAGCCACCAGACGAATCGTAGGCTGTGCGTTATCCTCGCGATTGTGTAATTTGGCAGCGCAGGACGTCGGACTACCGATAAACAATTAAAATGTGCAAAACATATGCAGCATTTGGTTCTTTTTTGTTGCCTCTGCCCCCTCAAATGCCTGCCACAAACAAATACAACGTCTCATATTTTCAAAGATGATGCAACTCGAGCTAACCGTGACGCACGATGACGTCAAAAGGATATCTTTGATTTCGTTTTTTTAATATTTCGAATGAATTATTTTCACAACCAATCCACTGTGGCTGAATAGCTTTTGCAACGCTTCAATAGTCACAGAGCATATCGGGTTTGAGTCGGCCTTGCCCGATCAGCAAAGAAAGGAACTGTGTCGTCCCACTGGTAAATCGTGCCAAACCCGCCGAATCTGTAAGCTCAACATCGCTCATCAGTTTCAATTTGCGGCGCTTTCGATTGCAGCAGAGTACAGCGATGATTAATTATCTATTTGATGACCTTTCCTTTCGTTAGGTTTTCTTTCAATCCCACCAACTTCAAATCACGCCGGTGCAATCTGACTGACCAAGTCATGCCTGCGCAGGTTGCACGTTTGAAGGTTGCAGCTAACAATTCTCATTGCGATGAATGGAATCCAATTTTGTGCTGTGTTGTAGCATGTAACTTTCTATTTTATATGCAACGGATTGGGATTTGTGCTATTTGTGCTACAGGCCACAACACGAGACAATAGTTGCTGCTTCTAAGTGAGCCAAAAACACGTTTCGCTACCTTCGGATACGTGGCACTGGCTGGGGAGACACCGTTTGACAGGTACGGTGGACAATTATTTTTGCATGGCTGCGAATTTGATACGAATTAGGCGCGTGCTTTCGGGTATCCTGATGGACCGGTTTGCGCGAGCAAGTCTCGAACACGGAGCGGACAGGTTTTGGGTACTTTAAGCGGAGGGATTTGCACAGCAGGAAGCGTATGTGTTTGGCAGTTGTATAGGATTTCTAATATATTAAAGTAAACGTAACACGTATGCCGATCGAAAGATACAGGGTTTCCCACGACTTATTGGATGGTTCTCATCAATTTTTGGTGGGTTCCCATCAATTTCTGGTGCGTTCCCACGATTTTTGGCCGTTTTCCAGAATATTTTGGTCCAATTGTATTGATATCCAATCGGAAAATACCAATAAATTATGGCAACGAACCAACAATCTATGAGATACGATAAAAAAATCGCGAGAACGCACCAAAAAATCACGGGAACTGACCAATAAATCGTGGGAAACCCTGTAATGCAAGTGTTAGATTTCTGCAAATCTAAAATGCCCATCAACAATTCCTGCCTTTCTTTCGGGTTTGCCGTTTGCCACAACCCGTCCAACCCCCCTCCCCATTAGGCACCAACGCGTGCAGCGCTATCGATATTCGTTCGACTTACCCCAGAGATAGGTGATCGGTGTGGCCTGCCAGACGTAGTGCAGAAAGGACCACACCGCAATCACGTGAAAGATCCCGATCATGAACACATTGTTCCACTTGACTTCGTCTTCGAACTCGTAGCCGAGGTACCGCTTCACCAGGTCGGAGAGCGTGCGGCCCCAGGCCGACTGCTGCCAACGGTTGTAGTGCTTGAGATAGCTGTCGATATCCTTGTCGCTTACGGTACGATCGTCCTCCATCTCGTTGTTGTTCGTGTCCGGGACGGTGGAGCTGGCTGCAGCGGCCGCAGCCGCCGCCGCCGCTTGCTGTGATTGACCATTCGGGCCGGGTTTCATGTACTGGGCCGAATTGCCGGCGATGAACTGTAGCGTGCTGGTAATGCCCACCGTCATGTTGCCCAATTAATCACAGCGCTTACACCGTTTCTTTTTTTTTCTGGCCCCACTAGACAAACTCTACATACGAGCTTGCACACACACACACACACGTATCGATACACAAACACACAGAGATACACGAGCACTACACACTCGCGGGATGTAATACACTTCACTGTTTGGCAACTGTTTCGCTTAAGTATTTCGAGATCTAGTAAGACCCTTTTTGCTGTCGGCCCGTTACGATTCGAAAAAGCGTTTGAACTTTCTCTTTCCACCAAACCACCGAAACTGCCACTGCGGGAAAGAAGCAATCGATTTCTTGCCGCTTACACAACACACTCCCGAATACCGCAGGCCCGCGGTAACCCTCCCCAAGAAACCCACCGGGAGTAGGGTAGCTGTGTATGAAGGAAGTGTAGGATGTGCCCGGCGTAGATGTACCGACCGATTTGAACAGGCGGATTAGGAGAAGCGCACACGCTCCGTGCTGTTGTCTGCTTGTCTCGCGATACGATGACAGACAGAGGCATAGTGCTCCGTGTCCCGATGGCTTTATATCGTTTTCGGTTTCAATCATGCCCTGTCTCTCGCTCTGTCTCTGTCGCTCTCTTTAGTGCTCTTGTGGAGTGTGTTAGTGGATGGAGCCGAGACAAAAAACATCCACCCCAATACTCTGGTGGATCGTGACGTCGTGCACAGGACGATCGTCGGAACGGTGAAGGGATGCAGGGGCAGATCGAGTGCTGGAAGAGTTTGAAAGCTCATGCGCTGGAGGGAGAAATGCAGAGGGAAGCTGAATAGAAAAAAAAAACAGATGTGGCAGAGAGTCGTGGAATGGTGTGATCGATGGAACGGATGTTTGTTGCCCTGAGTACTGTACTGGCTGAGAGTGTACTTAGTACTTAGGCGGACTAACAAAAGTCCCCTAGCATTATCGTACCTAGAATCAGCTCCCGAAACATAAACAGTTCCGCGCAGGGACGTTGGAGAAGCGAGATTGCTAAACAAATTAACTATCACTAGCGCACAAAACCAACAAATCTTACCGCAATCGTACGAAGATGGGTTGCCGCACGAGCTATTACCGTGCCCGTGCTAGGGGGAAACCGGTCGGCTAGGTTAAACCATCAATTGTCATCAATTAGTAAAAGCATCAGGGCGGACGGGTGTGATTTGCACCTGCACCGGGATGGGGCGGTGAGCGGTGGTGGAACCTTTTTGCTGTCGATGAGTTGGCGATCGATTGCGAAAAGTTGGCACAATAAACCAGCGCGCGGCGCACTTCCTGCGACGATCCGAACTGCTTGCCCGTGCAATAAAGGGAAACTTTCCTTACCTTAGCACAATCGATACGCTGCACTGTTAATGGATGTTGTGTTCTGTCCCCTTGAAGTTGGACGGTTTGGTGAAGATCGATTGTCAAGGGCCTCCTTGCCGACACGTGCTGGCTGTGTGCTGCTTTATGGCGCTATAAACGGTACGCACGGTGGACACCCTCCCCCGGTTGGAGCAGGCACATTGCACAACTTGAAACAATAGTCAAACAACAGGCTTGTTTTTCACCTCCATTTCACCTGCTGGCCAATGCCAGCTTCGGGGGGATGATTAATGAGAGGTTTATGTGGCGGTGTGTGTGTGTGTGGGTCTACATCCCAGCAACAAACGATCTACATCCAATCGTAAAACTGCTTCGATCGGTATTATTAATATGAGATTTCGGATACTGCATTGCCCTCCGGAGGTTGTGAAGGGGCTCCTAGGCATTGTGTTGGACGCTGAATGAAACCAATTTTCATTATGTTCACCATCACACGTTAGGTGTAGTGGTAGTGATCGTTTCGTTTTTCGAAAAATTGTTGAGAGTTAGCATCGCCCAACAAATCGCAAAGCAAACGGGTTCTGGTAAAAACTTAAACCAGCTGCGAATTTTATTTTTAGGTTCCGAAGGTCATTGGCCAAAATTCTGGCATGCCTTACATAGCATTCGCTGTCGCTGGTGGAGTGTGAATACGTATCCCATTATCGATAGATTCCATTATCATGCCATCCGAAGATAGAAGTTATGATTATAAGAACAAGTGGGGTTCGTCGCTTAATGCAAACAATGAGATAAACACTTTTTTTCTAATGCATTTTCTAATGTATCCATACGTCTGAAGTTATTGCTCAAATGTTCTGCAAAAATATGTCAAAAAATTTGTAAAATATATCGTCACAGCAGCACACACTGTTTTGACTTTCAAATGGCGGAAATCGACGAGACAGATCGTTCGCGTTACCAGATTCGTTAGCAACAGCCGTGAGTGGTAAGCGGTTGTGTTTACCGATGTTGCCACTAACGACTAACCCACCCGACAGCGATATTGGATTCAACTTTACGATAGATTTAGTTAACGCTTGCCAAAAACTCAAGGTTGGTCCGGCAAAACGAATACAAGCAAGGCATAGTTAACGCTTCCGCCTCTTAGACATATGTCCGTCCGGTTACGTATATCGGACTATGGGAATATGGACACACTCGTGGTAAAGCCTGAAGGTAGGACTTGGAGCAGCTGGATGCGTGCAGAGTTGCTCTCGGTGAAAGGTGTCCCTCGTGCGAACCTGCGCGTAGCAAAGATCGCTCCAGCAAACGTTTATGATTAGCACCGCGCGATCTAATCGTCGTCGATCGGCTAGCGTCAGTTTCAATGCATTGCAGTTTATGTCTGTTGTGGTTTTAGGTTTGGGTATTAAAACCTGCTTTAAGGGCTTTGGAGCCGTTTTGAAATTTGGGTATAGTTTATGGTCATTTAAATATATGCCAACATGATCATTGACCGAACTTGTGTTGGACCTAGACGATGGATTCAGCGAGAAGGCTAGACCCACCAAAATTGGTACATCGTTTGCATATGAACTTGATCGACTTGTGGATAGTATTAATTATAATTATTTGCATCTTGTGAAAGAGCCGTTGGCAAAGCGGTGTTGATTGAACATGCGTTTTTTTATGATTGAAGCTGTAATTTAAACATTTTATGGTATTTGTTAACATGTGTTTTTACACATCTTAAAGCAAATTATTATTCATTTAATTATAGATGAGGGTCTTTTTTGCAGAAGATTTGTCGAATGAATTTATGATAAAATATCTGTCGTCAGCAGTCTATCGAAATCTCTTTTGTTTGTGTGGTCCTATTTTTAGTTAGCGTATTTTTTGCAAACATTTCTTTTTTTCAGTTTCCCAATTGAAGCAATACAAATAAATTGTGCAAAAGGCACCAGACATTAGTTTGAATATTTATAAGAAGCAAGCTTAGATAAATATGTTCCAAGGACGATGATTGGTAGAAATAGTTTCAATGCTTTTTAACTGAATGTTTCGATTACTTTATTTCAGTGCTTAAATTGTTTATCGAAATATGGCTAATAAAGTAATCTTAATATTGCATATATGCTCGGTAAGTAGTGACAATGATTTTAATTATTGCTCTAGTACACACATCTATAGCGCGAAATACGAATCTTCATATTATAGTGTTACAAGGAGCCTCCACTTTTCTTATGTTACAGGTCAAAAATATCAACCTGCAATATTCTTACTAAATAGTTCGTTGCTGATTCATCTCGACCATTTACAACCATTACAAGGATTAATTTATTAAAAAGCAATTGGATTGGTAAGTACACCATCATGAGATTCCTTTAAAATATTCTAGATAACGCTTGCTTTTTGATGTGTTTTTTACTTTTTGCTTAGCAAACGAAGCTGGAAGTATAATTGTTGAAATAATAGTTCACTGTAAGTAAAAGATTTAAAAACATAACTATGTCTCAATAGAAAAAAGCTAGATGTCACATAACACACCAATAAAAACTGTTCTCGAAAATTTCCTAGAATTTTCCCTGTTCAAGAATGCTTGGGGAAGGTTGTGGGAATTTTCCACCATTCCATCATCAGCGCTCTGGTTTAGTGAAATCTAGCGGCGAGTATGAACTCTACGAAAATCGCCCCCCCCTCCCCTTTCCCTGTTTTATGCAAACCCCTCACACTCTAGCACCGTGCGATGATAAGAGCTCAACGTTTTGTTTTATTTAATTCGTAGCCATCCATCGCGGCAAATGATGCGCAAAGCTTTGGCGTTTATTGTACCCTTGCTACTCCCGATGCTAATTTTCACACCACACACGCAGTCCGGCCCGTCTCGGCCCGGTGGCGATCGCGACGGCCGGCACATCCATCGGCTGTCGATCGCGTCGCACGAAACGCGTGTCGAATTTTGGACGCAACTGATCGCGTACATGGACTGTTCGCACGTGGTCCTGCTGGACAGCTTCGAGTTCTTCGGTACGTCACATCGACTACAAAAAATAAACGCTCCAACTGCTTGCTAATGATAAATGCTACTTTCAATCGTTCTTTGCGGGGGTAAAATAAATGATTCGTTGCTATCTCAATCCACACCACCCCCCAACAGCCAATCGGCCAACGTTTGCCCGGCAGCTGTTTGCTCGGCTGAACGACGCTGGCATACGGGTGTCCGTCCAGCGTCGACTGCGGGAGGTGAGGCGGCTTCCACCGGTGACGCACCGGCTGGCTATTATCGTCCCGATCGTGATGAATCCATCATCGCCGTTCAACGCCGAGCTGGACACATTTATCGGACAGGTACGTGTATCCGTTTGTTTGTGCTGGATTAATGGATTTCCCTGCGCACGTACAAGCCAAACAAGGCGGGGGGCGAGATAGTATACACCAATAACGCTCCACTTTTCCCTTTCCATTCCACGTCTTTGCCCTTCACGCACACTTTCCAGATCGCGCAGGAGTCAAACTTCGTTGAGTTCTATCGGTGGCTGTTTGTGTTTCGGGCCTCGCATAAGAAAAGCGTTTGGCGTGCCCTTCAGCAGCTACCGATACGAGCGGACTCACACGTGTACGCTGTGATCGTGGTTCCCACTGCCAAAACCGTTCCCTTTGACGACCGTATTCACCTTGAGCGGAAGATGATGCCACTGGAGCGGTTTGTGCGGCGCATGCAAATGCTGCCGCCTCACCACCCGGAAGCAGCGACTCGAACTTCGGCAATACTGACGCTGCCCGGCCACACGACCGCTGCCGGGTGGGTGGCGGTGTGGCAGCTGTACCGGCTTCACACGCGCATGAAAACGATCGATGTTGCGATCGAGCTGCTCGGTAGGTATCTGGTAGGTGCTGCGTAAAACTCTCCAAAACGCTTGCGCTAAGTTTAAGAGCGACCAAATTGTCCGACCAAACTCCGCCTGCATCATTGCGTGGCTAATCGGGGCCGAGGGAATTAGTGTGGCCGCGTAGCTAACTTGCATGAAGGTGAGCCGGTAGGGGTACGATCGTGCAACCGTCGATCGAACGGCCGTTTGAATTGTCTTTCCATTGTTGACCGAATGTGTGTTGGTGTGTTCGCACTGGCTGTGTGCGTAAGAGCAGGAGAAAAAAAAAGGAACAACAACTCTTTAGCATGGGCGTAGGTTTTGTAATACATTATGAGGCGGAAGATCCACCGCCAGCAATGCCCGCAGCGTTAGATTTAGGTTTTTGGGCACCTGCGCTGCACACAGGGCTGACATTTTGTTTATGGCCAACTTGTAACGAGTTGAGCTTGGGTGTAGGGATTAAAAATCTCAAAACCCCCAACAGCCCTACGCTGGGTCGTGGTTGTTTTTTATGGCCACCACTGGTGTCCTGTTTAAACCAGTAGTGAGCATCTCATTAGATGTAGTAACTGACGCGACTGACGTAATATGGTACCGAGCGTCTTCTTCGACCAAAAAATGAGGTCCCTCCCTCCTATACAGCAGGCGTAATGAATGCTGTACGCTCTCTCCCGCACAGTGTGCACCTAGCTTGCGCGAAGCGGACAATTTTTTTTTATTAGCCAGTGCCTCGAGGAACACCGCTTCGTTTCGGTGCAGACTGAAGCCAAAACCGGGGCCCACCCCGCGACCCACTGCACTCTTCGGCGGCAAAGTTCAACAAAGGACAATCGCGATGCGCGATGTGCCTGTGGCTAAAAGCGTTTTTACGCGTCGCGTATTCTTCGCCATTGCACAACCGGCCGAACAGCTCTAATGGTGAGTGCTGGCATGTACTCGGGGCATTTGTTTGTGCCTTAACTGTGTACTCCCTCTACTCCAGGTGGTAAAGAGTAAAGCGATTCTGCGGTACTTGCGGTAGACATTAGTGATGGGCATTTTTGGACGAATCGGGTGGAACAGCTCCGATTCAGAATTGTTAAAGCTTTAAAATTCCTATGAACGATACTCCAGACATCAGGTTTTGAATTTCGCTCCAAATGTTGTTCATACGTTCAAAGCAATGATCGTTCCAAAAATCCGTTCCTATTAACGACACTTTTTGTTGGAACCTTTCCCATCACTACCGGACATAATTCAGCCGCGCCCCGAATGAAAGGAATAGATTATTCGGTGCTGGTAGTGGTGGCGGTGAATGTCTCGTAAAATGTTCGCTTGAAAGAGTGAGAAGATGAATAGAGAGGTTTAGCATTAGGATAAGCGCGATGTGTACTCGACATTCATTTCGGCCATAACTCAAGCGAGCTAAAGAAAATAAACACAACCGTTCGGCGATTGCACAAGGGTAGGAACGGGTGCGTCCTACACTTGGTGACACCATTCGACGGTTTTATGACCCCTAGGTTGGGAAGGCGCCACTATAGGCTGCCCAGCGTTGGCGGACGGTTGTAATTGCAGGTTGAAAGTGAAACTGTGTGATCTGATTGATGATCGCCATACTTAATCGATTGAAAGCTAGCGATAATCGCAAGAGTTACCCATTCACAATCACAGAGACGAGCACCGAGGGACGGATGATACTTTACCGTGGGGTTGCGCCAGAGCAACGGAACGACTTCTTCGGACAAGCTACCATCACGACCATGGTGCACCGCAGCGCGCCACATCACATTAACTCGACCTACGTAGCCCAAAGCATACCAATGTTTCGCAATGCAAGGTGAGCCCCGGTGCATCTGTGAGTTCAGGTGGCAGGCAGATGCTAAAGCATCGGTTTATCGATGACTCTTCCCCCTGCCAGCACCAGGATAAGGACGTACCGGATTGGCAGTGGTCGCCACAAGGTGGATCTTCACTTCCAACTAATCACCACCAACCGCTTCAACCAGCGCTTGCAGGGCTGGTACTCGTACTCGCTACCACTGTTTCACGAGCAGTAAGTTTGCTTCAGATGTGTCATACGGGTTGCTGTTAATTTGTTTTATTCCAATACTTTGTCAAACATCCTTTCCCACTGCAGTCTCACCATGTACATTCACTACACCCATCTAAGCTATCATGAGCAATCGTCGCAAATTTTAAGTATCGTCCTGCTCCCGTTCGCACTGCTGGGACTGTTGTTATGTCTCTCCCTGCTGTTGGCATTACGCACGGGCAACTCTTACCGCAGCGACCGCAACCAATCCCGTCCGGTTTCGTTTATCGACACGCTTATCTGGATGGTGGGTGTTTTAGCGCAGCAGGGCAGTATCATCCGTCCAAATTCATCGTCCAGCATGGTCATCATCCTGGTAGCGCTTTACATGTCCGCAATCATCTACTGCTCCTACCTGACGAAGATTGCCTCGCTGCTCTCGGTGGACGCGAGCGTAAATCTTGATCTGCAAACGGTGCTTTCGGCAGGACAGTATCAGATCGGTTTCGTAGGCAACAATACGGCGGACGAAACTGTTATCCAGGTACGTATGGGATGCGAGCTGATAATGGGGTGTGCATAACCGGTTTTTTTTTGTCGTAACATTTCCATACCGGAAATTTAGTGCCTACTGTTAGATCGAGCTAGAAGGTCAAAATGGTTTCGTTAGGAGTGAAGCAATGGTTTCTCCAAAATGTTTCCATTTTTTAGGCTTCGGGTGCGCTGTGTTGGGGGAAGACTGTTTTTTTCTCGGATGGTGTGATTGCGGATAGTGAGGATTGCGTTTTACGATTCTTCGTACAAACCAATTAAGCTTCGAAAAAGTAAAGTAAATGGATCTCAAAGTGCTTTAGAACCGACGGATTTCCTTGAGGTCATCAGATACTTAAGATACATTTGGTAATGTGAATTGTTTACTGTCCACAAACAGACCAATTCCTTGGCACACGTGTTTTAAGTGGTTAGATTTTGTCACTGTGCATTTAACCGTTTCTAAATTGCATTATTTTATTTTTTTGTTTTGTTTAAATTTTAAAAATTATATTTAAGCTTTAATTACCAGTTTTTTTATTATACAGTTTTGTTTGTGTGTGGCACAGTGCATTTAATTAATTTATCCTTGAATATTGCAGATAATGACGGTTTTGTGATTATGACAATCGAGTTACTATTGTAATGCATTTTCGCCTGGTAATTTACTCAGTTATTAATTCACCAGTAGTTTAGTTCAGTTGGTGGTACAGCCTGATGGTACAGTCGTCAACTCGTACGATTTAACATCATGCCCGCCATGGGCTCAAGTCCCATGTGGACTATGCCCCCATACATAGGACTGATTATCCTGCTATGTGTAATCAGTAGTAAGTCACCGAAAGCCATGCCCACTATACAGGCCTTGACCGAAAAACAGTTGATGTGCCAAAGAAGAAGAAGTTTAGGTCAAAATTTAGGAGTTATTTGGAGTCGAAATCGTCCGGAGTCGAGCGGCAGTGAAAGATAAAATAAAAACACAACGGAATGAAATGCTTGATCACTGGCACATTGCACCGGACGGCTTCTGTTCTGTGCTTCTGACGGACTCCAATCGACTCAGAATAGGGTCGATTCCGATGGACGCTGGACGACTCCGAGTGCTTCCGACTCCGGTCAACTCCGGTCGACTCCGGCCGTCTCCATACGACTCTGACACCATACGCCTTCGGGCGACTCCAGACGATTCCTAACGACTCCGAACGACTCCGACTCTGGTCGACGACTCCGTACGACTCCGAACGATTCCGAACGACTCTGACTCCGGGCGGAACTATTGGTTCGGATTTTGGTCCGGAGTCGGAATCGGACTTACAATAGCTGGAGTCGGATCGGAGTCGTGGGTGCTCTCCAAAGAGCACATCACTAATATGAACCCTGCATACCAACTCAGCATGATTAAACGTCTGTTTGTATTTTACACCCAAAATTTGGTTTAACACAAGTGATCAAACGACGCGATCAACGATCAAGCATCATGTCGAGTGTTCACGGTCAGCTGACTGTGTGTATTGCGTACCCAATTCGCACTAGAGCAATCTGTCCAAACGTTTAAACCGTTGAATGGGCACAAGACTAGTGCAGGGGGGGGGGGCAAAACTTTCGAACAGCGTTGTCACGCGTGAAACGTTTCGCTCGTTTGATAGTTTGTGCTTTTTCTTTTGGTTCAACCGCATAGAAACGATACGATCCAGTGATGAACGAGATTATGCGACGGATGGTGCAGAACAGTTCACTATACTCGCTATCCCACGAACATGCGTTGCACCGCGTACTTACCACGAAATATGTACTGATTGGCAATGTGGGAAGTGTGCGCAAGGCGATGCAAACTCTAGACGAGCAGCAAAACTGTAACGTACGTATCCGATGGGTGTGATAATGTTTTATATGCGTAAAAGAAGAAAAAGAAAGTAATACCTATCCTCTTTCAATTTGAACAGATCACGGAAATAGAGCTAACAGGAATCGAGCAGATGATTGCACTGCAAATGCCATCGTTCTACGCGTACCGCAAAATCATCCATTATGAGTAAGTGTAGCGGCAGTCGGCGTGAGATACACAATTTATGAGTTTCCTTATTTTTTTGAGTCACAGAATTTTACGATATTATTCAAACGGCGTAAGACATCGGCTTGGATTAGGAACTATTCCGTCCCGCAGAATGTGCGTTCCAAACAAGCAGTTTTACCGGATCACCTTGTGCAACATTACTGTGCATCTGTACTTGCTAAAAGTGGGTTTCACACTAGCAGCCATTTTGGTGTGTTTCGAATTGTTGTATAATCACGTAAAGAAGTTTAAACAAAACAAGGCACGAAAATTCAAGGGGTAAAGTATGAAAGTATTTGTTGCGAATACAACCTTTCCAACAATTACGGAATGTGCCATTTTGTATATCTCACACATAAATTATAGACGGCCTGTTAGTGGCCAGATTTTTATCACTGTTTTTACTACTTTTGATCGTTTTCCCACGCATATTCGGTTTGCAGCATCGCAAATAGAAAGGCGAGGAAAAATGTGTGTTCAGTGGATGAAAGGAGAACATCGTTTGAGCGAGTTTTATTTGATTTCGTAATGATGCGTAATGAAATGTGAAGAACCTTTGCTACAAAATAACAACATCTATGAAGTTTTAGAAAAAAAAACAAAACACAAATGCACAACCTATTCGCTAAGTGTTTGACATTCACATAAAAATAAAACAATATTATCTGTTTCTTCTAGCAGCACCAGCTCAATTTGGTTTTGTTTTTATTTCACAACTATAAAGTCACCCTCCGAAAAACAAAAAAAAAAAGATCATCTAACGTTTGTCTGTGCCCGGGGACCCCGTTTCCGGTACGCTTTTTGTTTTCCACGCACCTCGATCAGCCAGTGTGTGCGAACTGCAACCGTAGCTCTGGTGGTATATATGCATTTTCATCATCAAACGGCGTCACACTGAACCTTGAGCACGCGCTGATCAGGACCAAGCGGAAACGGTACAATTGTCGCGCAGGCCGAAGAAGCGGAGAGAGGAAGAGAAGAAATGTGGAGTAAACGGCCCCCCATTCTCCTCCTAGCAAATAAATTATTCATCAACCGACCGTTTTTGCGGACAAGCGGGAGACAGTAGAGACAAGCTTAGCAAAAACTATAACAGTGGTCAACGCCCGTACTCTGGCGCCCCAGAAGACCAATAAGAGCGACAGGGAAGGGGTCGCTAGTGCAGTCGCTCCGTTTCGAGGTAGTGTTCGCGCTTCAGATTGCACATCTCCTCGGCTCCCGCCTGCTTCAGACACTCCACGATCGGTCTGCCACTGTCCACCGCCATCGTGAGCCCCCGCTTCACTGCCTCCGTCGTGATGGTTTGCAGCTTGGTCGCCTGCCCGATCGCGGCGAAGATGCGAATGAATGCGGTGGTGCAGCCCGATCCTGAAAGTGGTTCCAAAAGAAAGGATAACATCGGTAGAAAAAAAAAACCCCTGACCGACCGAAGCAACACGACCACTTACCGTAGTTGCCGAACTCGCCGCTCTGGTAGTCGAACGGTAGCAGGTAGTGGTACTGCGGCCAGTAGCTCTTCGTCACCAAGAACACCATATTCGAGTCCGACTGCTTGTGGTTTTTGTCTAGACCCCAGACAAAGTGAGCCGAATTGATGAGCCAGGCCACGTTCAGCACGACCAGGTAGCGGAGCGAGAACGCGACAAAGATGGCCGCCTGCACGGTGTCGCCCCAGTACTCGAGCGGGGCATTGATCGGCAGCAGCACGAACAGCACCAGATACATCGCCCAGTAGAAGCGGCGCTGGAACATCACAATACCGTCCGCCTCGAGATCGCTCATGTCAACGGCGGCCAGCAGCTGCTCCTGCCGCGGGCTTAGCTTGCGTATGTTGGCGAATACCTGCGCGTGCATAAAGTCCTTGTCGCTGTAGTACGGATCGTCGACGGTGCGGAACTTTTCGTGGTGCAGCCGGTGCATGCGCACCCAGTCGTAGATCGAGCCCTGGCAAGCGAGACGAGAAAAGAAACGAAAACAACACACATAATGAGCTTTGCGTTCGAGCTTTTGAAGGCAGCTTTTCGAGCAGTCGAGCCGTGCCGAAGCGTTCCGAAGCGTTACGCGTTACCTGTCCGGCAAGTGTTTGGCAGATCATCAGCGTGAAGCGCAGCAGGGCCGTGGCCTCGTACGTCCTATGCGCCCATAGACGGTGGGCCCCGGCCGTAACGCCCAAGATGCCGAACAATGTGAGCAAGAATGCTGGCAGAGAAAAAAGAAAGAAAATTATTAAATTAACGCTACCAAAAATGCTTTTGAGGTTTCGCGCCTGCGGCGCTACACTTACTGAAGACACACGTTATCAGTGAGGTGTGAGAAAATAAAACGAAAACTCCGTACACGCCGAGAATGTTGAGATGGATGTAAAACAGCACCGACGGCCAGCTGGCCTCTCGCTTCGTATCCCTCGAGGAGGAACTGACACTGGCTGTTTCGGTGGGCTGGGGCGGTTGGTCCGGTTTCGTCGCCCCGTCACCGCTCGGCTGCTGCGCTTTCAGGTGCTCCGCACTCGGGGCAAAGTTTTCATTATGATCGGCCATTGTGGATGCGATTGCCGGTGGTGCTCGTGTGTGTGTTTGGAGTACGTTAGTTTTTGGTGTCTGCAAGAAAAACAACGCAAAGTTCGTTAGTGTTATCTACGCACTCCGACCGAGAGACAGGAAAGTCAATTGCGAGCCAATGCCATCGGTAATGCTCGCAGTGTCTCCAACGAAAGCACTGGGAGAAAAATACACGTAAAAGCAGAAGGGGGAAATAAACCATTACACCATCATCAGGCCATGTGGCACGAGGCACACGCGGAGTTATGGATCATGAAGTTTTACAACTGCTCCGGATACAAATTGTGTGCCGCGTGCCGAAAACATTGCCCACAGGTGGCGGCGGCTGATGACGACACCGACGGTCGTCCCGAACCGACTAGCGCTCGCGAAGGTCACCGCGAAGGGGCTTGTAAAAGACAATTGTAAAGGATTGAACATTGAGCGCTTCCCTTCGGCTTTACGACCGGTCTCGGTGCGGTGAAGAATTCGAGTCCTTTCACTTTTTGTCCCTGTGATGACCGTGATAAGCTGATGGATTGCATTGCAGCACGACAAAAGGTGCAACGATCCCCGCTGTCCGTCGGGATGGGAGCGGTAGACAATTTCAGTTGATTACACCGTCCTGCGGCAGGCGGATACACGCTGACCTCGAGCGGTATCTTCAATGGTGTGAAGGACACACAAACACGTATCGGTCCGCTAAGGGTTAGACTTTAGAACCAAAGACTCGCAATGGGCATTTTTAATGGGGCCCGTTTTGGTAGGAAAACGATTTACCCTAATGAAACCGTCATGGTGACAACAGCGGAAGGCTAAAAGGTTAATCGTATGTAAAGCCAAACTCCAAAACCGTCGTACGTTCGAGGTTTTCTACCGATAGCCTCCAAGAAATGGCGATCGTCACCATCGTCAGCTTCAGGCGTACTTGAACTTGCGCACACCGGTGAGCAAAAACTTAATTAAATATGCAAACACGCAGGCTAGCGACGCAAGCTGTCCCAGTGAAACCTTTGGCTGTTACTTCATTTAGTGAGCGAAATAAAAAAAAAGTTCTGTGCGATTCTCAAACCACCTGTACGTTGGGCGTTCCGGAAGGAACCAGAAAGGAACTGACAATCCTCGACGTAGCGGATTGCGTGGCATGCGTTTGATGCGACCACACTCCTAATCAATAAGTGGGTTTGTTTGCGACAGCACGTGTATTGAGCGTCTCGCATCGGCACCGGTCAAACTGGTTTACCCGAGCGTTAGAAAGAAACTTAGAATTGTTTTTTCTTTACGTTTTTTCTCCAGTTTTATGTTGGCAGTTATGCGAAAACACACACCCAGAACCCTGTTTGGTGTCTGTGTTTGGTGCAGGTTCGATGACATTGCCAACGGGTCCAGCCGACGTCATATTGTTCAACATAATCTAAAGCAGTCTGGTGAGCCACTCACGAGGTGCGTTTTATATGTCTGAGTGAAAATTTCTATGCTAAAATGTTACCCCCCAAAGCATAAGGTCACTCGAAAACATCACCACATGATACGCACGAGCGTATTATACGCAGCACGCACATCAAGGGTTAATCTTAGAATGGAACAAACACAAAATCTCACTGCACTGCAGCAATCGTAATTAGAATTGTAATGAACACACGCACACACACATGCACCCGCGAGCTTAATTGACCTTCTCCCGTGGCCCCGATCGCTTCTGCCAGTCATGGAGCGTACGAGCAAGCAGCTACTACGATGAATTGTTAACAATTTTCCCGACCCCGCCGGGTCTACGACGGGCGGAAAATGATAATCCCACACGCAAACGTTTTTTACGCACAGATCTAGCAGTGTTATAATCAGCTGGGAAAGCAAAACGAACAATTGTAGATGTATCTCAACTGAGCCGTTTGATTTCCGAAACCGACGAGCCGACCGACTAACTTTCTTTCCGAAATCAGATGATGCAATGGTGAACCGCGGTCGGTAGCAATTGTTCTTCCATTACTGTTCTCGTCTGTTTACATAACGACCTAATTACCTAACAAAAGTACCAACTGTGAAACATTTTAAGTGCAGCTAAAAGAGTGGGTCAGCTTGCAAACCTTGCCGACGGGTACGGGTTTTAATGGGTGGTTTAGTTTTGTCGTAAAATATGTCTCAACGGCCTTCTACCGCTCGGTTGCGTACAGGACGCTCAAGGTTGTAATACCCGTGCGTATGGAGATCGGGCAAGATCGTGGCACCAAGAAGTTGTCCTTAAAATTACGACACCTAGTGCGTTGAAGGTGTATAAGCAGCCGGTTCACTTTTCGGCGAGCACCTTGTGGTCACGGACAGGAAGCACAGACAGAGGGAAATAAAGAAACGCTCAACTCCGTGCTAACCTTGAAATGTTGTGACGCTTAAGACACGACACACGAGACGAGCTTTATTCACGCAGCTCGGTGATAAGTGGCCTGATTAGTGCGGCAATATTTGTTCGTGGCTTTGTCTGTTAATAGTTTCTCTGTTTTTTGTTTTGTTTCGTACGCCCTAATTAAGCGGCGGAAATAGATATTTCCAGATGGAGCCATGAGTTAAAGCGCAGTAGATCACTCGTTGGGTACTTTCGCCTTGTGCAGAATTTTTATCGCAGTTCGGTTTCAGCGATTTTGCGAATAATTTAGTCTCAATGCAAAACCGCTTTCGGTGTCGCAACGCACGTGCAAAACTCTCGTATTAATTGCCCAGCAAGGAGGTTTATACGCATCAGGACAACATCACACCCCAGTGTGAAGATCGACATTAAACATCTTGCGCGATCGCTAACCGGCGAGTGTGAATGATTTGAGAGTGTTATAATGCAGCAGATTTCGTCTCGGGGGAAGAAGATGTCCACTGTATGGTTTTTAGCTCAACGTCATTGGTTGGGTAGCTGACACCTGATCACACCTGATCGAGCCGGTCGAATAGCGATGTTGCGAAGAGAAGATCACCGCATGTTCCTAGTCACACATACACACAGAAACACGCACACAAGCAAACATTTTCACATCATTCGGGTTCGTCGTCTACAATCGATCGGTCAACTCCACTTCCTTACGGCTAAATTAAATTCACTCACATGAACAATGGGCTCGCAAGGGGTGATGATGTTTTCTATCTCCACCCTGCTCTTCTAATGCTGACGCTTCCTTGTGTCGTCAAACGGTGGCACCACGCTCGCTTCTATTTCCCCCTCTTTCTCGCTCTCTCTCTATCGCTCGAACGACCGGCTAATGTTTATCCGCTAAACGCAGCGACCGTTTGGCTAGAGGCAGATGACAATCACGAAGTGATATTCTACGAATTCCATCCGCTGGTTCGTCGTCTGTGCAGCGCGCAAGTCACCGTTCCGTTGAGCCACCGCGCTCTGGACAGCAGAGCGAGCGCACATGCGCCTATATATTATTTTAAATGCGGATGCGTCGTGGAAAGTCCCGTCGGACGGCAGGCAAACGCGCAAAACGCTTCACACGCTGACTCGGACCGCCGGTTAAGGGGCATAAATCCACACCACACATACACAAACACACAAACGCACGCAGGCACACACTGCGAGAGCTCCGTACTGGTCGAGTGCTCGATAGCGAATAACCGTCAGCCGCGGTGCGATCGTTGGATTATTGCGAGCGAACCCCCTGGCGAGCGTGTGGGGCGGGATGGTGGGGTACCGGGTGCGGTGGAAAACAGAGCTACCTAGACGGAGAGTGCGTGGAGGCGGCAGCACGGCCAAGGTTGCCCTTTCGTTTCCTTTTCGGTAGGGAACGGTCCGATAAAGCGCACGGGGACATGGTTGGGATGGAACTAAGGGAGGTTGCAGTGTCCAAAGATTCATGACGCACTGTGGCTGTGCTTTTTTTATTACATTATTAGATCAAAAAGTTATTGAGATATTTCTAAAATTCTTCTAACCATGATCAAACGTTTGTCCGCCTAAAAAGAGGAAATGTTGGATAATGTTTAATAAACTTTAGTAAAGTGTTCGAACCATGGATCTTTCTGGAGCGTATCCGAACCGACTATTCGTACCGTTTGCTCGATAACTAGCTCATGTGTTCTATTTCCGTTAGAATGTTTCATTATTCCTATCCAGCAGTTTACAACAAAACAACCTTTACGCATACGTCTTCACGCATTTAGCTCGTTTGCGAGCCACACCGGTAGCGTTATCGGGCGACCCGGAAAACTTGACCTCCCCCCGGTTCGAATGTTCTACCAGCTCAAAGTGCTTTACGCACTGTCAACACAGTCAACACGGTTGCAGGTAGGTGCGGCGCCGAAATTAATTACCGAACCGTGCGTTCCGTTCCTGCCCAACCGTGACCGTGTCGTGACACACCGTGCAGCCCTTTCCCTACAGCGAAACGGCCGTCCAGCCGCGGGTGACGATCGCACCGCGAGGAATTAAAAGTCTGATGATTTTTATGCAATCAAATGTAAATATTATTCTCACTCCCTGTCGCACCAACCACCAACGCGCCATCCGATTGTAATCACACGCGCTCGGCAGCAAATGGATGCGCATTTAAGCTGCCCCACACAAATGGATCGCAAATGGGGATTTACCAACACTTACACACGATCACGATCGGTTGCTCGGGATGCAACTGATGGTCTGCGAGCTATAAGGTGGGTGCGTTCGAAAATCCCGGCATCTTGGTTCCCCCCGGAAGAGAATGTACACTCCAGGGGTAGGTGACACACTGCGTAGGGATCGCTCCGAACGGGTTACTGGACGGCCTTGCAAATTGCAATACTATCACTCCACCAAGAAGTGCTGCCAGAGAGCATAATTGTGTATGTGCTGCACCAATCGGAAACGGTCATATTTCTATCCACTCACCCGACGCGATGTAAACGCTCCTCCCGTTGTGCCCGGTATTGTGTGGGGACAGGTTCCGCCGCAGCTATTTTGTGGAGCGACTGCTGGCGCGAGACGGCGACCACTGCCGATCGAGAGCAAGCCAGATTGTGATTTTCAAGTTCAAAACCAACGCTCGGATTTCTTCGAGGACGGATCCGTGCGTAGTACGGACGGGTAGTTTGGCGCCCCTGGTGGTAGCGCAGAATGTTGTGGCGTTGTGTCTATGTGTGCGTGTGACAGAGAGAGAGAGTAGGTTTGTTTCGTTTCTTTTTACCATATTCGACACAAAACCAGATTCGTAGCGCGTGTCTGGATTTGTCTTGTGAATTTAAATATTACACTAGATCGAGGACGGCAGCATGTGTGATCTTGTTGGAGGTTTCATGGTAGAAGCTTTACCGCTTTTGTGGTTTGGAGATATTTCAGCCGTTAACCGGACTGTCATATGTATTCTGGTTGATGCAGTCTGAAGTAATGAGGGAATAAACGTTACATAATGTTTAAGGTGTCAAATTAAGGAGTTAAATAAGTCCATTCTTTCAAACGGTTGTAAGAATACGGGGACTCAACTGCTTCCTTTCTTCTCGTAAGATTATTCTTCTCTGAGTGCCTTAAACAGGAGCTGTTCATTGACCCGCACAAGGATACAGAATTGTTAAGATTGCATGAGATTTAAAGTGGGTATTAATTTGAAGTTAATGAGGTGGTTTCCAATGACCGATCGATGACGACCGATAGTGCAATGATTCACCGATGAACAGTTTTTTGGTTCATTTTTAGCCAAAATTTATCCACTGCGGGGCCATTGAAATTTATTTTTGTTCATTTCAGAGTCATTATAGTTCATTTTGGTTTTCCTGGGTCGTGTTATACATATAACTGAAGTTCATTTTTGTTCATCAAGTTCATCCCAAACTATCGATCAACATCGATCGTTGGTCAGAAAGGGCTTCAATAAATTGAACACATTTTTATCTTAAAGATGCCTCCTAATCTCTTGCATCCATCAATCCGCAGTACTTCCAGCGGCATTCTTTCAGAATAAAGCACTCTACACACTTGCAGCATATACTGAAAGAGAAGTTGATTTAATTCACTAAGTTAAATGCTAACTGCTGTGCACAAGCGGCGTTTAAGCACTGATTCTAGCGAAGCTGTTTGCAAAGTAAACATGCTGCAAGAACCTCTCCCCTTCCGTTTTTGATCGATGGCGGCTATATGCCACCATGGCGGGAGAATCCTTTTGTGTTTGTAGGATCTGCCCATGCCGATCAGCACTGTGTCCTTACGATAGCGTCCACATCTTCCTTTGGTATGTCCTGATCGCCGTACCCCCACACCGCATCCTGATGGGCGTACTCGTCGCTAAGAAAGCGCGTCCCATCGCCACACTTGGCCGCCCGGCGGGCCACCACTTCCGGCGGCACGGATTTACCTGCATTAGGAGAGAGGAGAGAGGATTGCCGTTAGCTACTTGCTTCGCCCTGTCCGATTGCTCACCACTTACGATCGTAGGCCCAGCCGAGCCGGGCAAAGCAGTCAATGAAGCCGGTCGTCACGTTGAACAGGTAGCTGCCGAGCTCGCTGGTTTTGTAGTCCCACGGGAACACGTGGTGATAGTTGTGCCAGCCCTCGCCCATCGCCGCGATCGCCACGGCCAGGTTTTCCACCGGGCTGATGCTCCGGTCGTACGGTTTGTTGCCGAACATGTGCGCCACACTGTTGACGAAGAACGCGATGTTGAGCGTGGTGGTGAAGCGGAACGTGAAGCACACCCAGAACGCGACGGCCAGCTGCTCGCCCCACCAGTACCAGGGCACCAGCACCGGCAGCCCGATGACGAGCAGCGCAAACAGGGGAAGGTAGTAGCGCCGCTGCAGCATCACGATCGGGTCCGCCTCGAGATCGCTCATGTCGATGGCTTTCCGCTTCGCCACCACCTCCGGGTGGGGCGTTAGAAACACCCAGCCGACGTGGGCGAAGAAGAAGCCCCGCTTGGCGTTGTGCGGATCGGCATCCGTTTCCGAGTACTTGTGGTGCACGCGATGGTCGTGGGCCCACGTGTACGCATCGCGCTGTGGAAGAGATGGCGCGAATGGGAAACACGTGGTTAAGGTGAAGTTTTTAAATAGTAGCACTCTCCGGTGCATACTTTTAGGCGCAGCGCGTGCTGGAGTGATATGCGTTAGGAAAGCGTTATCGGGTGCGTTACGCTAGCAGCTGGGGGAGAGTGGAAAAGAAAGCACCTACCTGTCCGCAAATCGTGAATAGGAACATCAATAGCAGTCGTAGCGGCCAGCGCGCTTTGTACGATTTGTGCGACCAAAGTCGATGGGCACCGGCCGTAATGCCGATGCCGGTGGCCCACACCAATCCTAGGGCTGGAAACAAAAAAACACAAAACCAAATGAGTTATTACAAATATGGATCAAGGTTAGCAAACAAACGCAGGAACGCTTACTCCATAGGTAGGTGTAGAACTTGGCCTGGAATGTGACCAAATAGTAGAGCCCAATCAGAAAGCCACCGTGCACGAACAGCTGGGCGAACAGGTCGGGCCACCGAATGCGGGCCCGGAACGGTGTTGGTGGTACGCTCGCACCCTGATCACAGTGATTACTGCTACTGCCGCTTTGACAGGCATCGTTGTTGTTTTGGTCGTTGATTGTGTCCTGCGGTCGTCCCTTTGCCCTTTGCCAAACTGTTCCCGCGGCCCGGTCGCTGTCCGACACGTTGGGTGCCATTTTTCTTCCCCCGCCGGTACTTCCGAGTGCTACTATTACGGTGCTGTAAATGGTCACTGCTCGCAGCTAATGGCGCACCGAAGCATTACCTGCAGGAAACAAAGTAGAGCGCAAAAAGAAACCGAGCATTGTCAGGCATGGCAGGGAACACGTTAATTGTACGGCAATCGTTAACGATTCTTCCTCGACCCGGGGTAGCTGCTCCACCGCCAGCACATCATTACGCATTACCGAAGGGTACGAACACATCGTACGAATGGAACAGGACACGCAACCGCATCGCAAGCGGCGGCCAGTGTTTGGCCAGTGCTCGAACGAAAGCAAAACTCAGCCGGCCGGCGGACGGGAGTGGATAAAATTTTCAGCATTAGATAAATAGAAAATTGATTGATTGGTCAATATTTGATGAGCAGGTTAGAGGCGAACAGGGGTGGTAAGTTGATGGTCAGTAAGATATCCTTTTGACCACCACTGACTAGTTGCCGCTCGTGCTGCTCCTGTGGCGGACAGTATGATATGAATGTGGACTTTACAATTATAATTCAGAAGATGGCAGACCATGAGCTTGTATAAACTTTACCCTCTTCTAGATGCTTGATAGTGGAGCAAACTTAGGAAGAACCAAGTGCAGTATACTATTTGCGCTGCAAGGATAGTTAACGAACGGGCTGGGTTTCTAGCAGGATAATGTTGGAGCAATAGATCCAACAGAACTAGTGATGGGAAAAATTGAAGTTTTTTCCAGAATCGATTCCGGCTAACTCCTAGAAGTTTTCTGGAATTGATTCGTGATAGTAGGTCCGGAATCAGTTTCTTGAATCGATTCCGGAATCGAAGTCGGCCCTGGAATCGGATTCATCACCGAAATCGAATTCGGCTTCGGAATTGGTTCCGGAATTGGAATTAGCTCCGGAATCAGCTCCGGTATTGGAATCGGCCCCAAAATCGGAATCGGCTTCGGAATCGAAATTAGCCTCGAAATCAGAATCGGCTCCGAAATCAGAATCGGTTTCGGCATCGCCATAAGAATGGGTGTTTGGGTCTAATGATGCTACGTATTGATAGCCACAAAGAATCCCGGACAAAGATTCTCGGACTGATTTCGCTTCTGAGACTTTTTATTTCAATTCAAGAACTGATTCCCATTCCGGAGCTAATTCCAATTCTTATGTCAATTCTGATTCCTTTTCCGGAGCAGTTCTGGATCGATTCCGATTCCGGAGCTGATTCCGGAGTTGACTCCGGAATCAATATCTGCTTCGGAATTGATTTCAAATACGGAATCGGAGTCGGGTAGGTCCGATTTCGAGCTCCCACCACTAGACAGGACGATAAGACCGATAGGAAATTGTGGATATAAATTATACGACTTAATTCATTGCAACCAATTACTCTTCGCATGCAGTGCAAAACCTACGTAAGCGAGCCAGGAACGGAATGGTCGGGGCGGGTGTGGTCTGTTTACACAGCGTGAAGGATATTTTATTGCAAATGGAAAGCTCGTATATCGTATCGTAATCGTGTATCAAGGGTTGATGCTTCGCAGCAAGTTAGTTTACTTCGTGATGTAGGACACAAAAAGTTAATCATTATCTCTTTGTCTAACCTGTTGCCTGATAGTGTGGGGCCTACAATGACTGTAGTCTTATCGGCATGGAAGACGTACCGTCAATTCCATACACCTGTTGATTCCTGAGGGAAGCTTATCAATTCAAAGGCGAGCGAAGAAATTCATTGAAAAAAAGCCACTCGTTTCTACCTGTCTACTAAAGAGACGTTCTTGAAAGACTTGCACCTGTTTATCTGCAGCCTGGTGACGTCCGGTACTTTAGCTCGGCATAATGGCTGCAATGACAATGACTACAAAATGGAAAGGCAAACACTGCGGGTATTTCAAAACAGCGTGCGAAAACATGCTTCAAATCAGTTGTCGAACGTAGTAGAAGAAGTAAAAATGTTGAATTCTTCTTTAAGTTTTCAAGTGTTGGACGATTAGCCTGATTAGTTGCAAGCCATACTGCATTACTGCACAGCGCCGGTGGTGTGAAGGTGTGACTCACAGGTACCATTGCCAGCGAAGACTCAACATTGGCGCTCTCTCCCACGCCCGCTCCCTCTTCCTTCGGGTGTGGAAGATAAACAAACCTGTAAAAAAAGTATTATCACCCAGCTAAATGCCACGCTGTGTGTGAAGTGCGATAACGAATCGTGCACGTCTCGCCAGATGGTGGGCTTCAGCGGTGCCTCAGCACCATCAGCACCTACATGAGCAACGAAAGAAAGAATTGCAAACAAAAACAAAAAAACACACACAAAACACAAACTACACCGTCTCTAGGCTGAGATTATCCGGTTATCGTGAGAATTTGGATCGGTGGTGGCCTCGCGCCATAAGCCATAAAACCATTGAGAATGATAACGAAACAATCCGGACGACCGGAGCGATGGCTACGGATTTCAAACTCATTGACCATTGGTCGATTTGGCGACTGAAACCGTCAACACGTGATTGACGGGCGCTCATAAAATGCTCATAAGCACACGTATTTCTCATGCAGCGCAAAGGTGTTACCAGCATTTCGTGGAGGGGGGAGGCAACTCTTGCGCGGTGACTCATTGGTACGCCGGATGGGTGGGGTGGGTGTAGCTGTGAATCAAACTGGGGACAGGGTCCGTCCGTTCAGCTCAGCAGGTGTTGCCAGCGCAATTCGAGCACGGACACTTACGCGAAGGGAATGACAAATCCCTGCCCCCTTAACCGGAGGGGCAGAGCAATGGGAGCCACCGTGAAGCGACGCTTCGATCGATTAAGTATGATGTTGCAATCGAAAAATATTACTTTTCGCCCTCCCTTCCCTTTCCCACGCTCGTTATGCTTACACCGCTTTCTACCTAACACCATAACAAATTCATCATACTACACATTGCTCGATCCGGCCACATTGCAGTTCAACACTGCCCCACACACACACACGCACACGCACTCAGTTCGATTTTGAACACGTCGTTGGCGGGTGATCAAATATTTCATCGCCTCCAATTTGAGAACGAAAAAAAAAACAAAATCACCCGCACAACATACACCCCCCTCCCCTTCCTCCTTTCCTGCGTGCAAAAAAGGAAGTGACGATTTTCGAAGTCATATTTAAATCCATCCAACCAATCGGTTGCGTTAACTGCCGGCAATTCGATCATTTTAACACACACACACATACACACTTACGGCAGCATAACACTATCCTGCCGTGTTATTTTTAGCAAACCATATTGGTCACCGGTAACGTCCAAAAAAAAACCTGCCGCTGGACATTTAACGGTTGAACCGGGTGGGTAATTTCACTGGCGCTACGCCGTACGCGCGGCAGTGGTTGCGCGGCAATGCGGTTGACCTTTGAAATCGAAGCGTCTCCCGGGAGACGTTACGCTTCACCACGCTGGGAGACGGCGGGAATCGATCTCGGATGCGGTTCAATTGGGTAGCCACAACTCATTGACACTAATCAAAGTCTATCACGGTAACGCTTGCGATGCTGCACTTTATTAGAAAGGTTAGCGATGGCCAGCAAGCGCGTGTGTGTGCGCGCAAGCACTATTAACCGCACCGGCCGCAGCATTAGGGTTCAAAATATTTAAATTATTAAGATTGGTTGAAAACGTTCGCCCCCTTTTTGCGCACACCCACTGCAGATGGGGGTGTTCTATTTGTTACCAAACAGTACGCACCTAAAACGCACCAACTCGAAACTATTACGTCCATTTGAGGCGTTTTGCCACTAAACAAAAAATAGGTGAAACCCACTGCCTACTTCTCGCGAAGGCAATTAGCAGCCTCCACACACACACACGGTTGCTCACTTCACTGCCACTTCGAAGGCGGATCACCATTAGAAACCTTCCGACCGCTAGCAGATGACGGCATCGACTAGCCTGCTTCGATCTAGCCCCGGTGCCGGTCTCCACGCCTTGAAGTTCTTTCGGGCGGAAGAACGAAGGGAAGTGCCTTCTCACCTGGCCATACTACACTAGCGTGGACTGTTTCGCACACACACACACACCGCACGGAGCACCCGACGCAACATGGGCGGTATCGGAATGCTCTGTTTGAACAGCGATTACGCAGGTATGATGCGAGGGGAGCAAGAGAGCGCGCGCGCGTTAAAAAACAAACAGCCGGAATTGTTAGTGCACCACAAACATTGTATGCGCGAGACAGACGCTTTCTGGGGGTGCCCGTTTGTGTTTTTTTTACTGCTGTTGCTGTTGATCTGGTCGGCCGGTTTTTATCTAAGCTTGTCGCTTAATTTTTGTCGCGCTTTCCGTGACTGTGTTTGATGGTGTGTTTTTTTACCGTTCGAGGAGATTAACCAGCTCGGAACGGTGCAGCTGTGCGCTGTGCATAAGGTACAGTGTATCGGCCGGGAAAAACGGTCACATGTAAAACCAACAAACAAATACCTAAAACCACCCTTGAAGGGTTCACCTTCGCAAGCTTATCAGTTGCGGAACGATTATCTTCACCCGATACTTGTTCTGCCCGATCGGCGGAGCTATTACAATAATTACAATCGGGCTCTCTCTCTTATCGCTTATTCATACCAAGACCAAGGATCGGGGAAGAATGTGGATGCTATCTAAAATGGTTTCGTTTTCATTCCACCAGAGCTAGACTGATTAATTATGCACGAGTTGTTATATTTCATAACGTTACGCAGGCCTTATCACACGCTATTGCTATTGACAGCACGAGTCTCGCACAACGTTGCATTGGATCAACGACCAAGCGTCTCCATTGGCCACACCGGTGGGGCACACTTATTCTAAGACACTTTCAAACTCTTTAATAAGACTCTTCAAACAGCTGAACCTGATTAAAACACGCTGAAAAAAAGACACTCAAACCACCAAACTAGGCAATCGACGGTCACAAACACACCTGGCCGATACTGACTTGTTGCACCTCACCCGTTCGGATGTGCGTTGAACTGTTCGACTACCAGCGTTGGAATGAACCATACCGGTGGGACTTTGGTAATATTTACTCCATGTCGCGCGCATTCAGCTCGCTCTCTTATTATACCCCTTTTCTTTTTCTCTCCCTCTCTCTCTCTCTCTCACTCTCTCACACACTCTCTCTCTCTCTCTCTCTCTCCCTTTCCATGTATTCCAGCTAGTTTAGAGGTATATTTTCTTCGTGCCAACTGTGGTACTATGGCGTACACCTCGCTAACTGACTTCTAGCGGACAGATTAGAAACGATCTGATGGAAAGGGGCGAAAAAACACCAACCCCTTACATGAGTGATGAATGGGTTTGTTTTAGAGCTGGTTACTCATTTCCTCAAACAGCCCGCCTTCACGCTCACGCCCACCCTCCCCCCCACCCTTGCCGGTCGGCCGGATGGCGATTCAAGTTCATCGTTACCTGGAATAGTGAACACCAAACGTTACTCCCACGCACAGTCCACCCTGCGCATTATAAATACTCCCCGTTTCTCTCCCCCACTTGCACGGTTGAAAATGGCTTCAAATTACATGTGAAACATGTGTGATTGTTTCTCTCTCTCTCTTTTTTGTACCACCCTGCCACACTTTCAGCTGGTCTGGACTGACCGGGATAGTTCGGAAGTAAAAGCACTAAAATGCAAACAGAACGTTAACAAATAAATAACATGCGTAAGCGTGCGATTTGGCATAGTAGTGCCAACGTAGTGAGTGAACTAAATACGTGATCCGTCTAATGGATCGGTTTCGATCGCTTTCAATGCGAGGTCTCGTACTTCTGTCCAGATTTATGACCTCATCTGTGTGCTGCTTGGCTCTTGGCTGGCCGTTTTGGATCTATGCTCGTTTGAGGTTCAAATAAATTGGCCTTGCAGTCTTTTTTTCTGGAAACACACGATACACGTGGAACGAATTTGAAGGGGGGACGGAACGATATCTTATCGCCGAATGTGGCTTGTGCAATGAACTTTACAACATCCGCGGGTAAACTTACTCGTCCTACACCGGGGACGACAGTGAGCCCAGTGAAACCGATCGATCGAAACCGTAGGAGAACAAACAACAAACTTTTACCGCGCATCATCAGCAGTTTACCCCACGTGCACTATCAAACGGGCCGCTGCATTTAACCCAGTTTTTGTTGCTCTTCGTACGATCGGCTTACATCACCCGAGCGCTTCCACAGTGCCGGACGGCGGCAGCCAGCGATCGATCGTAGCATACAAAATGAGTATCGGGGAAGGCATGCATGTTTGCTTCTGCCCCCGTTCGGACGGTCTAGTACGTGCAGCGGCAAGGCGGCGTGGTGATGGGGCACGTGCTGTTGCTATTGTTTTCGATTTCTTGCCGAATACTTTGGCCCCTTAAGCGGAGCGCTTCCTTCGCCCCTTGCGCACGTGATGGAGTACTTTGCGTTTGTTTTGCATGCACCTTTGGTATGTGTGTATGCTTGTGGGTGACTTTTATTAGTAATTATTTAGGGTTTCTCTCCACTACAAAATGCGCCGGTTGTGTCCAGCTACTGGATGCCAAGACAGTGAGCCCACTCTGGGTGAACGAGTTTATATTGCGGAACGCTATTTTCCATACAGTTTAAATATTTCAAATTAAAAAAGTGGCTCCAGAAACGGAAGCACACTTTACACGAGATTTTGACTGTTAATTTGGAATCTTTTATCTGCTCGGTTTGCGAAAAATAAACTCGCTATACTCGGGACCACTGTCAAGGCGGTAGGAGGTGCACGGGGATCAATTTCGAGGGATGTGACACAGTTACGCGAAGGGTTGCGAAACAGTTACGAAAACGGCTGAGTTTACTACAACAAATCATTGATCGTCCGTTTTAAAGTAAATGGAAGCTTCGATGTGCAACCTAAAAAAAACACACAAAAATAACACAACTTCATCCGACGTACAAAAATGCCTTTCAGTTCCACTACGGCTACTGGGTCCTCCTGGTACCGAAGGATGTTGGGGGACTTATTTATGACGACGGAGGTGCTGGTGGCGGCTGCTGGTTGCCGTCCGGGTTTGGCGGATTGTTGCGGGGTAAGTTGATACCGGCCTGCTCCATCTGGCGGGCGACGTTGTTGAACAGTTCCGGATTTTCGCTGCTCATCTGCATCGCCAGACGGCGGCCAGTCTCTAGCAGTGCGTCCATGTTGTTCATTCCGCCCAGCTGGCCCAAACTAAAAAAACAAAAGGGTGGAAAAGGGTGTAAACTTTACATGTGACAGGATGTCGGTCAAACACGGGACGGGTCGTTCTTACATGTTATGCATTGCCGGATCGCTCATCATACGGGTAGCCATCTGCACCATGTCCGGATTGTTGATGACCGAGGCAAAGTCGATGTTGCCCAGCGGATTGGCACCGGCCCCGCCGGCAGCAGCACCGGGATTGCGCGACCGCTCCTCCAGGAACTGTTGCGACACGCCCAGATTGTTCTTGTAGTCTTGATTGTCCGGCTCGAGGCGTATCGCGTTCTGGTACGCCGTCACGGCCTGCTTGTGTTCGTTCATCTTCGAGTAGGCCAGCCCGAGCCGGCCCCAGGCCTTGCTGTAGTTGGGATCGTGCCGCAGCGCCATCCGGCAATCGTCGGCCGCGCGAACGTAATCCCCCAGCCGGCTGTACGCGGCTGCTCGGTTGCAGTAAAACACCGGATTTGTCGCATCTAGATTGATGGCCCTGCAAAAATCGGTACGCATCGGTAATTAACACTAATTGCTCCAAAGCGGACCACCGCCCGGTTCTGCCACCCTACTTTGTGTACGTGTTCAGGGCTTCCTGGTACTTTTCCTCCTTCATCAGCCGGTTGCCCTCGTTTTTCAGCCCTTCCGCCTCCTGTTTGCGTTCCGGCGACACCTCCACGTACGTGTTGCAGTACAGCTCGTACAGATCGACATGGTTCCGCGGGTCGTCCTCCTTCTTCACGCTACTCTCTCCACCAGTGGCAGCCGCGTCGTCGCCCTCGCCCAGATCGTACACGTTCTCCAAGCACTGTATCGCCACCTCGATGCTTTCCCGGGAGTCTTCGTTGAAGTTGGGCTGGTCGATCTGCTTCGCCAGGAAGCGGATGAACGAGCGGACGAAATACTTCGCATCCACGCTGATTCCGCTGTCGCTCATGGTAGGAAGCGCGTTTGTACCTTGGCGGACCGGATCTGTTTGTGTTTGCACTGACGTGGGCCGCGAGTTTTCACAGCGGACAGAAAAGCACACGTATTGTTTGGAAAACGTTATCGGAAAACACGGCGCGCGGTGTAGGATGAGAGTGCAGGAAAGACGACGAGACGGGCAGAAGCAAATGTCATGCGGTTTACCGAAAAAGGGCGATGTTTGACAGTTTGCGATAATTTGCCCTATTTTGTGACCACTTGGGAAAAGGGGCCCATAGTGTATGTGGACGATGTCGACAATGGTCGACCAGGTGAAACATTTCAAATAGAATTTGAATCTTTCACCATTGTTTCAAGTTATGCTGAATATTTTCAAAATAGCCGTTAAGAAAGGCAAGTGGCACTTCAATTACGCGACGTCAGGCGATGTTTCCACGTTTTTGCAACAAGGCAGTCCATTCTGAAGGGCACGAGGCCACAGGATCGCCGAAATGCTAAAAAAGTTATCAACTTTTTCAAAAGCGCTTGTCAATTGGGATAACAAACTTTTCTCGTATCAGCATTAAAATCTATATTAAAACTTGAACGACAAAAAGCTATACCACATGACACGAAGTCACGCATCTGAATATTGAACGAAATATTGTTGATAAAGAACTGAAAAATGAGCACTTGGAAACATTCATTTAAGCAATAACACCTTAGAAATTGATGACAATAGCTCCAGATGACTGTTTGTTAACGCTTTCTTGCAAAAGTCACAAGTACTACAAACCCACTAAACGACCACTAAACGCGTTCTAAACGGCTCAAGCTCTTAACCTAAAAACACTTCGTTTAGCAGACGGAAAAGACTCAATCATTCTAAAAATAGCAAATAAGCTGGTGGCGCCATCTGTTGCTGAGATAGCAACACAGCGGAGTTTTCTCACTTGGAGAGCTTTCTCCTTCCCACTGTACTATTGTATGGTGTTCGATCTTATGATTTCGGATAATCTTTTCTTTCGTGTTTCGGTGTAACTTTTCTAGCGTTCGATATTTACCGGCGGTTGTGGCTTGTTCAGTTGCAAAATTAGAAGAGGGTTTATTTGTAGAACTACACTTATACTTATAAACTAATCGCCCGAGCCGAAAGCTCAAAGCTCAACGAAGCAATCTTCGTGTTTCGATAAACACGATTAAATGACAGGGCTTCCGTGCCTGTTTCTCAACATATGGTTTTGCATAGAAGTTGTTAAAAAAATTTTGCGACAATCGCAGAATAGTTTGTGACATTCGCAGAAAAGTTTGCGACAATCGCAGAATAGTTTGCGACAATCGCAGAAGTATTTGCGACAATCGCAGAAGTTTTTGCGACAATCGCAGAATAGTTTGTGACAATTGTAAAAGTTTTTGCGACAATCGCAAAAGTCGCAAAAGTTTTTGCGGCAATCGCAAAAGTCGCAGAAGTTTTTGCAACAATCGCAAAAGTCGCAAAAGTCGCAAAAGTTTTTGCGACAATCGCAAAAGTCGCAGAAGTTTTTGCGACAATCGCAAAAGTCGCAGAAGTTTTTGCAACAATCGCAAAAGTCGCAAAAGTCGCAGAAGTTTTTGCGACAATCGCAAAAGTCGCAAAAGTCGCAAAAGTTTTTGCGACAATCGCAAAAGTCGCAAAAGTTTTTGCGACAATCGCAAAAGTCGCAAAAGTCGCAGAAGTTTTTGCGACAATCGCAAAAGTCGCAAAAGTTTTTGCGACAATCGCAAAAGTCGCAAAAGTCGCAGAAGTTTTTGCGACAATCGCAAAATTCGCAAAAGTTTTTGCGACAATCGCAAAAGTCGCAAAAGTCGCATAAGTTTTTGCGACAATCGCAAAAGTCGCAGAAGTTTTTGCGACAATCGCAAAAGTCGCAAAAGTCGCAAAAGTTTTTGCGACAATCGCAAAAGTCGCAGAAGTTTTTGCGACAATCGCAAAAGTCGCAGAAGTTTTTGCGACAATCGCAAAAGTCGCAAAAGTCGCAAAAGTTTTTGCGACAATCGCAAAAGTCGCAGAAGTTCTTGCGACAATCGCAAAAGTCGCAAAAGTCGCATAAGTTTTTGCGACAATCGCAAAAGTCGCAGAAGTTTTTGCGACAATCGCAAAAGTCGCAAAAGTCGCAAAAGTTTTTGCGACAATCGTAAAAGTCGCAAAAGTCGCAGAAGTTTTTGCGACAATCGCAAAAGTCGCAAAAGTCGCAAAAGTTTTTGCGACAATCGCAAAAGTCGCAAAAGTTTTTGCGACAATCGCAAAAGTCGCAGAAGTTTTTGCGACAATCGCAAAAGTCGCAAAAGTTTTTGCGACAATCGCAAAAGTCGCAAAAGTCGCACAAGTTTTTGCGACAATCGCAAAAGTCGCAAAAGTTCTTGCGACAATCGCAAAAGTCGCAAAAGTTTTTGCGACAATCGCAAAAGTCGCAGAAGTTTTTGCGACAATCGCAAAAGTCGCAAAAGTCGCAAAAGTTTTTGCGACAATCGCAAAAGTCGCAAAAGTTTTTGCGACAATCGCAAAAGTCGCAGAAGTTTTTGCGACAATCGCAAAAGTCGCAAAAGTTTTTGCGACAATCGCAAAAGTCACAAAAGTTTTTGCGACAATCGCAAAAGTCGCAAAAGTTTTTGCGACAATCGCAAAAGTCGCAAAAGTCGCAAAAGTTTTTGCGACAATCGCAAAAGTCGCAAAAGTCGCAAAAGTTTTTGCGACAATCGCAAAAGTCGCAAAAGTCGCAAAAGTTTTTGCGACAATCGCAAAAGTCGCAGAAGTTTTTGCGACAATCGCAAAAGTCGCAAAAGTTTTTGCGACAATCGCAAAAGTCGCAAAAGTTTTTGCGACAATCGCAAAAGTCGCAAAAGTTTTTGCGACAATCGCAAAAGTCGCAGAAGTTTTTGCGACAATCGCAAAAGTCGCAAAAGTCGCAAAAGTTTTTGCGACAATCGTAAAAGTCACAAAAGTTTTTGCGACAATCGCAAAAGTTTTTGCGACAATCGCAAAAGTCGCAAAAGTTTTTGCGACAATCGCAAAAGTCGCAAAAGTTGCAAAAGTTTTTGCGACAATTGCAAAAGTCGCAAAAGTTTTAGCGACAATCGCAAAAGTCGCAAAAGTCGCAAAAGTTTTTGCGACAATCGCAAAAGTCGCAGAAGTTTTTGCGACAATCGCAAAAGTCGCAGAAGTTTTTGCGACAATCGCAAAAGTCGCAAAAGTCGCAAAAGTTTTTGCGACAATCGCAAAAGTCGCAAAGTCGCAAAAGTTTTTGCGACAATCGCAAAAGTCGCAAAAGTTTTAGCGACAATCGCAAAAGTCGCAAAAGTTTTTGCGACAATTGCAAAAGTCGCAAAAGTTTTTGCGACAATCGCAAAAGTCGCAAAAGTTGCAAAAGTTTTTGCGACAAGCGCAAAAGTCGCAAAAGTTTTTGCGACAATCGCAAAAGTCGCAAAAGTTTTTGCGACAATCGCAAAAGTCGCAGAAGTTTTTGCGACAATCGCAAAAGTCGCAAAAGTCGCAAAAGTTTTTGCGACAATCGCAAAAGTCGCAAAAGTCGCAAAAGTTTTTGCGACAATCGCAAAAGTCGCAAAAGTTTTTGCGACAATCGCAAAAGTCGCAAAAGTTTTTGCGACAATCGCAAAAGTAGCAAAAGTTTTTGCGACAATCGCAAAAGTCGCAAAAATTTTTGCGACAATCGCAAAAGTCGCAGAAGTTTTTGCGACAATCGCAAAAGTCGCATAAGTCGCAAAAGTTTTTGCGACAGTCGCAAAAGTTTTTGCGACAGTCGCAAAAGTTTTTGCGACAGTCGCAAAAGTTTTTGCGACAATCGCAAAAGTCGCAAAAGTTTTTGCAACAATCGCAAAAGTCGCAAAAGTTTTTGCGACAATTGCAAAAGTCGCAAAAGTTTTTGTGACAATCGCAAAAGTCGCAAAAGTCGCAAAAGTTTTTGCGACAATCGCAAAAGTCGCAAAAGTTTTTGCGACAATCGCAAAAGTCGCAGAAGTTTTTGCGACAATCGCAAAAGTCGCAAAAGTCGCAGAAGTTTTTGCGACAATCGCAAAAGTCGCAAAAGTTTTTGCGACAATCGCAAAAGTCGCAAAAGTTTTTGCGACAATCGCAAAAGTCGCAAAAGTCGCAAAAGTTTTTGCGACAATCGCAAAAGTCGCAAAAGTTTTTGCGACAATCGCAAAAGTCGCAAAAGTTTTAGCGACAATCGCAAAAGTCGCAAAAGTTTTTGCGACAATCGCAAAAGTCGCAAAAGTTTTTGCGACAATCGCAAAAGTCGCAAAAGTTTTTGCGACAATCGCAAAAGTCGCAAAAGTTTTTGCGACAATCGCAAAAGTCGCAAAAGTTTTTGCGACAATCGCAAAAGTCGCAAAAGTTTTTGCGACAATCGCAAAAGTCGCAAAAGTCGCAAAAATTTTTGCGACAATCGCAAAAGTCGCAAAAGTTTTAGCGACAATCGCAAAAGTCGCAAAAGTTTTTGCGACAATCGCAAAAGTCGCAAAAGTTTTTGCGACAATCGCAAAAGTCGCAAAAGTTTTTGCGACAATCGCAAAAGTCGCAAAAGTCGCAGAAGTTTTTGCGAAAAAGTCGCAAAAGTCGCAGAAGTTTTTGCGACAATCGCAAAAGTCGCAGAAGTTTTTGCGACAATCGCAAAAGTCGCAAAAGTTTTTGCGACAATCGCAAAAGTCGCAAAAGTTTTTGCGACAATCGCAAAAGTCGCAAAAGTCGCAGAAGTTTTTGCGACAATCGCAAAAGTCGCAAAAGTCGCAAAAGTTTTTGCGACAATCGCAAAAGTCACAAATGTTTTTGCGACAATCGCAAAAGTCGCAAAAGTTTTTGCGACAATCGCAAAAGTCGCAAAAGTCGCAAAAGTTTTTGCGACAATCGCAAAAGTCGCAAAAGTTTTTGCGACAATCGCAAAAGTCGCAAAAGTTTTTGCGACAATCGCAAAAGTCGCAAAAGTTTTTGCGACAATCGCAAAAGTCGCAAAAGTCGCAAAAGTTTTTGCGACAATCGCAAAAGTCGCAAAAGTCGCAAAAGTTTTTGCGACAATCGCAAAAGTCGCAAAAGTTTTTGCGACAATCGCAAAAGTCGCAAAAGTTTTTGCGACAATCGCAAAAGTCGCAAAAGTTTTTGCGACAATCGCAAAAGTCGCAGAAGTTTTTGCGACAATCGCAAAAGTCGCAAAAGTTTTTGCGACAACCGCAAAAGTCGCAAAAGTTTTTGCGACAATCGCAAAAGTCGCAAAAGTCGCAAAAGTCGCAAAAGTTTTTGCGACAATCGCAAAAGTCGCAAAAGTTTTTGCGACAATCGCAAAAGTCGCAAAAGTTTTTGCGACAATTGCAAAAGTCGCAAAAGTTTTTGCGACAATCGCAAAAGTCGCAGAAGTTTTTGTGACAATCGGAAAAGTCGCAAAAGTTTTTGCGACAATCGCAAAAGTCGCAAAAGTCGCAAAAGTTTTTGCGACAATCGCAAAAGTCGCAAAAGTTTTTGCGACAATCGCAAAAGTCGCAAAAGTTTTTGCGACAATCGCAAAAGTCGCAAAAGTTTTTGCGACAATCGCAAAAGTCGCAGAAGTTTTTGCGACAATCGCAAAAGTCGCAAAAGTTTTTGCGACAACCGCAAAAGTCGCAAAAGTTTTTGCGACAATCGCAAAAGTCGCAAAAGTCGCAAAAGTCGCAAAAGTTTTTGCGACAATCGCAAAAGTCGCAAAAGTTTTTGCGACAATCGCAAAAGTCGCAAAAGTTTTTGCGACAATTGCAAAAGTCGCAAAAGTTTTTGCGACAATCGCAAAAGTCGCAGAAGTTTTTGCGACAATTGCAAAAGTCGCAAAAGTTTTTGCGACAATCGCAAAAGTCGCAAAAGTTTTTGCGACAATCGAAAAAGTCGCAAAAGTTTTTGCGACAATCGCAAAAGTCGCAAAAGTCTTAGAAGTTTTTGCGACAATCGGAAAAGTCGCAAAAGTTTTTGCGACAATCGCAAAAGTCGCAAAAGTCGCAAAAGTTTTTGCGACAATCGCAAAAGTCGCAAAAGTTTTTGCGACAATCGCAAAAGTCGCAAAAGTTTTTGCGACAATTGCAAAAGTCGCAAAAGTTTTTGCGACAATCGCAAAAGTCGCAAAAGTTTTTGCAACAATCGCAAAAGTCGCAAAAGTTTTTGCGACAATCGCAAAAGTCGCAAAAGTTTTTGCGACAATCGCAAAAGTCGCAAACGTCGCAAAAGTTTTTGGGACAATCGCAAAAGTCGCAAAAATTTTTGCGACAATCGCAAAAGTCGCAAAAGTTTTTGCGACAATCGCAAAAGTCGCAAAATTTTTTGCGACAATCGCAAAAGTCGCAAAAGTTTTAGCGACAATCGCAAAAGTCGCAAAAGTTTTTGCGACAATCGCAAAAGTCGCAGAAGTTTTTGCGACAATCGCAAAAGTCGCAAAAGTTTTTGCGACAATCGCAAAAGTCGCAAAAGTTTTTGCGACAATCGCAAAAGTCGCAAAAGTTCTTGTGACAATCGCAAAAGTCGCAAAAGTTTTTGCGACAATCGCAAAAGTCACAAAAGTTTTTGCGACAATCGCAAAAGTCGCAAAAGTTTTTGCGACAATCGCAAAAGTCGCAGAAGTTTTTGCGACAATCGCAAAAGTCGCAAAAGTCGCAAAAGTTTTTGCGACAATCGCAAAAGTCGCAAAAGTTTTTGCGACAATCGCAAAAGTCGCAAAAGTCGCAAAAGTCGCAAAAGTTTTTGCGACAATCGCAAAAGTCGCATAAGTTTTTGCGACAATCGCAAAAGTCGCAAAAGTTTTTGCGACAATCGCAAAAGTTTTTGCGACAATCGCAAAAGTCGCAAAAGTTTTTGCGACAATCGCAAAAGTCGCAAAAGTTTTTGCGACAATCGCAAAAGTCGCAAAAGTTTTTGCGACAATCGCAAAAGTCGCATAAGTTTTTGCGACAATCGCAAAAGTCGCAAAAGTTTTTGCGACAATCGCAAAAGTCGCAAAAGTTTTTGCGACAATCTCAAAAGTCGCAAAAACTTTTGCGACAATCGTAAAAGTCGCAAAAGTTTTTGCGACAATCGCAAAAGTCGCAAAAGTTTTTGAAACAATCGCAAAAGTCGCAAAAGTTTTTGCGACAATCGCAAAAGTCGCAAAAGTTTTTGCGACAATCGCAAAAGTCGCAAACGTCGCAAAAGTTTTTGCGACAATCGCAAAAGTCGCAAAAGTGTTTGCGACAATCTCAAAAGTCGCAGAAGTTTTTGTGACAATCGCAAAAGTCGCAAAAATTTTTGCGACAATCTCAAAAGTCGCAAAAGTCGCAGAAGTTTTTGCGACAATCGCAAAAGTCGCAGAAGTTTTTGCGACAATCGCAAAAGTCGCAAAAGTTTTTGCGACAATCGCAAAAGTCGCAAAACTTTTTGCGACAATCGCAAAAGTCGCAAAAGTTTTTGCGACAATCGCAAAAGTCGCAAAAGTTTTTGCGACAATCGCAAAAGTCGCAAAAGTCGCAGAAGTTTTTGCGACAAACGCAAAAGTCGCAAAAGTCGCAAAAATTTTTGCTACAATCGTAAAAGTCGCAAAAGTTTTTGCGACAATCGCAAAAGTCGCAGAAGTTTTTGCGACAATCTCAAAAGTCGCAAAAATTTTTGCGACAATCGCAAAAGTCGCAGAAGTTTTTGCGACAATCGCAAAAGTCGCAAAAGTGTTTGCGACAATCGCATAAGTCGCAAAAGTCGCAGAAGTTTTTGCGACAATCGCAAAAGTCGCAAAAGTTTTTGCGACAATCGCAAAAGTCGCAAAAATCGCAAAAGTTTTTGCGACAATCGCAAAAGTCGCAAAAGTAACAAAAAATTTTGCGACAATCGTAAAAGTCGCAAAAGTTTTTGCGACAATCGCAAAAGTCGCAAAAGTCGCAGAAGTTTTTGCGACAATCGTAAAAGTCGCAAAAGTTTTTGCGACAATCGCAAAAGTCGCAAAAGTTTTTGCGACAATCGCAAAAGTCGCAGAAGTTTTTGTGACAATCGCAAAAGTCGCAAAAGTCGCAAAAGTGTTTGCGACAATCGCAAAAGTCGCAAAAGTCGCAAAAATTTTTGCGACAATCGTAAAAGTCGCAGAAGTTTTTGTGACAATCGCTAAAGTCGCTAAAGTCGCAAAAATTTTTGCGACTATCGTAAAAGTCGCAAAAGTTTTTGCGACAATCGCAAAAGTCGCAAAAGTTTTTGCGACAATCGCAAAAGTCGCAGAAGTTTTTGCGACAATCGCAAAAGTCGCAAAAGTTTTTGCGACAATCTCAAAAGTCGCAAAAGTCGCGAAAGTTTTTGCGACAATCGCAAAAGTCAAAAAAGTTTTTGCGACAATCGCAAAAGTCGCAAAAGTTTTTGCGACAATCGCAAAAGTCGCAAAAGTCGCAGAAGTTTTTGCGACAATCGCAAAAGTCAAAAAAGTTTTTGCGACAATCGCAAAAGTCGCAAAAGTTTTTGCGACAATCGCAAAAGTCGCAGAAGTTTTTGCGACAATCGCAAAAGTCGCAAAAGTCGCAAAAGTTTTTGCGACAATCGTAAAAGTCGCAAAAGTTTTTGCGACAATCGCAAAAGTCGCAGAAGTTTTTGCGACAATCGCAAAAGTCGCAAAAGTTTTTGCGACAATCGCAAAAGTCGCAGAAGTTTTTGCGACAATCGCAAAAGTCGCAAAAGTTTTTGCGACAATCGCAAAAGTCGCAAAAGTTTTTGCGACAATCGTAAAAGTCGCAAAAGTTTTTGCGACAATCGCAAAAGTCGCAAAAGTCACAACAGTTTTTGCGACAATCGCAAAAGTTGCAAAAGTTTTTGCGACAATCGCAAAAGTCGCAAAAGTTTTTGCGACAATCGCAAAAGTCGCAAAAGTCACAACAGTTTTTGCGACAATCGCCAAAGTCGCAAAAGTTTTTGCGACAATCGCAAAAGTCGCAAAAGTTTTTGCGACAATCGCAAAAGTCGCAAAAGTCACAACAGTTTTTGCGACAATCGCCAAAGTCGCAAAAGTTTTTGCGACAATCGCAAAAGTCGCAAAAGTTTTTGCGACAATCGCAAAAGTCGCAAAAGTCACAACAGTTTTTGCGACAATCGCCAAAGTCGCAAAAGTTTTTGCGACAATCGCAAAAGTCGCAAAAGTTTTTGCGACAATCGCAAAAGTCGCAAAAGTCGCAAAAGTTTTTGCGACAATCGCCAAAGTCGCAAAAGTTTTTGCGACAATCGCAAAAGTCGCAAAAGTTTTTGCGACAATCGCAAAAGTCGCAAAAGTCACAACAGTTTTTGCGACAATCGCAAAAGTCGCAAAAGTTTTTGCGACAATCGCAAAAGTCGCAAAAGTTTTTGCGACAATCGCAAAAGTCGCAAAAGTTTTTGCGACAATCGCAAAAGTCGCAGAAGTTTTTGCGACAATCGCAAAAGTCGCAAACGTCGCAAAAGTTTTTGCGACAATCGCAAAAGTCGCAAAAGTTTTTGCGACAATCGCAAAAGTCGCAGCAGTTTTTGTGACAATCGCAAAAATCGCAAAAAAGTTTGCGACAATCTCAAAAGTCGCAAAAGTCGCAGAAGTTTTTGCGACAATCGCAAAAGTCGCAAAAGTCGCAAAAGTCACAAAAGTCGCAGAAGTTTTTGAAACAATCGCAAAAGTCGCAGAAGTTTTTGCGACAATTGCAAAAGTCGCAAAAGTCGCAAAAGTTCTTGCGACAATCGCAAAAGTCGCAAACGTCGCAAAAGTTTTTGCGACAATCGCAAAAGTCGCAAAAGTTTTTGCGACAATCTCAAAAGTCGCAGAAATTTTTGTGACAATCGCAAAAGTCGCAAAAATCGCAGAAGTTTTTGCGACAATCGCAAAAGTCGCAAACGTCGCAAAAGTTTTTGCGACAATCGCAAAAGTCGCAAAAGTTTTTGCGACAATCTCAAAAGTCGCAAAAATTTTTGCGACAATCGCAAAAGTCGCAAAAGTTTTTGCGACAATCTCAAAAGTCGCAAAAGTCGCAGAAGTTTTTGCGACAATCGCAAAAGTCGCAAAAGTCGCAAAAGTTTTTGCGACAATCGCAAAAGTCGCAGAAGTTTTTGCGACAATCGCAAAAGTCACAAAAGTTTTTGCGACAATCGCAAAAGTCGCAAAAGTTTTTGCGACAATCTCAAAAGTCGCAGAAGTTTTTGCGACAATCGCAAAAGTCAAAAAAGTTTTTGCGACAATCGCAAAAGTCGCAAAAGTTTTTGCGACAATCGCAAAAGTCGCAAAAGTTTTTGCGACAATCGCAAAAGTCGCAAAAGTCGCAGAAGTTTTTGCGACAATCGCAAAAGTCGCAAAAGTTTTTGCGACAATCTCAAAAGTCGCAAAAGTTTTTGCGACAATCGCAAAAGTCACAAAAGTTTTTGCGACAATCGCAAAAGTCGCAAAAGTTTTTGCGACAATCGCAAAAGTCGCAGAAGTTTTTGCGACAATCGCAAAAGTCGCAAAAGTTTTTGCGACAATCGCAAAAGTCGAAAAATCGCAAAAGTTTTTGCGACAATCACAAAAGTCGCAAAAGTTTTTGCGACAATCGAAAAAGTCGCAAAAGTTTTTGCGACAATCGCAAAAGTCGCAAAAGTCTTAGAAGTTTTTGCGACAATCGGAAAAGTCGCAAAAGTTTTTGCGACAATCGCAAAAGTCGCAAAAGTCGCAGAAGTTTTTGCGACAATCGCAAAAGTCGCAAAAGTTTTTGCGACAATCGCAAAAGTCGCAGAAGTTTTTGCGACAATCGCAAAAGTCGCAAAAGTCGCAAACGTCGCAAAAGTTTTTGCGACAATCACAAAAGTCGCAAAAGTTTTTGCGACAATCGCAAAAGTCGCAAAAGTTTTTGCGACAATCGCAAAAGTCGCAAAAGTTTTTGCGACAATCGCAAAAGTTGCAAAAGTCGCAAAAGTTTTTGCGACAATCACAAAAGTCGCAAAAGTTTTTGCGACAATCGCAAAAGTCGCAAAAGTTTTTGCGACAATCGCAAAAGTCGCAAAAGTTTTTGCGACAATCGCAAAAGTCGCAAAAGTTTTTGCGACAATCGCAAAAGTCGCAAAAGTTTTTGCGACAATCGCAAAAGTCGCAAAAGTTTTTGCGACAATCACAAAAGTCGCAAAAGTTTTTGCGACAATCGCAAAAGTCGCAAAAGTTTTTGCGACAATCGCAAAAGTCGCAAAAGTCGCAAAAGTTTTTGCGACAATCGCAAAAGTCGCAAAAGTCGCAGAAGTTTTTGCGACAATCGCAAAAGTCGCAAAAGTTTTTGCGACAATCGCAAAAGTCGCAAAAGTTTTTGCGACAATCACAAAAGTCGCAAAAGTTTTTGCGACAATCGCAAAAGTCGCAAAAGTTTTTGCGACAATCGCAAAAGTCGCAAAAGTCGCAAAAGTTTTTGCGACAATCGCAAAAGTCGCAAAAGTCGCAGAAGTTTTTGCGACAATCGCAAAAGTCGCAAAAGTTTTTGCGACAATCGCAAAAGTCGCAAAAGTTTTTGCGACAATCGCAAAAGTCGCAAAAGTTTTTGCGACAATCGCAAAAGTCGCAGAAGTTTTTGCGACAATCGCAAAAGTCGCAAAAGTTTTTGCGACAACCGCAAAAGTCGCAAAAGTTTTTGCGACAATCGCAAAAGTCGCAAAAGTCGCAAAAGTCGCAAAAGTTTTTGCGACAATCGCAAAAGTCGCAAAAGTTTTTGCGACAATCGCAAAAGTCGCAAAAGTTTTTGCGACAATTGCAAAAGTCGCAAAAGTTTTTGCGACAATCGCAAAAGTCGCAGAAGTTTTTGTGACAATCGCAAAAGTCGCAGAAGTTTTTGCGACAATCGCAAAAGTCGCAAAAGTCGCAAAATTTTTTGCGACAATCGCAAAAGTCGCAAAAGTTTTTGCGACAATCGCAAAAGTCGCAAAAGTTTTTGCGACAATCGCAAAAGTCGCAGAAGTTTTTGCGACAATCGCAAAAGTCGCAAAAGTTTTTGCGACAATCGCAAAAGTCGCAAAAGTTTTTGCGACAATCGCAAAAGTCGCAAAAGTTCTTGTGACAATCGCAAAAGTCGCAAAAGTTTTTGCGACAATCGCAAAAGTCACAAAAGTTTTTGCGACAATCGCAAAAGTCGCAAAAGTTTTTGCGACAATCGCAAAAGTCGCAGAAGTTTTTGCGACAATCGCAAAAGTCGCAAAAGTCGCAAAAGTTTTTGCGACAATCGCAAAAGTCGCAAAAGTTTTTGCGACAATCGCAAAAGTCGCAAAAGTCGCAAAAGTCGCAAAAGTTTTTGCGACAATCGCAAAAGTCGCATAAGTTTTTGCGACAATCGCAAAAGTCGCAAAAGTTTTTGCGACAATCGCAAAAGTTTTTGCGACAATCGCAAAAGTCGCAAAAGTTTTTGCGACAATCGCAAAAGTCGCAAAAGTTTTTGCGACAATCGCAAAAGTCGCAAAAGTTTTTGCGACAATCGCAAAAGTCGCATAAGTTTTTGCGACAATCGCAAAAGTCGCAAAAGTTTTTGCGACAATCGCAAAAGTCGCAAAAGTTTTTGCGACAATCGCAAAAGTCGCAAAAATTTTTGCGACAATCGTAAAAGTCGCAAAAGTTTTTGCGACAATCGCAAAAGTCGCAAAAGTTTTTGAAACAATCGCAAAAGTCGCAAAAGTTTTTGCGACAATCGCAAAAGTCGCAAAAGTTTTTGCGACAATCGCAAAAGTCGCAAACGTCGCAAAAGTTTTTGCGACAATCGCAAAAGTCGCAAAAGTGTTTGCGACAATCTCAAAAGTCGCAGAAGTTTTTGTGACAATCGCAAAAGTCGCAAAAATTTTTGCGACAATCTCAAAAGTCGCAAAAGTCGCAGAAGTTTTTGCGACAATCGCAAAAGTCGCAGAAGTTTTTGCGACAATCGCAAAAGTCGCAAAAGTTTTTGCGACAATCGCAAAAGTCGCAAAACTTTTTGCGACAATCGCAAAAGTCGCAAAAGTTTTTGCGACAATCGCAAAAGTCGCAAAAGTTTTTGCGACAATCGCAAAAGTCGCAAAAGTCGCAGAAGTTTTTGCGACAAACGCAAAAGTCGCAAAAGTCGCAAAAATTTTTGCTACAATCGTAAAAGTCGCAAAAGTTTTTGCGACAATCGCAAAAGTCGCAGAAGTTTTTGCGACAATCTCAAAAGTCGCAAAAATTTTTGCGACAATCGCAAAAGTCGCAGAAGTTTTTGCGACAATCGCAAAAGTCGCAAAAGTGTTTGCGACAATCGCATAAGTCGCAAAAGTCGCAGAAGTTTTTGCGACAATCGCAAAAGTCGCAAAAGTTTTTGCGACAATCGCAAAAGTCGCAAAAATCGCAAAAGTTTTTGCGACAATCGCAAAAGTCGCAAAAGTAACAAAAAATTTTGCGACAATCGTAAAAGTCGCAAAAGTTTTTGCGACAATCGCAAAAGTCGCAAAAGTCGCAGAAGTTTTTGCGACAATCGCAAAAGTCGCAAAAGTCGCAAAAATTTTTGCGACAATCGTAAAAGTCGCAAAAGTTTTTGCGACAATCGCAAAAGTCGCAAAAGTTTTTGCGACAATCGCAAAAGTCGCAAAACTTTTTGCGACAATCGCAAAAGTCGCAAAAGTTTTTGCGACAATTGCAAAAGTCGCAGAAGTTTTTGCGACAATCGCAAAAGTCGCAAAAGTTTTTGCGACAATTGCAAAAGTCGCAAAAGTTTTTGCGACAATCGCAAAAGTCGCAAAAGTCACAACAGTTTTTGCGACAATCGCAAAAGTCGCAAAAGTTTTTGCGACAATCGCCAAAGTCGCAAAAGTCGCAGAAGTTTTTGCGACAATCGCAAAAGTCGCAAAAGTTTTTGCGACAATCGCAAAAGTCGCAAAAGTCGCAAAAGTTTTTGCGACAATCGCAAAAGTCGCAAAAGTTTTTGCGACAATCTCAAAAGTCGCAAAAGTCGCAGAAGTTTTTGCGACAATCGCAAAAGTCACAAAAGTTTTTGCGACAATCTCAAAAGTCGCAGAAGTTTTTGCGACAATCGCAAAAGTCGCAAAAGTTTTTGCGACAATCGCAAAAGTCGCAAACGTCGCAAAAGTTTTTGCGACAATTGCAAAAGTCGCAAAAGTGTTTGCGACGATCTCAAAAGTCGCAGAAGTTTTTGTGACAATCGCAAAAGTCGCAAAAATTTTTGCGACAATCTCAAAAGTCGCAAAAGTTTTTGCGACAATTAAAAAAGTCGCAGAAGTTTTTGCGACAATCGCCAAAGTCGAAAAAGTCGCAGAAGTTTTTGCGACAATCTCAAAAGTCGCAAAAGTTTTTGCGACAATCGCAAAAGTCGCAGAAGTTTTTGCGACAATCGCAAAAGTCACAAAAGTTTTTGCGACAATCTCAAAAGTCGCAAAAGTTTTTGCGACAATCGCAAAAGTCGCAAAAGTTTTTGCGACAATCGCAAAAGTCGCAAAAGTTTTTGCGACAATCGCAAAAGTCGCAAAAGTTTTTGCGACAATCGCAAAAGTCGCAAAAGTTTTTGCGACAATCGCAAAAGTCGCAAAAGTCGCAGAAGTTTTTGCGACAATCGCAAAAGTCGCAAAAGTTTTTGCGACAATCGCAAAAGTCGCAAAAGTCGCAGAAGTTTTTGCGCCAATCGCAAAAGTCGCAAAAGTTTTTGCGACAATCGCAAAAGTCGCAGAAGTTTTTGCGACAATCTCAAAAGTCGCAAAAGTCGCAAAATTTTCGACAAAAGTTTTTGCGACAATCGCAAAAGTCGCAAAAGTTTTTGCGACAATCGCAAAAGTCGCAAAAGTCGCAAAAGTTTTTGCGACAATCGCAAAAGTCGCAAAAGTTTTTGCGACAATCGCAAAAGTCGCAAACGTCGCAAAAGTTTTTGCGACAATTGCAAAAGTCGCAAAAGTGTTTGCGACAATCTCAAAAGTCGCAGAAGTTTTTGTGACAATCGCAAAAGTCGCAAAAATTTTTGCGACAATCTCAAAAGTCGCAAAAGTTTTTGCGACAATTAAAAAAGTCGCAGAAGTTTTTGCGACAATCGCCAAAGTCGAAAAAGTCGCAGAAGTTTTTGCGACAATCTCAAAAGTCGCAAAAGTTTTTGCGACAATCGCAAAAGTCGCAGAAGTTTTTGCGACAATCGCAAAAGTCACAAAAGTTTTTGCGACAATCTCAAAAGTCGCAAAAGTTTTTGCGACAATCGCAAAAGTCGCAAAAGTTTTTGCGACAATCGCAAAAGTCGCAAAAGTTTTTGCGACAATCGCAAAAGTCGCAAAAGTGTTTGCGACAATCGCAAAAGTCGCAAAAGTTTTTGCGACAATCGCAAAAGTCGCAAAAGTCGCAGAAGTTTTTGCGACAATCTCAAAAGTCGCAAAAGTTTTTGCGACAATCGCAAAAGTCGCAAAAGTCGCAGAAGTTTTTGCGACAATCTCAAAAGTCGCAAAAGTTTTTGCTACAATCGTAAAAGTCGCAAAAGTTTTTGCGACAATCGCAAAAGTCGCAGAAGTTTTTGCGACAATCGCAAAAGTCGCAAAAGTTTTTGCGACAATCGCAAAAGTCGCAAAAGTCGCAAAAGTTTTTGCGACAATCGCAAAAGTCGCAAAAGTTTTTGCGACAATCGCAAAAGTCGCAGAAGTTTTTGCGACAATCGCAAAAGTCACAAAAATCGCAAAAGTTTTTGCGACAATCGCAAAAGTCGCACAAGTTTTTGCGACAATCGCAAAAGTCGCAAAAGTTTTTGCGACAATTGCAAAAGTCGCAAAAGTTTTTGCGACAATCGCAAAAGTCGCAAAAGTCACAACAGTTTTTGCGACAATCGCAAAAGTCGCAAAAGTTTTTGCGACAATCGCAAAAGTCGCAAAAGTCGCAAAAGTTTTTGCGACAATCGCAAAAGTCGCAAAAGTTTTTGCGACAATCGCAAAAGTCGCAAAAGTCGCAAAAGTTTTTGCGACAATCGCAAAAGTCGCAAAAGTTTTTGCGACAATCGCAAAAGTCGCAAAAGTCGCAAAAGTTTTTGCGACAATCGCAAAAGTCACAAAAGTTTTTGCGACAATCTCAAAAGTCGCAGAAGTTTTTGCGACAATCGCAAAAGTCGCAAAAGTTTTTGCGACAATCGCAAAAGTCGCAAAACTTTTTGCGACAATCGCAAAAGTCGCAAAAGTCGCAGAAGTTTTTGCGACAATCGCAAAAGTCGCAAAATTCGCAAAAATTTTTGCGACAATCGTAAAAGTCGCAAAAGTTTTTGCGACAATCGCAAAAGTCGCAAAAGTTTTTTCGAAAATCGCAAAAGTCGCAGAAGTTTTTGCGACAATCGCAAAAGTCGCAAAAGTTTTTGCGACAATCGCAAAAGTCGCAAACGTCGCAAAAGTTTTTGCGACAATTGCAAAAGTCGCAAAAGTGTTTGCGACAATCTCAAAAGTCGCAGAAGTTTTTGCGACAATCGCAAAAGTCGCAAAAATTTTTGCGACAATCTCAAAAGTCGCAAAAGTTTTTGCGACAATTAAAAAAGTCGCAGAAGTTTTTGCGACAATCGCCAAAGTCGAAAAAGTCGCAGAAGTTTTTGCGACAATCTCAAAAGTCGCAAAAGTTTTTGCGACAATCGCAAAAGTCGCAGAAGTTTTTGCGACAATCGCAAAAGTCACAAAAGTATTTGCGACAATCTCAAAAGTCGCAAAAGTTTTTGCGACAATCGGAAAAGTCGCAGAAGTTTTTGCGACAATCGCAAAAGTCGCAAAAGTTTTTGCGACAATCGCAAAAGTCGCAAAACTTTTTGCGACAATCGCAAAAGTCGCAAAAGTTTTTGCGACAATCGCAAAAGTCGCAAAAGTTTTTGCGACAATCGCAAAAGTCGCAAAAGTTTTTGCGACAATCGCAAAAGTCGCAAAAGTCGCAGAAGTTTTTGCGACAATCGCAAAAGTCGCAAAAGTTTTTGCGACAATCGCAAAAGTCGCAAAAGTCGCAGAAGTTTTTGCGACAATCTCAAAAGTCGCAAAAGTTTTTGCTACAATCGTAAAAGTCGCAAAAGTTTTTGCGACAATCGCAAAAGTCGCAGAAGTTTTTGCGCCAGTCACAAAAGTCGCAAAAGTTTTTGCGACAATCGCAAAAGTCGCAAAAGTTTTTGCGACAATCGCAAAAGTCGCAAAAGTCGCAGAAGTTTTTGCGACAATCTCAAAAGTCGCAAAAGTTTTTGCGACAATCGCAAAAGTCGCAGAAGTTTTTGCGACAATCGCAAAAGTCGCAAAAGTGTTTGCGACAATCGCAAAAGTCGCAAAAGTCGCAGAAGTTTTTGCGACAATCGCAAAATTCGCAAAAGTCGCAGAAGTTTTTGCGACAATCGCAAAAGTCGCAAAAGTTTTCGCGACAATCGCAAAAGTCGCAAAACTTTTTGCGACAATCGCAAAAGTCGCAGAAGTTTTTGCGACAATCGCAAAAGTCGCAAAAGTTTTTGCGACAATTGCAAAAGTCGCAAAGAATTTTGCGACAATCGTAAAAGTCGCAAAAGTTTTTGCGACAATCGCAAAAGTCGCAAAAGTTTTTGCGACAATCGCAAAAGTCGCAGAAGTTTTTGCGACAATCGCAAAAGTCGCAAAAGTTTTTGCGACAATCGCAGAAGTCGCAAAAGTCGCAAAAGTTTTTGCGACAATCGCAAAAGTCGCAAAAGTCGCAAAAGTTTTTGCGACAATCGCAAAAGTCGCAAAAGTTTTTGCGACAATCTCAAAAGTCGTAAAAGTCGCAAAAGTTTTTGCGACAATCGCAAAAGTCGCAAAAGTTTTTGCGACAATCTCAAAAGTCGTAAAAGTCGCAAAAGTTTTTGCGACAATCGCAAAAGTCGCAAAAGTCGCAAAAGTTTTTGCGACAATCGCAAAAGTCGCAGGAGTTTTTGCGACAATCGCAAAAGTCGCAAAAATCGCAAAAGTTTTTGCGACAATCTCAAAAGTCGTAAAAGTCGCAAAAGTTTTTGCGACAATCGCAAAAGTCGCAAAAGTCGCAAAAGTTTTTGCGACAATCGCAAAAGTCGCAAAAGTCGCAAAAGTTTTTGCGACAATCGCAAAAGTCGCAAAAGTCGCAAAAGTTTTTGAGACAATCGCAAAAGTCGCAAAAGTTTTTGCGACAATCTCAAAAGTCGCAAAAGTCGCAAAATTTTTGCGACAATCGCAAAAGTTTTTGCGACAATCGCAAAAGTCAAAAAAGTTTTTGCGACAATCGCAAAAGTCGCAAAATCGCAAAAGTCGCAGAAGTTTTTGCGACAATCGCAAAAGTCGCAAAAGTTTTTGCGACAATCGCAAAAGTCGCAAAAGTTTTTGCGACAATCGCAAAAGTCGCAAAAGTTTTTGCGACAATCGCAAAAGTCGCAAAAGTCACAACAGTTTTTGCGACAATCGCAAAAGTTGCAAAAGTTTTTGCGACAATCGCAAAAGTCGCAAAAGTTTTTGCGACAATCGCAAAAGTCGTAAAAGTCGCAAAAGTTTTTGCGACAATCGCAAAAGTCGCAAAAGTTTTTGCGACAATCGCAAAAGTCGCAAAAGTTTTTGCGACAATCGCAAAAGTCGCAAAAGTCACAACAGTTTTTGCGACAATCGCAAAAGTCGCAAAAGTTTTTGCGACAATCTCAAAAGTCTTAAAAGTCGCAAAAGTTTTTACGACAATCGCAAAAGTCGCAAAAGTCGCAGAAGTTTTTGCGACAATCGCAAAATTCGCAAAAGTCGCAGAAGTTTTTGCGACAATCGCAAAAGTCGCAAAAGTTTTCGCGACAATCGCAAAAGTCGCAGAAGTTTTTGCGACAATCGCAAAAGTCGCAAAAGTTTTTGCGACAATCGCAAAAGTCGCAAAACTTTTTGCGACAATTGCAAAAGTCGCAAAGAATTTTGCGACAATCGTAAAAGTCGCAAAAGTTTTTGCGACAATCGCAAAAGTCGCAAAAGTTTTTGCGACAATCGCAAAAGTCGCAAAAGTCGCAAAAGTTTTTGAGACAATCGCAAAAGTCGCAAAAGTTTTTGCGACAATCTCAAAAGTCGCAAAAGTCGCAAAAGTTTTTGCGACAATCGCAAAAGTCAAAAAAGTTTTTGCGACAATCGCAAAAGTCGCAAAATCGCAAAAGTCGCAAAATCGCAAAAGTCGCAGAAGTTTTTGCGACAATCGCAAAAGTCGCAAAAGTTTTTGCGACAATCGCAAAAGTCGCAAAAGTTTTTGCGACAATCGCAAAAGTCGCAAAAGTTTTTGCGACAATCGCAAAAGTCGCAAAAGTCACAACAGTTTTTGCGACAATCGCAAAAGTTGCAAAAGTTTTTGCGACAATCGCAAAAGTCGCAAAAGTTTTTGCGACAATCGCAAAAGTCGCAAAAGTCACAACAGTTTTTGCGACAATCGCCAAAGTCGCAAAAGTTTTTGCGACAATCGCAAAAGTCGCAAAAGTTTTTGCGACAATCGCAAAAGTCGCAAAAGTCGCAAAAGTTTTTGCGACAATCGCAAAAGTTGCAAAAGTTTTTGCGACAATCGCAAAAGTCGCAGAAGTTTTTGCGACAATCGCAAAAGTCGCAAAAGTCGCAAAAGTTTTTGCGACAATCGCAAAAGTCGCAAAAGTTTTTGCGACAATCGCAAAAGTCGCAGAAGTTTTTGCGACAATCGCAAAAGTCGCAGAAGTTTTTGCAACAATCGCAAAAGTCGCAAAAGTTTTTGCGACAATCGCAAAAGTCGCAAACGTCGCAAAAGTTTTTGCGACAATCGCCAAAGTCGCAAAAGTTTTTGCGACAATCGCAAAAGTCGCAGCAGTTTTTGTGACAATCGCAAAAATCGCAAAAAAGTTTGCGACAATCTCAAAAGTCGCAAAAGTCGCAGAAGTTTTTGCGACAATCGCAAAAGTCGCAAAAGTCACAAAAGTCGCAGAAGTTTTTGAAACAATCGCAAAAGTCGTAGAAGTTTTTGCGACAATTGCAAAAGTCGCAAAAGTCGCAAAAGTTCTTGCGACAATCGCAAAAGTCGCAAACGTCGCAAAAGTTTTTGCGACAATCGCAAAAGTCGCAAAAGTTTTTGCGACAATCTCAAAAGTCGCAGAAGTTTTTGTGACAATCGCAAAAGTCGCAAAAATTTTTGCGACAATCTCAAAAGTCGCAAAAGTCGCAGAAGTTTTTGCGACAATCGCAAAAGTCGCAAACGTCGCAAAAGTTTTTGCGACAATCGCAAAAGTCGCAAAAGTTTTTGCGACAATCGCAAAAGTCGCAAAAATTTTTGCGACAATCGCAAAAGTCGCAAAAGTTTTTGCGACAATCTCAAAAGTCGCAAAAGTCGCAGAAGTTTTTGCGACAATCGCAAAAGTCGCAAAAGTCGCAAAAGTTTTTGCGACAATCGCAAAAGTCGCAGAAGTTTTTGCGACAATCGCAAAAGTCACAACAGTTTTTGCGACAATCGCAAAAGTCGCAAAAGTTTTTGCGACAATCTCAAAAGTCGCAGAAGTTTTTGCGACAATCGCAAAAGTCAAAAAAGTTTTTGCGACAATCGCAAAAGTCGCAAAAGTCACAACAGTTTTTGAGACAATCGCAAAAGTCGCAAAAGTTTTCGCGACAATCGCAAAAGTCGCAAAAGTCGCAGAAGTTTTTGCGACAATCGCAAAAGTCGCAAAAGTTTTTGCGACAATCGCAAAAGTCGCAAAAGTCGCAAAAGTTTTTGCGACAATCGCAAAAGTCGCAAAAGTTTTTGCGACAATCTCAAAAGTCGCAGAAGTTTTTGCGACAATCGCAAAAGTCAAAAAAGTTTTTGCGACAATCGCAAAAGTCGCAAAAGTTTTTGCGACAATCGCAAAAGTCGCAAAAGTCGCAGAAGTTTTTGCGACAATCGCAAAAGTCACAAAAGTTTTTGCGACAATCTCAAAAGTCGCAGAAGTTTTTGCGACAATCGCAAAAGTCGCAAAAGTTTTTGCGACAATCGCAAAAGTCGCAAAATTTTTTGCGACAATCGCAAAAGTCGCAAAAGTCGCAGAAGTTTTTGCGACAATCGCAAAAGTCGCAAAATTCGCAAAAATTTTTGCGACAATCGTAAAAGTCGCAAAAGTTTTTGCGACAATCGCAAAAGTCGCAAAAGTTTTTTCGAAAATCGCAAAAGTCGCAGAAGTTTTTGCGACAATCGCAAAAGTCGCAAAAGTTTTTGCGACAATCGCAAAAGTCGCAAAAGTCGCAGAAGTTTTTGCGACAATCTCAAAAGTCGCAAAAGTTTTTGCTACAATCGTAAAAGTCGCAAAAGTTTTTGCGACAATCGCAAAAGTCGTAGAAGTTTTTGCGCCAGTCACAAAAGTCGCAAAAGTTTTTGCGACAATCGCAAAAGTCGCAAAAGTGTTTGCGACAATCGCAAAAGTCGCAAAAGTCGCAGAAGTTTTTGCGACAATCGCAAAAGTCGCAAAAGTTTTTGCGACAATCGCAAAAGTCGCAAAAGTCGCAAAAGTTTTTGCGACAATCGCAAAAGTCGCAAAACTAACAAAAAATTTTGCGACAATCGTAAAAGTCGCAAAAGTTTTTGCGACAATCGCAAAAGTCGCAAAAGTCGCAAAAATTTTTGCGACAATCGTAAAAGTCGCAGAAGTTTTTGCGACAATCGCAAAAGTCGCAAAAGTTTTTGCGACAATCTCAAAAGTCGTAAAAGTCGCAAAAGTTTTTGCGACAATCGCAAAAGTCGCAAAAGTCGCAGAAATTTTTGCGACAATCGCAAAAGTCGCAAAAGTCGCAGAAGTTTTTGCGACAATCGCAAAAGTCGCAAAAGTTTTTGCGACAATCGCAAAAGTCGCAAAAGTCGCAAAAGTTTTTGCGACAATCGCAAAAGTCGCAAAAGTTTTTGCGACAATCGCAAAAGTCGCAGAAGTTTTTGCGACAATCGCAAAAGTCGCAAAAGTCGCAAAAGTTTTTGCGACAATCGCAAAAGTCGCAGAAGTTTTTGCGACAATCGCAAAAGTCGAAAAAGTTTTTGCGACAATCGCAAAAGTCGTAAAAGTCGCAGAAGTTTTTGCGACAATCGTAAAAGTCGCAAAAGTTTTTGCGACAATCGCAAAAGTCGCAAAAGTTTTTGCGACAATCGTAAAAGTCGCAAAAGTCGCAAAAGTTTTTGCGACAATCGCAAAAGTCGCAAAAGTTTTTGCGACAATCGCAAAAGTCGCAGAAGTTTTTGCGACAATCGCAAAAGTCGCAAAAGTCACAACAGTTTTTGCGACAATCGCAAAAGTCGCAAAAGTTTTTGCGACAATCGCAAAAGTCGCAAAAGTCGCAGAAGTTTTTGCGACAATCGCAAAAGTCGCAAAAGTCGCAAAAGTTTTTGCGACAATCGCAAAAGTCGCAAAAGTTTTTGCGACAATCGCAAAAGTCGCAGAAGTTTTTGCGACAATCGCAAAAGTCGCAAAAGTTTTTGCGACAATCGCAAAAGTCGCAAAAGTTTTTGCGACAATTGCAAAAGTCGCAAAAGTCGCAAAAGTTTTTGCTACAATCGCAAAAGTCGCAAAAATCGCAAAAGTTTTTGCGACAAAGTCGCAAAAGTCGCAGAAGTTTTAACGACAATCGCAAAAGTCGCAAAAGTCGCAAAAGTTTTTGCGACAATCGCAAAAGTCGCAGAAGTTTTTGCGACAATCGCAAAAGTCGCAAAAGTCGCAAAAGTTTTTGCGACAATCGCAAAAGTCGCTAAAGTCGCAAAAGTTTTTGCGACAATCGCAAAAGTCGCAAAAGTCGCAAAAGTTTTTGCGACAATCGCAAAAGTCGCAAAAGTTTTTGCGACAATCGCAAAAGTCGCAGAAGTTTTTGCGACAATCGCAAAAGTCGCAAAAGTTTTTGCGACAATCGCAAAAGTCGCAAAAGTTTTTGCGACAATCTCAAAAGTCGTAAAAGTCGCAAAAGTTTTTGCGACAATCGCAAAAGTCGCAAAAGTCGCAGAAATTTTGCGACAATCGCAAAATTCGCAAAAGTCGCAGAAGTTTTTGCGACAATCGCAAAAGTCGCAAAAGTTTTCGCGACAATCGCAAAAGTCGCAGAAGTTTTTGCGACAATCGCAAAAGTCGCAAAAGTTTTTGCGACAATCGCAAAAGTCGCAAAAGTTTTTGCGACAATCGCAAAAGTCGCAAAGAATTTTGCGACAATCGTAAAAGTCGCAAAAGTTTTTGCGACAATCGCAAAAGTCAAAAAAGTTTTTGCGACAATCGCAAAACTCGCAGAAGTTTTTGCGACAATCGCAAAAGTCGCAAAAGTTTTTGCGACAATCGCAAAAGTCGCAAAAGTCGCAAAAGTTTTTGCGACAATCGCAAAAGTCGCAAAAGTCGCAGGAGTTTTTGCGACAATCGCAAAAGTCGCAAAAATCGCAAAAGTTTTTGCGACAATCTCAAAAGTCGTAAAAGTCGCAAAAGTTTTTGCAACAATCGCAAAAGTCGCAAAAGTCGCAAAAGTTTTTGCGACAATCGCAAAAGTCGCAAAAGTCGCAAAAGTTTTTGCGACAATCGCAAAAGTCGCAAAAGTCGCAAAAGTTTTTGAGACAATCGCAAAAGTCGCAGAAGTTTTTGCGACAATCGCAAAAGTCGCAAAAGTTTTTGCGACAATCGCAAAAGTCGCAAAAGTCGCAAAAGTTTTTGCGACAATCGCAAAAGTCGCAAAAGTCGCAAAAGTTTTTGCGACAATCGCAAAAGTCGCAAAAGTTTTTGCGACAATCTCAAAAGTCGTAAAAGTCGCAAAAGTTTTTGCGACAATCGCAAAAGTCGCAAAAGTTTTTGCGACAATCTCAAAAGTCGTAAAAGTCGCAAAAGTTTTTGCGACAATCGCCAAAGTCGCAAAAGTCGCAAAAGTTTTTGCGACAATCGCCAAAGTCGTAAAAGTCGCAGGAGTTTTTACGACAATCGCAAAAGTCGCAAAAGTCGCAAAAGTTTTTGCGACAATCTCAAAAGTCGTAAAAGTCGCAAAAGTTTTTGCGACAATCGCAAAAGTCGCAAAAGTCGCAAAAGCTTTTGCGACAATCGCAAAAGTCGCAAAAGTCGCAGGAGTTTTTGCGACAATCGCAAAAGTCGCAAAAATCGCAAAAGTTTTTGCGACAATCTCAAAAGTCGTAAAAGTCGCAGAAGTTTTTGCGACAATCGCAAAAGTCGCAAAAGTCGCAAAAGTTTTTGCGACAATCGCAAAAGTCGCAAAAGTTTTTGCGACAATCGCAAAAGTCGTAAAAGTCGCAAAAGTTTTTGCGACAATCGCAAAAGTCGCAAAAGTTTTTGCGACAATCGCAAAAGTCGCAGAAGTTTTTGCGACAATCGCAAAAGTCGCAAAAGTCGCAAAAGTTTTTGCGACAATCGCAAAAGTCGCAAAAGTCGCAAAAGTTTTTGCGACAATCGCAAAAGTCGCAAAAGTTTTTGCGACAATCGCAAAAGTCGCAAAAGTCGCAGAAGTTTTTGCGACAATCGCAAAAGTCGCAAAAGTTTTTTCGACAATCTCAAAAGTCGCAAAAGTCGCAGAAGTTTTTGCGACAATCGCAAAAGTCGCAAAAGTCGCAAAAGTTTTTGCGACAACCGCAAAAGTCGCAAAAGTTTTTGCGACAATCTCAAAAGTCGCAAAAGTCGCAAAAGTTTTTGCGACAATCGCAAAAGTCGCTAAAGTCGCTAAAGTTTTTGCGACAATCGCAAAAGTCGCAGAAGTTTTTGCGACAATCGCAAAAGTCGCAGAAGTTTTTGCGACAATCGCAAAAGTCGCAGAAGTTTTTGCGACAATCGCAAAAGTCGCAAAAGTTTTTGCGACAATCGCAAAAGTCGCAAAAGTCGCAAAAGTTTTTGCGACAATCGCAAAAGTCGCAGAAGTTTTTGCGACAATCGCAAAAGTCGCAAAAGTCGCAAAAGTTTTTGCGACAATCGCAAAAGTCGCAAAAGTTTTTGCGACAATCGCAAAAGTCGCAAAAGTCGCAAAAGTTTTTGCGACAATCGCAAAAGTCGCAAAAGTTTTTGCGGCAATCGCAAAAGTCGCAGAAGTTCGCAAAAGTCGCAAAAGTCGCAGAAGTTTTTGCGACAATCGCAAAAGTCGCAAAAGTTTTCGCGACAATCGCAAAAGTCGCAGAAGTTTTTGCGACAATCGCAAAAGTCGCAGAAGTTTTTGCGACAATCGCAAAAGTCGCAAAAGTTTTTGCGACAATTGCAAAAGTCGCAAAAAATTTTGCGACAATCGTAAAAGTCGCAAAAGTTTTTGCGACAATCGCAAAAGTCGCAAAAGTTTTTGCGACAATCGCAAAACTCGCAGAAGTTTTTGCGACAATCGCAAAAGTCGCAAAAGTTTTTGCGACAATCGCAAAAGTCGCAAAAGTCGCAAAAGTTTTTGCGACAATCGCAAAAGTCGCAAAAGTCGCAAAAGTTTTTGCGACAATCGCAAAAGTCGCAAAAGTCGCAAAAGTTTTTGCGACAATCGCAAAAGTCGCAAAAGTTTTTGCGACAATCTCAAAAGTCGTAAAAGTCGCAAAAGTTTTTGCGACAATCGCAAAAGTCGCAAAAGTTTTTGCGACAATCTCAAAAGTCGTAAAAGTCGCAAAAGTTTTTGCGACAATCGCAAAAGTCGCAAAAGTCGCAAAAGTTTTTGCGACAATCGCAAAAGTCGCAAAAGTCGCAGGAGTTTTCGCGACAATCGCAAAAGTTGCAAAAATCGCAAAAGTTGCAAAAATCGCAAAAGTTTTTGCGACAATCTCAAAAGTCGTAAAAGTCGCAAAAGTTTTTGCGACAATCGCAAAAGTCGCAAAAGTTTTTGCGACAAAGTCGCAAAAGTCGCAGAAGTTTTTACGACAATCGCAAAAGTCGCAAAAGTCGCAAAAGTTTTTGCGACAATCGCAAAAGTCGCAAAAGTTTTTGCGACAAACGCAAAAGTCGCAGAAGTTTTTGCGACAATCGCAAAAGTCGCAAAAGTCGCAAAAGTTTTTGCGACAATCTCAAAAGTCGCAAAAGTTTTTGCTACAATCGTAAAAGTCGCAAAAGTTTTTGCGACAATCGCAAAAGTCGTAGAAGTTTTTGCGCCAGTCACAAAAGTCGCAAAAGTTTTTGCGACAATCGCAAAAGTCGCAAAAGTTTTTGCGACAATCGCAAAAGTCGCAAAAGTCGCAGAAGTTTTTGCGACAATCTCAAAAGTCGCAAAAGTTTTTGCGACAATCGCAAAAGTCGCAGAAGTTTTTGCGACAATCGCAAAAGTCGCAAAAGTGTTTGCGACAATCGCAAAAGTCGCAAAAGTCGCAGAAGTTTTTGCGACAATCGCAAAAGTCGCAAAAGTTTTTGCGACAATCGCAAAAGTCGCAAAAGTCGCAAAAGTTTTTGCGACAATCGCAAAAGTCGCAAAACTAACAAAAAATTTTGCGACAATCGTAAAAGTCGCAAAAGTTTTTGCGACAATCGCAAAAGTCGCAAAAGTCGCAAAAATTTTTGCGACAATCGTAAAAGTCGCAGAAGTTTTTGCGACAATCGCAAAAGTCGCAAAAGTTTTTGCGACAATCTCAAAAGTCGTAAAAGTCGCAAAAGTTTTTGCGACAATCGCAAAAGTCGCAAAAGTCGCAGAAATTTTTGCGACAATCGCAAAAGTCGCAAAAGTCGCAGAAGTTTTTGCGACAATCGCAAAAGTCGCAAAAGTTTTTGCGACAATCGCAAAAGTCGCAAAAGTCGCAAAAGTTTTTGCGACAATCGCAAAAGTCGCAAAAGTTTTTGCGACAATCGCAAAAGTCGCAGAAGTTTTTGCGACAATCGCAAAAGTCGCAAAAGTCGCAAAAGTTTTTGCGACAATCGCAAAAGTCGCAGAAGTTTTTGCGACAATCGCAAAAGTCGAAAAAGTTTTTGCGACAATCGCAAAAGTCGTAAAAGTCGCAGAAGTTTTTGCGACAATCGTAAAAGTCGCAAAAGTTTTTGCGACAATCGCAAAAGTCGCAAAAGTTTTTGCGACAATCGTAAAAGTCGCAAAAGTCGCAAAAGTTTTTGCGACAATCGCAAAAGTCGCAAAAGTTTTTGCGACAATCGCAAAAGTCGCAGAAGTTTTTGCGACAATCGCAAAAGTCGCAAAAGTCACAACAGTTTTTGCGACAATCGCAAAAGTCGCAAAAGTTTTTGCGACAATCGCAAAAGTCGCAAAAGTCGCAGAAGTTTTTGCGACAATCGCAAAAGTCGCAAAAGTCGCAAAAGTTTTTGCGACAATCGCAAAAGTCGCAAAAGTTTTTGCGACAATCGCAAAAGTCGCAGAAGTTTTTGCGACAATCGCAAAAGTCGCAAAAGTTTTTGCGACAATCGCAAAAGTCGCAAAAGTTTTTGCGACAATTGCAAAAGTCGCAAAAGTCGCAAAAGTTTTTGCTACAATCGCAAAAGTCGCAAAAGTCGCAAAAGTTTTTGCGACAAAGTCGCAAAAGTCGCAGAAGTTTTAACGACAATCGCAAAAGTCGCAAAAGTCGCAAAAGTTTTTGCGACAATCGCAAAAGTCGCAGAAGTTTTTGCGACAATCGCAAAAGTCGCAAAAGTCGCAAAAGTTTTTGCGACAATCGCAAAAGTCGCTAAAGTCGCAAAAGTTTTTGCGACAATCGCAAAAGTCGCAAAAGTCGCAAAAGTTTTTGCGACAATCGCAAAAGTCGCAAAAGTTTTTGCGACAATCGCAAAAGTCGCAGAAGTTTTTGCGACAATCGCAAAAGTCGCAAAAGTTTTTGCGACAATCGCAAAAGTCGCAAAAGTTTTTGCGACAATCTCAAAAGTCGTAAAAGTCGCAAAAGTTTTTGCGACAATCGCAAAAGTCGCAAAAGTCGCAGAAATTTTGCGACAATCGCAAAATTCGCAAAAGTCGCAGAAGTTTTTGCGACAATCGCAAAAGTCGCAAAAGTTTTCGCGACAATCGCAAAAGTCGCAGAAGTTTTTGCGACAATCGCAAAAGTCGCAAAAGTTTTTGCGACAATCGCAAAAGTCGCAAAAGTTTTTGCGACAATCGCAAAAGTCGCAAAGAATTTTGCGACAATCGTAAAAGTCGCAAAAGTTTTTGCGACAATCGCAAAAGTCAAAAAAGTTTTTGCGACAATCGCAAAACTCGCAGAAGTTTTTGCGACAATCGCAAAAGTCGCAAAAGTTTTTGCGACAATCGCAAAAGTCGCAAAAGTCGCAAAAGTTTTTGCGACAATCGCAAAAGTCGCAAAAGTCGCAGGAGTTTTTGCGACAATCGCAAAAGTCGCAAAAATCGCAAAAGTTTTTGCGACAATCTCAAAAGTCGTAAAAGTCGCAAAAGTTTTTGCAACAATCGCAAAAGTCGCAAAAGTCGCAAAAGTTTTTGCGACAATCGCAAAAGTCGCAAAAGTCGCAAAAGTTTTTGCGACAATCGCAAAAGTCGCAAAAGTCGCAAAAGTTTTTGAGACAATCGCAAAAGTCGCAGAAGTTTTTGCGACAATCGCAAAAGTCGCAAAAGTTTTTGCGACAATCGCAAAAGTCGCAAAAGTCGCAAAAGTTTTTGCGACAATCGCAAAAGTCGCAAAAGTCGCAAAAGTTTTTGCGACAATCGCAAAAGTCGCAAAAGTTTTTGCGACAATCTCAAAAGTCGTAAAAGTCGCAAAAGTTTTTGCGACAATCGCAAAAGTCGCAAAAGTTTTTGCGACAATCTCAAAAGTCGTAAAAGTCGCAAAAGTTTTTGCGACAATCGCCAAAGTCGCAAAAGTCGCAAAAGTTTTTGCGACAATCGCCAAAGTCGTAAAAGTCGCAGGAGTTTTTACGACAATCGCAAAAGTCGCAAAAGTCGCAAAAGTTTTTGCGACAATCTCAAAAGTCGTAAAAGTCGCAAAAGTTTTTGCGACAATCGCAAAAGTCGCAAAAGTCGCAAAAGCTTTTGCGACAATCGCAAAAGTCGCAAAAGTCGCAGGAGTTTTTGCGACAATCGCAAAAGTCGCAAAAATCGCAAAAGTTTTTGCGACAATCTCAAAAGTCGTAAAAGTCGCAGAAGTTTTTGCGACAATCGCAAAAGTCGCAAAAGTCGCAAAAGTTTTTGCGACAATCGCAAAAGTCGCAAAAGTTTTTGCGACAATCGCAAAAGTCGTAAAAGTCGCAAAAGTTTTTGCGACAATCGCAAAAGTCGCAAAAGTTTTTGCGACAATCGCAAAAGTCGCAGAAGTTTTTGCGACAATCGCAAAAGTCGCAAAAGTCGCAAAAGTTTTTGCGACAATCGCAAAAGTCGCAAAAGTCGCAAAAGTTTTTGCGACAATCGCAAAAGTCGCAAAAGTTTTTGCGACAATCGCAAAAGTCGCAAAAGTCGCAGAAGTTTTTGCGACAATCGCAAAAGTCGCAAAAGTTTTTTCGACAATCTCAAAAGTCGCAAAAGTCGCAGAAGTTTTTGCGACAATCGCAAAAGTCGCAAAAGTCGCAAAAGTTTTTGCGACAACCGCAAAAGTCGCAAAAGTTTTTGCGACAATCTCAAAAGTCGCAAAAGTCGCAAAAGTTTTTGCGACAATCGCAAAAGTCGCTAAAGTCGCTAAAGTTTTTGCGACAATCGCAAAAGTCGCAGAAGTTTTTGCGACAATCGCAAAAGTCGCAGAAGTTTTTGCGACAATCGCAAAAGTCGCAGAAGTTTTTGCGACAATCGCAAAAGTCGCAAAAGTTTTTGCGACAATCGCAAAAGTCGCAAAAGTCGCAAAAGTTTTTGCGACAATCGCAAAAGTCGCAGAAGTTTTTGCGACAATCGCAAAAGTCGCAAAAGTCGCAAAAGTTTTTGCGACAATCGCAAAAGTCGCAAAAGTTTTTGCGACAATCGCAAAAGTCGCAAAAGTCGCAAAAGTTTTTGCGACAATCGCAAAAGTCGCAAAAGTTTTTGCGGCAATCGCAAAAGTCGCAGAAGTTCGCAAAAGTCGCAAAAGTCGCAGAAGTTTTTGCGACAATCGCAAAAGTCGCAAAAGTTTTCGCGACAATCGCAAAAGTCGCAGAAGTTTTTGCGACAATCGCAAAAGTCGCAGAAGTTTTTGCGACAATCGCAAAAGTCGCAAAAGTTTTTGCGACAATTGCAAAAGTCGCAAAAAATTTTGCGACAATCGTAAAAGTCGCAAAAGTTTTTGCGACAATCGCAAAAGTCGCAAAAGTTTTTGCGACAATCGCAAAACTCGCAGAAGTTTTTGCGACAATCGCAAAAGTCGCAAAAGTTTTTGCGACAATCGCAAAAGTCGCAAAAGTCGCAAAAGTTTTTGCGACAATCGCAAAAGTCGCAAAAGTCGCAAAAGTTTTTGCGACAATCGCAAAAGTCGCAAAAGTCGCAAAAGTTTTTGCGACAATCGCAAAAGTCGCAAAAGTTTTTGCGACAATCTCAAAAGTCGTAAAAGTCGCAAAAGTTTTTGCGACAATCGCAAAAGTCGCAAAAGTTTTTGCGACAATCTCAAAAGTCGTAAAAGTCGCAAAAGTTTTTGCGACAATCGCAAAAGTCGCAAAAGTCGCAAAAGTTTTTGCGACAATCGCAAAAGTCGCAAAAGTCGCAGGAGTTTTCGCGACAATCGCAAAAGTTGCAAAAATCGCAAAAGTTGCAAAAATCGCAAAAGTTTTTGCGACAATCTCAAAAGTCGTAAAAGTCGCAAAAGTTTTTGCGACAATCGCAAAAGTCGCAAAAGTTTTTGCGACAAAGTCGCAAAAGTCGCAGAAGTTTTTACGACAATCGCAAAAGTCGCAAAAGTCGCAAAAGTTTTTGCGACAATCGCAAAAGTCGCAAAAGTTTTTGCGACAATCGCAAAAGTCGCAGAAGTTTTTGCGACAATCGCAAAAGTCGCAAAAGTCGCAAAAGTTTTTGCGACAATCGCAAAAGTCGCAAAAGTTTTTGCGACATTCACAAAAGTCGCAAAAGTCGCAAAAGTTTTTGCGACAATCGCAAAAGTCGCAAAAGTTTTTGCGACAATCGCAAAAGTCGCAGAAGTTTTTGCGACAATCGCAAAAGTCGCAAAAGTCGCAAAAGTTTTTGCGACAATCGCAAAAGTCGCAGAAGTTTTTGCGACAATCGCAAAAGTCGCAGAAGTTTTTGCGACAATCGCAAAAGTCGCAAAAGTTTTTGCGACAATTGCAAAAGTCGCAAAAAATTTTGCGACAATCGTAAAAGTCGCAAAAGTTTTTGCGACAATCGCAAAAGTCGCAAAAGTTTTTGCGACAATCGCCAAAGTCGCAAAAGTCGCAGGAGTTTTTGCGACAATCGCAAAAGTCGCAAAAGTCGCAAAAGTTTTTGCGACAATCTCAAAAGTCGTAAAAGTCGCAAAAGTTTTTGCGACAATCGCAAAAGTCGCAAAAGTCGCAAAAGCTTTTGCGACAATCGCAAAAGTCGCAAAAGTCGCAGGAGTTTTTGCGACAATCGCAAAAGTCGCAAAAATCGCAAAAGTTTTTGCGACAATCTCAAAAGTCGTAAAAGTCGCAGAAGTTTTTGCGACAATCGCAAAAGTCGCAAAAGTCGCAAAAGTTTTTGCGACAATCGCAAAAGTCGCAGAAGTTTTTGCGACAATCGCAAAAGTCGTAAAAGTCGCAAAAGTTTTTGCGACAATCGCAAAAGTCGCAAAAGTTTTTGCGACAATCGCAAAAGTCGCAGAAGTTTTTGCGACAATCGCAAAAGTCGCAAAAGTCGCAAAAGTTTTTGCGACAATCGCAAAAGTCGCAAAAGTCGCAAAAGTTTTTGCGACAATCGCAAAAGTCGCAAAAGTCGCAGAAGTTTTTGCGACAATCGCAAAAGTCGCAAAAGTTTTTGCGACAATCGCAAAAGTCGCAAAAGTCGCAAAAGTTTTTGCGACAATCGCAAAAGTCGCAAAAGTCGCAAAAGTTTTTGCGACAATCGCAAAAGTTGCAAAAATCGCAAAAGTTGCAAAAATCGCAAAAGTTTTTGCGACAATCTCAAAAGTCGTAAAAGTCGCAAAAGTTTTTGCGACAATCGCAAAAGTCGCAAAAGTCGCAAAAGTTTTTGCGACAAAGTCGCAAAAGTCGCAGAAGTTTTTACGACAATCGCAAAAGTCGCAAAAGTCGCAAAAGTTTTTGCGACAATCGCAAAAGTCGCAAAAGTTTTTGCGACAATCGCAAAAGTCGCAGAAGTTTTTGCGACAATCGCAAAAGTCGCAAAAGTCGCAAAAGTTTTTGCGACAATCGCAAAAGTCGCAAAAGTTTTTGCGACATTCACAAAAGTCGCAAAAGTCGCAAAAGTTTTTGCGACAATCGCAAAAGTCGCAAAAGTTTTTGCGACAATCGCAAAAGTCGCAAAAGTTTTTGCGACAATCGCAAAAGTCGCAAAAGTCGCAAAAGTTTTTGCGACAATCGCAAAAGTCGCTAAAGTCGCTAAAGTTTTTGCGACAATCTCAAAAGTCGCAGAAGTTTTTGCGACAATCGCAAAAGTCGCAGAAGTTTTTGCGACAATCGCAAAAGTCGCAGAAGTTTTTACGACAATCGCAAAAGTCGCAAAAGTCGCAAAAGTTTTTGCGACAATCTCAAAAGTCGCAGAAGTTTTTGCGACAATCGCAAAAGTCGCAGAAGTTTTTGCGACAATCGCAAAAGTCGCAAAAGTCGCAGAAGTTTTTGCGACAATCGCAAAAGTCGCAGAAGTTTTTACGACAATCGCAAAAGTCGCAAAAGTCGCAAAAGTTTTTGCGACAATCTCAAAAGTCGCAGAAGTTTTTGCGACAATCGCAAAAGTCGCAGAAGTTTTTGCGACAATCGCAAAAGTCGCAAAAGTTTTTGCGACAATCGCAAAAGTCGCAAAAGTTTTTGCGACAATCGCAAAAGTCGTAAAAGTCGCAAAAGTTTTTGCGACAATCGCAAAAGTCGCAAAAGTCGCAGAAGTTTTTGCGACAATCGCAAAAGTCGCAAAAGTTTTTGCGACAATCTCAAAAGTCGTAAAAGTCGCAAAAGTTTTTGCGACAATCGCAAAAGTCGCAAAAGTTTTTGCGACAATCGCAAAAGTCGCAGAAGTTTTTGCGACAATCGCAAAAGTCGCAAAAGTCGCAAAAGTTTTTGCGACAATCGCAAAAGTCGCAAAAGTTTTTGCGACAATCGCAAAAGTCGCAAAAGTCGCAGAAGTTTTTGCGACAATCGCAAAAGTCGCAAAAGTTTTTGCGACAATCTCAAAAGTCGCAAAAGTCGCAAAAGTTTTTGCGACAATCTCAAAAGTCGCAAAAGTCGCAAAAGTTTTTGCGACAATCGCAAAAGTCGCAAAAGTTTTTGCGACAATCTCAAAAGTCGCAAAAGTCGCAAAAGTTTTTGCGACAATCGCAAAAGTCGCTAAAGTCGCTAAAGTTTTTGCGACAATCGCAAAAGTCGCAGAAGTTTTTGCGACAATCGCAAAAGTCGCAGAAGTTTTTGCGACAATCGCAAAAGTCGCAAAAGTCGCAAAAGTTTTTGCGACAATCGCAAAAGTCGCAAAAGTTTTTGCGACAATCGCAAAAGTCGCAAAAGTCGCAGAAGTTTTTGCGACAATCGCAAAAGTCGCAAAAGTTTTTGCGACAATCGCAAAAGTCGCAAAAGTCGCAAAAGTTTTTGCGACAATCGCAAAAGTCGCAAAAGTTTTTGCGACAATCGCAAAAGTCGCAAAAGTTTTTGCGACAATCGCAAAAGTCGCAAAAGTTTTTGCGACAATCGCAAAAGTCGCAAAAGTTTTTGCGACAATCGCAAAAGTCGCAAAAGTTTTTGCGACAATCGCAAAAGTCGCAAAAGTCGCAGAAGTTTTTGCGACAATCGCAAAAGTCGCAGAAGTTTTTGCGACAATCGCAAAAGTCGCAAAAGTCGCAAAAGTTTTTGCGACAATCGCAAAAGTCGCAGAAGTTTTTGCGACAATCGCAAAAGTCGCAAAAGTTTTTGCGACAATCGCAAAATTCGCAAAAGTCGCAAAAGTTTTCGCGACAATCGCAAAAGTCGCAGAAGTTTTTGCGACAATCGCAAAAGTCGCAAAAGTTTTTGCGACAATCGCAAAAGTCGCAAAAGTTTTTGCGACAATTGCAAAAGTCGCAAAAAATTTTGCGACAATCGTAAAAGTCGCAAAAGTTTTTGCGACAATCGCAAAAGTCGCAAAAGTCGCAAAAGTTTTTGCGACAATCGCAAAAGTCGCAAAAGTCGCAAAAGTTTTTGCGACAATCGCAAAAGTCGCAAAAGTCGCAAAAGTTTTTGCGACAATCGCAAAAGTCGCAAAAGTTTTTGCGACAATCTCAAAAGTCGTAAAAGTCGCAAAAGTTTTTGCGACAATCGCAAAAGTCGCAAAAGTCGCAAAAGTTTTTGCGACAATCGCAAAAGTCGCAAAAGTCGCAGGAGTTTTTGCGACAATCGCAAAAGTCGCAAAAATCGCAAAAGTTTTTGCGACAATCTCAAAAGTCGTAAAAGTCGCAAAAGTTTTTGCGACAATCGCAAAAGTCGCAAAAGTCGCAAAAGTTTTTGAGACAATTGCAAAAGTCGCAGAAGTTTTTGCGACAATCGCAAAAGTCGCAAAAGTCGCAAAAAATTTTGCGACAATCGTAAAAGTCGCAAAAGTTTTTGCGACAATCGCAAAAGTCGCAAAAGTTTTTGCGACAATCGCAAAAGTCGCAAAAGTCGCAAAAGTCGCAAAAAATTTTGCGACAATCGTAAAAGTCGCAAAAGTTTTTGCGACAATCGCAAAAGTCGCAAAAGTTTTTGCGACAATCTCAAAAGTCGTAAAAGTCGCAAAAGTTTTTGCGACAATCGCAAAAGTCGCAAAAGTCGCAAAAGTTTTTGCGACAATCGCAAAAGCCGCAAAAGTCGCAAAAGTTTTTGCGACAATCGCAAAAGTCGCAAAAGTCGCAAAAGTTTTTGCGACAATCGCAAAAGTCGCAGAAGTTTTTGCGACAATCGCAAAAGTCGCAAAAGTTTTTGCGACAATCGCAAAAGTCGCAAAAGTCGCAGGAGTTTTTGCGACAATCGCAAAAGTCGCAAAAGTTTTTGCGACAATCGCAAAAGTCGCAAAAGTCGCAGAAGTTTTTGTGACAATCGCAAAAGTCGCAAAAGTTTTTGCGACAATCGCAAAAGTCGCAAAAGTCGCAGAAGTTTTTGCGACAATCGCAAAAGTCGCAAAAGTTTTTGCGACAATCGCAAAAGTCGCAAAAGTTTTTGCGACAATCGCAAAAGTCGCAAAAGTCGCAAAAGTTTTTGCGACAATCGCAAAAGTCGCAGAAGTTTTTGCGACAATCGCAAAAGTCGCAAAAGTTTTTGCGACAATCGCAAAAGTCGCAAAAGTCGCAGAAGTTTTTGCGACAATCGCAAAAGTCGCAAAAGTCGCAAAAGTTTTGAGACAATCGCAAAAGTCGCAGAAGTTTTTGCGACAATCGCAAAAGTCGCAAAAGTCGCAAAAAATTTTGCGACAATCGTAAAAGTCGCAAAAGTTTTTGCGACAATCGCAAAAGTCGCAAAAGTTTTTGCGACAATCGCAAAAGTCGCAAAAGTTTTTGCGACAATCGCAAAAGTCGCAAAAGTTTTTGCGACAATCGCAAAAGTCGCAAAAGTCGCAAAAGTCGCAAAAGTTTTTGCGACAATCGCAAAAGTCGCAAAAGTTTTTGCGACAATCGCAAAAGTCGCAAAAGTTTTTGCGACAATCGCAAAAGTCGCAGAAGTTTTTGCGACAATCGCAAAAGTCGCAAAAGTCGCAAAAGTTTTTGCGACAATCGCAAAAGTCGCAAAAGTCGCAAAAGTTTTTGCGACAATCGCAAAAGTCGCAAAAGTCGCAAAAGTTTTTGCGACAATCGCAAAAGTCGCAAAAGTTTTTGCGACAATCTCAAAAGTCGTAAAAGTCGCAAAAGTTTTTGCGACAATCGCAAAAGTCGCAAAAGTCGCAAAAGTTTTTGCGACAATCGCAAAAGTCGCAAAAGTTTCCGCGACAATCGCAAAAGTCGCAGAAGTTTTTGCGACAATCGCAAAAGTCGCAAAAGTCGCAAAAGTTTTTGCGACAATCGCAAAAGTCGCAGAAGTTTTTGCGACAATCGCAAAAGTCGCAAAAGTTTTTGCGACAATCGCAAAAGTCGCAAAAGTTTTTGCGACAATCGCAAAAGTCGCAAAAGTTTTTGCGACAATCGCAAAAGTCGCAAAAGTTTTTGCGACAATCTCAAAAGTCGTAAAAGTCGCAAAAGTTTTTGCGACAATCGCAAAAGTCGCAAAAGTTTTTGCGACAATCTCAAAAGTCGTAAAAGTCGCAAAAGTTTTTGCGACAATCGCAAAAGTCGCAAAAGTCGCAAAAGTTTTTGCGACAATCGCAAAAGTCGCAAAAGTCGCAGGAGTTTTTGCGACAATCGCAAAAGTCGCAAAAATCGCAAAAGTTTTTGCGACAATCTCAAAAGTCGTAAAAGTCGCAAAAGTTTTTGCGACAATCGCAAAAGTCGCAAAAGTCGCAAAAGTTTTTGAGACAATCGCAAAAGTCGCAGAAGTTTTTGCGACAATCGCAAAAGTCGCAAAAGTCGCAAAAGTTTTTGCGACAATCGTAAAAGTCGCAAAAGTTTTTGCGACAATCGCAAAAGTCGCAAAAGTCGCAAAAGTCGCAAAAGTTTTTGCGACAATCGCAAAAGTCGCAAAAGTCGCAAAAGTTTTTGCGACAATCGCAAATGTCGCAAAAGTCGCAAAAGTTTTTGAGACAATCGCAAAAGTCGCAGAAGTTTTTGCGACAATCGCAAAAGTCGCAAAAGTCGCAAAAAATTTTGCGACAATCGTAAAAGTCGCAAAAGTTTTTGCGACAATCGCAAAAGTCGCAAAAGTCGCAAAAGTTTTTGAGACAATCGCAAAAGTCGCCGAAGTTTTTGCGACAATCGCAAAAGTCGCAAAAGTCGCAAAAAATTTTGCGACAATCGTAAAAGTCGCAAAAGTTTTTGCGACAATTGCAAAAGTCGCAAAAGTTTTTGCGACAATCGTAAAAGTCGCAAAAGTTTTTGCGACAATCGCAAAAGTCGCAAAAGTTTTTGCGACAATCGCAAAACTCGCAGAAGTTTTTGCGACAATCGCAAAAGTCGCAAAAGTTTTTGCGACAATCGCAAAAGTCGCAAAAGTTTTTGCGACAATCGCAAAAGTCGCAGAAGTTTTTGCGACAATCGCAAAAGTCGCAAAAGTCGCAAAAGTTTTTGCGACAATCGCAAAAGTCGCAAAAGTCGAAAAAGTTTTTGCGACAATCGCAAAAGTCGCAAAAGTTTTTGCGACAATCTCAAAAGTCGTAAAAGTCGCAAAAGTTTTTGCGACAATCGCAAAAGTCGCAAAAGTTTTTGCGACAATCTCAAAAGTCGTAAAAGTCGCAAAAGTTTTTGCGACAATCGCAAAAGTCGCAAAAGTCGCAAAAGTTTTTGCGACAATCGCAAAAGTCGCAAAAGTCGCAGGAGTTTTTGCGACAATCGCAAAAGTCGCAAAAATCGCAAAAGTTTTTGCGACAATCTCAAAAGTCGTAAAAGTCGCAAAAGTTTTTGCGACAATCGCAAAAGTCGCAAAAGTCGCAAAAGTCGCAAAAGTTTTTGCGACAATTGCAAAAGTCGCAGAAGTTTTTGCGACAATCGTAAAAGTCGCAAAAGTCGCAAAAAATTTTGCGACAATCGTAAAAGTCGCAAAAGTTTTTGCGACAATCGCAAAAGTCGCAAAAGTTTTTGCGACAATCGCAAAAGTCGCAAAAGTCGCAAAAGTTTTTGCGACAATCGCAAAAGTCGCAAAAGTCGCAAAAGTTTTTGCGACAATCGCAAAAGTCGCAAAAGTCGCAAAAGTTTTTGAGACAATCGCAAAAGTCGCAGAAGTTTTTGCGACAATCGCAAAAGTCGCAAAAGTCGCAAAAAATTTTGCGACAATCGTAAAAGTCGCAGAAGTTTTTGCGACAATCGCAAAAGTCGCAAAAGTTTTTGCGACAATCGCAAAAGTCGCAGAAGTTTTTGCGACAATCGCAAAAGTCGCAAAAGTTTTTGCGACAATCGCAAAAGTCGCAAAAGTTTTTGCGACAATCGCAAAAGTCGCAAAAGTCGCAAAAGTTTTTGCGACAATCGCAAAAGTCGCAAAAGTCGCAAAAGTTTTTGCGACAATCGCAAAAGTCGCAAAAGTCGCAGAAGTTTTTGCGACAATCGCAAAAGTCGCAAAAGTTTTTGCGACAATCGCAAAAGTCGCAAAAGTAGCAAAAGTTTTTGCGACAATCGCAAAAGTCGCAGAAGTTTTTGCGACAATCGCAAAAGTCGCAAAAGTTTTTGCGACAATCGCAAAAGTCGCAAAAGTTTTTGCGACAATTGCAAAAGTCGCAAAAAATTTTGCGACAATCGTAAAAGTCGCAAAAGTTTTTGCGACAATCGCAAAAGTCGCAAAAGTTTTTGCGACAATCGCAAAACTCGCAGAAGTTTTTGCGACAATCGCAAAAGTCGCAAAAGTTTTTGCGACAATCGCAAAAGTCGCAAAAGTTTTTGCGACAATCGCAAAAGTCGCAGAAGTTTTTGCGACAATCGCAAAAGTCGCAAAAGTTTTTGCGACAATCGCAAAAGTCGCAAAAGTTTTTGCGACAATCGCAAAAGTCGCAAAAGTCGCAAAAGTTTTTGCGACAATCGCAAAAGTCGCAAAAGTTTTTGCGACAATCTCAAAAGTCGTAAAAGTCCCAAAAGTTTTTGCGACAATCGCAAAAGTCGCAAAAGTTTTTGCGACAATCTCAAAAGTCGTAAAAGTCGCAAAAGTTTTTGCGACAATCGCAAAAGTCGCAAAAGTCGCAAAAGTTTTTGCGACAATCGCAAAAGTCGCAGAAGTTTTTGCGACAATCGCAAAAGTCGCAAAAGTCGCAAAAGTTTTTGCGACAATCGCAAAAGTCGCAAAAGTCGCAGAAGTTTTTGCGACAATCGCAAAAGTCGCAAAAGTTTTTGCGACAATCGCAAAAGTCGCAAAAGTCGCAGAAGTTTTTGCGACAATCGCAAAAGTCGCAAAAGTTTTTGCGACAATCGCAAAAGTCGCAAAAGTAGCAAAAGTTTTTGCGACAATCGCAAAAGTCGCAGAAGTTTTTGCGACAATCGCAAAAGTCGCAAAAGTTTTTGCGACAATCGCAAAAGTCGCAAAAGTCGCAGAAGTTTTTGCGACAATCGCAAAAGTCGCAAAAGTTTTTGCGACAATCGCAAAAGTCGCAAAAGTCGCAAAAGTTTTTGCGACAATCGCAAAAGTCGCAGAAGTTTTTGCGACAATCGCAAAAGTCGCAAAAGTTTTCGCGACAATCGCAAAAGTCGCAGAAGTTTTTGCGACAATCGCAAAAGTAGCAAAAGTTTTTGCGACAATCGCAAAAGTCGCAAAAGTTTTTGCGACAATCGCAAAAGTCGCAAAAGTCGCAGAAGTTTTTGCGACAATCGCAAAAGTCGCAAAAGTTTTTGCGACAATCGCAAAAGTCGCAAAAGTCGCAGAAGTTTTTGCGACAATCGCAAAAGTCGCAAAAGTTTTTGCGACAATCGCAAAAGTCGCAAAAGTTTTTGCGACAATCGCAAAAGTCGCAAAAGTCGCAAAAGTTTTTGAGACAATCGCAAAAGTCGCAGAAGTCGCAAAAGTTTTTGCGACAATCGCAAAATTCGCAAAAGTCGCAGAAGTTTTTGCGACAATCGCAAAAGTCGCAAAAGTTTTCGCGACAATCGCAAAAGTCGCAAAAGTTTTTGCGACAATCGCAAAAGTCGCAAAAGTTTTTGCGACAATCGCAAAAGTCGCAAAAGTTTTTGCGACAATTGCAAAAGTCGCAAAAAATTTTGCGACAATCGTAAAAGTCGCAAAAGTTTTTGCGACAATCGCAAAAGTCGCAAAAGTTTTTGCGACAATCTCAAAAGTCGTAAAAGTCGCAAAAGTTTTTGCGACAATCGCAAAAGTCGCAAAAGTTTTTGCGACAATCTCAAAAGTCGTAAAAGTCGCAAAAGTTTTTGCGACAATCGCAAAAGTCGCAAAAGTCGCAAAAGTTTTTGCGACAATCGCAAAAGTCGCAAAAGTCGCAGGAGTTTTTGCGACAATCGCAAAAGTCGCAAAAATCGCAAAAGTTTTTGCGACAATCGCAAAAGTCGCAAAAGTCGCAAAAGTCGCAAAAGTCGCAAAAGTTTTTGCGACAATTGCAAAAGTCGCAGAAGTTTTTGCGACAATCGCAAAAGTCGCAAAAGTCGCAAAAAATTTTGCGACAATCGTAAAAGTCGCAAAAGTTTTTGCGACAATCGCAAAAGTCGCAAAGGTTTTTGCGACAATCGCAAAAGTCGCAAAAGTCGCAAAAGTTTTTGCGACAATCGCAAAAGTCGCAAAAGTCGCAGAAGTTTTTGCGACAATCGCAAAAGTCGCAAAAGTCGCAGAAGTTTTTGAGACAATCGCAAAAGTCGCAGAAGTTTTTGCGACAATCGCAAAAGTCGCAAAAGTCGCAAAAAATTTTGCGACAATCGTAAAAGTCGCAGAAGTTTTTGCGACAATCGCAAAAGTCGCAAAAGTTTTTGCGACAATCGCAAAAGTCGCAGAAGTTTTTGCGACAATCGCAAAAGTCGCAAAAGTTTTTGCGACAATCGCAAAAGTCGCAAAAGTTTTTGCGACAATCGCAAAAGTCGCAAAAGTCGCAAAAGTTTTGGCGACAATCGCAAAAGTCGCAAAAGTCGCAAAAATTTTTGCGACAATCGCAAAAGTCGCAAAAGTTTTTGCGACAATCGCAAAAGTCGCAAAAGTCGCAGAAGTTTTTGCGACAATCGCAAAAGTCGCAAAAGTTTTTGCGACAATCGCAAAAGTCGCAAAAGTAGCAAAAGTTTTTGCGACAATCGTAAAAGTCGCAAAAGTTTTTGCGACAATCGCAAAAGTCGCAAAAGTTTTTGCGACAATCGCAAAAGTCGCAAAAGTTTTTGCGACAATCGCAAAAGTCGCAAAAGTTTTTGCGACAATCGCAAAAGTCGCAAAAGTTTTTGCAACAATCGCAAAAGTCGCAAAAGTTTTTGCGACAATCGCAAAAGTCGCAAAAGTTTTTGCGACAATCGCAAAAGTCGCAAACGTCGCAAAAGTTTTTGGGACAATCGCAAAAGTCGCAAAAATTTTTGCGACAATCGCAAAAGTCGCAAAAGTTTTTGCGACAATCGCAAAAGTCGCAAAAGTTTTTGCGACAATCGCAAAAGTTTTTGCGACAATCGCAAAAGTTGCAAAAGTTTTTGCGACAATCACAAAAGTCGCAAAAGTTTTTGCGACAATCGAAAAAGTTGCAAAAGTTTTTGCGACAATCGGAAAAGTCGCAAAAGTTTTTGCGACAATCGCAAAAGTCGCAAAAGTCGCAGAAGTTTTTGCGACAATCGCAAAAGTCGCAAAAGTTTTTGCGACAATCGCAAAAGTCGCAAAAGTTTATGCGACAATCGAAAAAGTTGCAAAAGTTTTTGCGACAATCGCAAAAGTCGCAAAAGTTTTTGCGACAATCGCAAAAGTCGCAAAAGTTTTTGCGACAATCGCAAAAGTCGCAGAAGTTTTTGCGACAATCGCAAAAGTTGCAAAAGTCGCAAAAGTTTTTGCGACAATCGAAAAAGTTGCAAAAGTTTTTGCGACAATCGCAAAAGTCGCAAAAGTTTTTGCGACAATCGCAAAAGTCGCAAAAGTCGCAGAAGTTTTTGCGACAATCGCAAAAGTCGCAAAAGTTTTTGCGACAATCGCAAAAGTCGCAAAAGTAGCAAAAGTTTTTGCGACAATCGCAAAAGTCGCAGAAGTTTTTGCGACAATCGCAAAAGTCGCAAAAGTTTTTGCGACAATCGCAAAAGTCGCAAAAGTTTTTGCGACAATTGCAAAAGTCGCAAAAAATTTTGCGACAATCGTAAAAGTCGCAAAAGTTTTTGCGACAATCGCAAAAGTCGCAAAAGTCGCAGAAGTTTTTGCGACAATCGCAAAAGTCGCAAAAGTTTTTGCGACAATCGCAAAAGTCGCAAAAGTCGCAAAAGTTTTTGCGACAATCGCAAAAGTCGCAGAAGTTTTTGCGACAATCGCAAAAGTCGCAAAAGTTTTCGCGACAATCGCAAAAGTCGCAGAAGTTTTTGCGACAATCGCAAAAGTCGCAAAAGTTTTTGCGACAATCGCAAAAGTCGCAAAAGTTTTTGCGACAATCGCAAAAGTCGCAAAAGTCGCAGAAGTTTTTGCGACAATCGCAAAAGTCGCAAAAGTTTTTGCGACAATCGCAAAAGTCGCAAAAGTTTTTGCGACAATCGCAAAAGTCGCAAAAGTCGCAGAAGTTTTTGCGACAATCGCAAAAGTCGCAAAAGTTTTTGAGACAATCGCAAAAGTCGCAAAAGTCGCAAAAGTTTTTGCGACAATCGCAAAAGTCGCAAAAGTCGCAAAAGTTTTTGCGACAATCGCAAAAGTCGCAAAAGTTTTTGCGACAATCGCAAAAGTCGCAAAAGTCGCAGAAGTTTTTGCGACAATCGCAAAAGTCGCAAAAGTTTTTGCGACAATCGCAAAAGTCGCAAAAGTAGCAAAAGTTTTTGCGACAATCGCAAAAGTCGCAGAAGTTTTTGCGACAATCGCAAAAGTCGCAAAAGTTTTTGCGACAATCGCAAAAGTCGCAAAAGTTTTTGCGACAATTGCAAAAGTCGCAAAAAATTTTGCGACAATCGTAAAAGTCGCAAAAGTTTTTGCGACAATCGCAAAAGTCGCAAAAGTTTTTGCGACAATCGCAAAACTCGCAGAAGTTTTTGCGACAATCGCAAAAGTCGCAAAAGTTTTTGCGACAATCGCAAAAGTCGCAGAAGTTTTTGCGAAAATCGCAAAAGTCGCAAAAGTCGCAAAAGTTTTTGCGACAATCGAAAAAGTTGCAAAAGTTTTTGCGACAATCGCAAAAGTCGCAAAAGTTTTTGCGACAATCGCAAAAGTCGCAAAAGTTTTTGCGACAATCGCAAAAGTCGCAAAAGTTTTTGCGACAATCGCAAAAGTCGCAAAAGTTTTTGCGACAATCACAAAAGTCGCAAAAGTTTTTGCGACAATCGCAAAAGTCGCAAAAGTTTTTGCGACAATCGCAAAAGTCGCAAAAGTCGCAAAAGTTTTTGCGACAATCGCAAAAGTCGCAAAAGTCGCAGAAGTTTTTGCGACAATCGCAAAAGTCGCAAAAGTTTTTGCGACAATCGCAAAAGTCGCAGAAGTTTTTGCGACAATCGCAAAAGTCGCAAAAGTTTTTGCGACAATCACAAAAGTCGCAAAAGTTTTTGCGACAATCGCAAAAGTCGCAGAAGTTTTTGCGACAATCGCAAAAGTCGCAAAAGTTTTTGCGACAATCGCAAAAGTCGCAAAAGTTTTTGCGACAATCGCAAAAGTCGCAAAAGTCGCAAAAGTTTTTGCGACAATCGCAAAAGTCGCAAAAGTCGCAAAAGTTTTTGCGACAATCGCAAAAGTCGCAAAAGTTTTTGCGACAATCTCAAAAGTCGTAAAAGTCGCAAAAGTTTTTGCGACAATCGCAAAAGTCGCAAAAGTCGCAGAAGTTTTTGCGACAATCGCAAAAGTCGCAAAAGTTTTCGCGACAATCGCAAAAGTCGCAGAAGTTTTTGCGACAATCGCAAAAGTCGCAAAAGTCGCAAAAGTTTTTGCGACAATCGCAAAAGTCGCAAAAGTTTTTGCGACAATCGCAAAAGTCGCAAAAGTTTTTGCGACAATCGCAAAAGTCGCAAAAGTTTTTGCGACAATCGCAAAAGTCGCAAAAGTCGCAAAAGTCGCAAAAGTTTTTGCGACAATCGCAAAAGTCGCAGAAGTTTTTGCGACAATCGCAAAAGTCGCAAAAGTTTTTGCGACAATCGCAAAAGTCGCAAAAGTCGCAAAAGTTTTTGCGACAATCGCAAAAGTCGCAAAAGTCGCAAAAGTTTTTGCGACAATCGCAAAAGTCGCAAAAGTTTTTGCGACAATCGCAAAAGTCGCAAAAGTCGCAGAAGTTTTTGCGACAATCGCAAAAGTCGCAAAAGTTTTTGCGACAATCGCAAAAGTCGCAAAAGTTTTTGCGACAATCGCAAAAGTCGCAAAAGTTTTTGCGACAATCGCAAAAGTCGCAAAAGTCGCAAAAGTTTTTGCGACAATCGCAAAAGTCGCAAAAGTTTTTGCGACAATCTCAAAAGTCGTAAAAGTCGCAAAAGTTTTTGCGACAATCGCAAAAGTCGCAAAAGTTTTTGCGACAATCTCAAAAGTCGTAAAAGTCGCAAAAGTTTTTGCGACAATCGCAAAAGTCACAAAAGTTTTTGCGACAATCGCAAAAGTCGCAAAAGTTTTTGCGACAATCGCAAAAGTCGCAAACGTCGCAAAAGTTTTTGGGACAATCGCAAAAGTCGCAAAAGTCGCAAAAGTTTTTGCGACAATCGCAAAAGTCACAAATGTTTTTGCGACAATCGCAAAAGTCGCAAAAGTTTTTGCGACAATCGCAAAAGTCGCAAAAGTCGCAAAAGTTTTTGCGACAATCGCAAAAGTCGCAAAAGTCGCAAAAGTTTTTGCGACAATCGCAAAAGTCGCAAAAGTTTTTGCGACAATCTCAAAAGTCGTAAAAGTCGCAAAAGTTTTTGCGACAATCGCAAAAGTCGCAAAAGTCGCAAAAGTTTTTGCGACAATCGCAAAAGTCGCAAAAGTTTTTGCGACAATCGCAAAAGTCGCAAAAGTCGCAGAAGTTTTTGCGACAATCGCAAAAGTCGCAAAAGTTTTTGCGACAATCTCAAAAGTCGTAAAAGTCGCAAAAGTTTTTGCGACAATCGCAAAAGTCGCAAAAGTTTTTGCGACAATCTCAAAAGTCGTAAAAGTCGCAAAAGTTTTTGCGACAATCGCAAAAGTCGCAAAAGTCGCAAAAGTTTTTGCGACAATCGCAAAAGTCGCAAAAGTCGCAGGAGTTTTTGCGACAATCGCAAAAGTCGCAAAAATCGCAAAAGTTTTTGCGACAATCTCAAAAGTCGTAAAAGTCGCAAAAGTTTTTGCGACAATCGCAAAAGTCGCAAAAGTCGCAAAAGTTTTTGAGACAATCGCAAAAGTCGCAGAAGTTTTTGCGACAATCGCAAAAGTCGCAAAAGTCGCAAAAGTTTTTGCGACAATCGTAAAAGTCGCAAAAGTTTTTGCGACAATCGCAAAAGTCGCAAAAGTCGCAAAAGTCGCAAAAGTTTTTGCGACAATCGCAAAAGTCGCAAAAGTTTTTGCGACAATCGCAAAAGTCGCAAAAGTCGCAAAAGTTTTTGAGACAATCGCAAAAGTCGCAGAAGTTTTTGCGACAATCGCAAAAGTCGCAAAAGTCGCAAAAAATTTTGCGACAATCGTAAAAGTCGCAAAAGTTTTTGCGACAATCGCAAAAGTCGCAAAAGTCGCAAAAGTTTTTGAGACAATCGCAAAAGTCGCAGAAGTTTTTGCGACAATCGCAAAAGTCGCAAAAGTCGCAAAAAATTTTGCGACAATCGTAAAAGTCGCAAAAGTTTTTGCGACAATTGCAAAAGTCGCAAAAGTTTTTGCGACAATCGTAAAAGTCGCAAAAGTTTTTGCGACAATCGCAAAAGTCGCAAAAGTTTTTGCGACAATCGCAAAACTCGCAGAAGTTTTTGCGACAATCGCAAAAGTCGCAAAAGTTTTTGCGACAATCGCAAAAGTCGCAAAAGTTTTTGCGACAATCGCAAAAGTCGCAGAAGTTTTTGCGACAATCGCAAAAGTCGCAAAAGTCGCAAAAGTTTTTGCGACAATCGCAAAAGTCGCAAAAGTCGCAAAAGTTTTTGCGACAATCGCAAAAGTCGCAAAAGTTTTTGCGACAATCTCAAAAGTCGTAAAAGTCGCAAAAGTTTTTGCGACAATCGCAAAAGTCGCAAAAGTTTTTGCGACAATCTCAAAAGTCGTAAAAGTCGCAAAAGTTTTTGCGACAATCGCAAAAGTCGCAAAAGTCGCAAAAGTTTTTGCGACAATCGCAAAAGTCGCAAAAGTCGCAGGAGTTTTTGCGACAATCGCAAAAGTCGCAAAAATCGCAAAAGTTTTTGCGACAATCTCAAAAGTCGTAAAAGTCGCAAAAGTTTTTGCGACAATCGCAAAAGTCGCAAAAGTCGCAAAAGTCGCAAAAGTCGCAAAAGTCGCAAAAGTTTTTGCGACAATTGCAAAAGTCGAAGAAGTTTTTGCGACAATCGCAAAAGTCGCAAAAGTCGCAAAAAATTTTGCGACAATCGTAAAAGTCGCAAAAGTTTTTGCGACAATCGCAAAAGTCGCAAAAGTTTTTGCGACAATCGCAAAAGTCGCAAAAGTCGCAAAAGTTTTTGCGACAATCGCAAAAGTCGCAAAAGTCGCAAAAGTTTTTGCGACAATCGCAAAAGTCGCAAAAGTCGCAAAAGTTTTTGAGACAATCGCAAAAGTCGCAGAAGTTTTTGCGACAATCGCAAAAGTCGCAAAAGTCGCAAAAAATTTTGCGACAATCGTAAAAGTCGCAGAAGTTTTTGCGACAATCGCAAAAGTCGCAAAAGTTTTTGCGACAATCGCAAAAGTCGCAGAAGTTTTTGCGACAATCGCAAAAGTCGCAGAAGTTTTTGCGACAATCGCAAAAGTCGCAAAAGTTTTTGCGACAATCGCAAAAGTCGCAAAAGTTTTTGCGACAATCGCAAAAGTCGCAAAAGTCGCAGAAGTTTTTGCGACAATCGCAAAAGTCGCAAAAGTGTTTGCGACAATCGCAAAAGTCGCAAAAGTAGCAAAAGTTTTTGCGACAATCGCAAAAGTCGCAGAAGTTTTTGCGACAATCGCAAAAGTCGCAAAAGTTTTTGCGACAATCGCAAAAGTCGCAAAAGTCGCAGAAGTTTTTGCGACAATCGCAAAAGTCGCAAAAGTTTTTGCGACAATCGCAAAAGTCGCAAAAGTCGCAAAAGTTTTTGCGACAATCGCAAAAGTCGCAGAAGTTTTTGCGACAATCGCAAAAGTCGCAAAAGTTTTCGCGACAATCGCAAAAGTCGCAGAAGTTTTTGCGACAATCGCAAAAGTCGCAAAAGTTTTTGCGACAATCGCAAAAGTCGCAAAAGTTTTTGCGACAATCGCAAAAGTCGCAAAAGTCGCAGAAGTTTTTGCGACAATCGCAAAAGTCGCAAAAGTTTTTGCGACAATCGCAAAAGTCGCAAAAGTTTTTGCGACAATCGCAAAAGTCGCAAAAGTCGCAGAAGTTTTTGCGACAATCGCAAAAGTCGCAAAAGTTTTTGAGACAATCGCAAAAGTCGCAAAAGTCGCAAAAGTTTTTGCGACAATCGCAAAAGTCGCAAAAGTCGCAAAAGTTTTTGCGACAATCGCAAAAGTCGCAAAAGTTTTTGCGACAATCGCAAAAGTCGCAAAAGTCGCAGAAGTTTTTGCGACAATCGCAAAAGTCGCAAAAGTTTTTGCGACAATCGCAAAAGTCGCAAAAGTAGCAAAAGTTTTTGCGACAATCGCAAAAGTCGCAGAAGTTTTTGCGACAATCGCAAAAGTCGCAAAAGTTTTTGCGACAATCGCAAAAGTCGCAAAAGTTTTTGCGACAATTGCAAAAGTCGCAAAAAATTTTGCGACAATCGTAAAAGTCGCAAAAGTTTTTGCGACAATCGCAAAAGTCGCAAAAGTTTTTGCGACAATCGCAAAACTCGCAGAAGTTTTTGCGACAATCGCAAAAGTCGCAAAAGTTTTTGCGACAATCGCAAAAGTCGCAAAAGTTTTTGCGACAATCGCAAAAGTCGCAGAAGTTTTTGCGACAATCGCAAAAGTGGCAAAAGTTTTTGCGACAATCGCAAAAGTCGCAAAAGTTTTTGCGACAATCGCAAAAGTCGCAAAAGTCGCAAAAGTTTTTGCGACAATCGCAAAAGTCGCAAAAGTCGCAAAAGTTTTTGCGACAATCGCAAAAGTCACAAAAGTTTTTGCGACAATCGCAAAAGTCGTAAAAGTCGCAAAAGTTTTTGCGACAATCGCAAAAGTCGCAAAAGTTTTTGCGACAATCTCAAAAGTCGTAAAAGTCGCAAAAGTTTTTGCGACAATCGCAAAAGTCGCAAAAGTCGCAAAAGTTTTTGCGACAATCGCAAAAGTCGCAGAAGTTTTTGCGACAATCGCAAAAGTCGCAAAAGTCGCAAAAGTTTTTGCGACAATCGCAAAAGTCGCAAAAGTCGCAAAAGTTTTTGCGACAATCGCAAAAGTCGCAAAAGTTTTTGCGACAATCGCAAAAGTCGCAAAAGTCGCAGAAGTTTTTGCGACAATCGCAAAAGTCGCAAAAGTTTTTGCGACAATCGCAAAAGTCGCAAAAGTAGCAAAAGTTTTTGCGACAATCGCAAAAGTCGCAGAAGTTTTTGCGACAATCGCAAAAGTCGCAAAAGTTTTTGCGACAATCGCAAAAGTCGCAAAAGTCGCAGAAGTTTTTGCGACAATCGCAAAAGTCGCAAAAGTTTTTGCGACAATCGCAAAAGTCGCAAAAGTAGCAAAAGTTTTTGCGACAATCGCAAAAGTCGCAGAAGTTTTTGCGACAATCGCAAAAGTCGCAAAAGTTTTTGCGACAATCGCAAAAGTCGCAAAAGTCGCAGAAGTTTTTGCGACAATCGCAAAAGTCGCAAAAGTTTTTGCGACAATCGCAAAAGTCGCAAAAGTCGCAAAAGTTTTTGCGACAATCGCAAAAGTCGCAGAAGTTTTTGCGACAATCGCAAAAGTCGCAAAAGTTTTCGCGACAATCGCAAAAGTCGCAGAAGTTTTTGCGACAATCGCAAAAGTCGCAGAAGTTTTTGCGACAATCGCAAAAGTCGCAAAAGTTTTTGCGACAATCGCAAAAGTCGCAAAAGTTTTTGCGACAATCGCAAAAGTCGCAAAAGTCGCAAAAGTTTTTGAGACAATCGCAAAAGTCGCAGAAGTCGCAAAAGTTTTTGCGACAATCGCAAAATTCGCAAAAGTCGCAGAAGTTTTTGCGACAATCGCAAAAGTCGCAAAAGTTTTCGCGACAATCGCAAAAGTCGCAGAAGTTTTTGGGACAATCGCAAAAGTCGCAAAAGTTTTTGCGACAATCGCAAAAGTCGCAAAAGTTTTTGCGACAATTGCAAAAGTCGCAAAAAATTTTGCGACAATCGTAAAAGTCGCAAAAGTTTTTGCGACAATCGCAAAAGTCGCAAAAGTTTTTGCGACAATCGCAAAACTCGCAGAAGTTTTTGCGACAATCGCAAAAGTCGCAAAAGTTTTTGCGACAATCGCAAAAGTCGCAAAAGTTTTTGCGACAATCGCAAAAGTCGCAAAAGTCGCAAAAGTTTTTGCGACAATCGCAAAAGTCGCAAAAGTCGCAAAAGTTTTTGCGACAATCGCAAAAGTCGCAAAAGTTTTTGCGACAATCTCAAAAGTCGTAAAAGTCGCAAAAGTTTTTGCGACAATCGCAAAAGTCGCAAAAGTCGCAAAAGTTTTTGCGACAATCGCAAAAGTCGCAGAAGTTTTTGCGACAATCGCAAAAGTCGCAAAAATCGCAAAAGTTTTTGCGACAATCTCAAAAGTCGTAAAAGTCGCAAAAGTTTTTGCGACAATCGCAAAAGTCGCAAAAGTCGCAAAAGTTTTTGAGACAATCGCAAAAGTCGCAGAAGTTTTTGCGACAATCGCAAAAGTCGCAAAAGTCGCAAAAGTTTTTGCGACAATCGCAAAAGTCGCAAAAGTCGCAAAAGTTTTTGAGACAATCGCAAAAGTCGCAGAAGTTTTTGCGACAATCGCAAAAGTCGCAAAAGTCGCAGAAGTTTTTGCGACAATCGCAAAAGTCGCAAAAGTTTTTGCGACAATCGCAAAAGTCGCAAAAGTCGTAAAAAATTTTGCGACAATCGTAAAAGTCGCAAAAGTTTTTGCGACAATCGCAAAAGTCGCAAAAGTTTTTGCGACAATCGCAAAAGTCGTAAATATTATTATTTATTATTTATTATTTATTTATTTTTTTTTTTCATTGTTTACTATTTTTAATTACACTATAGTGGAGCTCTGATTGATATCAGACCTTTTGTGCCATTTACACAATATACTGGATAAATTTAACAGTTTACACGTCATGATATAGATCATGTTTCAGCCATCGCGTTAGAGTGGAGTTCTTCTGCAGGGAAACGTTTTTTTGAAAAAAAACCCTGGTCACATTGAGCACTTATAGTCTAAGAAAAAATGATAACGAAAGAGAATCTAGTCTAAACCTTATCTACACTAATCTTTCCTCTATTACATAAATTTATAATCTAGTCTATTTACTTTAATATAACCTATTTACAAATCGCCACGGGCTGGACGTACAATTTGTTTTATACTTTTCTAATAGTAGATCAGCATATTGTATTATTTTTATCATATTTGTTCTTTGATGAATGTCACTAGTACTATGCCAAAGTGGTAAATTAAGGATTCGTTTAAGAAATTTGTTTTGGAACACTTGGATTTTCTTTAAGTGCGTAGAGGCACTTTTTTCCCAAACTGGGTATGCGTATAATAATATAGGTCGTAGGATTTGTTTATAAAGCAAAAGCTTATTTTTTAAGTTTAGTTTTGAATTCCTGTTAGTAAAGCTATATAGAGATAATGAGGTTTTTGTTGCAGAGAGTATTCTATTTTCAATATGTTTTTTGAATGTTAACCTTTTGTCGAGTGTAACCCCCAAATATTTAATTTCATTTTTCCATTCCACTTCATTATTATTAATGTTTAATTTTCTATCTGGCAATTTTCTTCTACTTGTGCAACGCGAGAAAAAAATAGCTTCCGTTTTAGATTCATTTACTTTCAGCTTCCATGTTTTGCAGTATCTTGCATACTCATTTAGTCCTTTGTTTAGGCTTTTTATAATTGTTCTTGGACATTTGGCAGAGGAACTAATCGCAAAGTCATCGGCAAAACAGTATTGTTAAAAGTCGTAAAAGTCGCAAAAGTTTTTGCGACAATCGCAAAAGTCGCAGAAGTTTTTGCGACAATCGCAAAAGTCGCAAAAGTCGCAAAAAATTTTGCGACAATCGTA